>NC_079426.1:19513816-19700370 GCF_026213295.1 Gadus chalcogrammus | reverse complement strand
ATTGCCTTCAGAGCTTGTTTTAAGGCTGAATTTGCAAAAGGACCATCAATTAAGGATATGGCTAAAATGCTCATTGTCGATCACAGCTCTTTGGCAGCATCATTCAGTGATGTTTGCACATCATTTTTTCTGTACCTCACCATACCCGTGACTGTAGCCACGGCAGAGCGGTCATTTTCGAAGCTGAAATTGATAAAGACTTACCTAAGGAGCACCATGGCACTGGAGCGATTGAGTGGATTGGCCATACTCTCCATCGAGAATGAAAGAGCTAGAAAATTGGATTTCACCGCCATCATCAACGAGTTCGCTGAACAGAAGGCACGCAGAGTTAACTTCTGAACGGGTAAGAGCAGTTATTTTATTATTGGTTATGGCCGCTGTGCCGTAGGAGTATGTTATTACCACCATTGGCCATCTTGATTAGGCCATAGCTGTGCTGTTTGGGAAATGTTGTTTGGTCAGCTGAATGGATTATTTATGTTTTGTTTTTGATAGTAGGCAGTGTGTTGCAAATACGGTGTGTGTGTGTGTGTGTGTGTGTGTGTGTGTGTGTGTGTGTGTGTGTGTGTGTGTGTGTGTGTGTGTGTGTGTGTGTGTGTGTGTGTGTGGGGGGCCCAGCACGATCTTGCCCCGAGGCCTAGCACAACTATGCTACGCCACTGGAAACACTAAATCAGGTTTTAGACGTTTCAAATGAGAAAATACTCTCGACCTCTTAATGGGGCTCCCCATACCTTTAATATTCCAGCTCACAGACCTCACTGAGGAACCGAAGTGAGGGATTCCCGAATTACTAGTATTAGCAGTCATTAGTTAAGATAAAGAAAAACAATGAGCAAGGAGCCCCACACCCACCCAAAAAAAAAGGCATGACAAAAGAAAAGTAAACACAAGGTGGACATAACAGCCAAAATAGCAAACACAGTCCGCCGCCCCTCCCTCCCTTCCACCCCCCTCCCTCCCACCCTAAAGCACTTACAACGACCCCATCCTCAAACGATGGAGAACCCAGTGCTGACTCACAGAGAGTCGAATCAGTAACCCTGCGTTCACACCAAAAGATGCATTTGCTGCCCGAACGCGTCGGAGCCGTAAAGAGCTTGGTGAATTTCACCGTCTTCTGCAGGAGCACCGTCTGGATGGCGAACGCTTCCAGCGCTATTTGAGGCTGACTCCGGCCCAGTTTGATGACCTGCTAGCTAGGATCGGTGCTAGGATCTCTCGGTTGGACACCAACTACAGGCGCTCCATCTCAGCTTCGGAGCGCCTGTCCATCTGTCTCCAGTGAGTGGTTTCATAATTTGTGTGTCAAAAATCGAAACATCATAAACATGGGATGAAACATAAACATTTTACTTCAGGTTCACCAAGCAGGCGTTTCCATGGTAGACACCACCATTATTATTATCCTCTGCCGACAATAGTATAGTATGTAGTCAAATACAATAAATAGATCCATTATGTTGATCAAATATGACTCCTGCCTTTGTAAAAAAAAAATATTACAAATAAATGGGGAAAAAATATTGTAAATGTATGATACCTATACTATCTTCACTACAACACTTTTTCTTTTTATTCTGCAGATACCTAGCCACTGGGGACTCCTACAGGACCATCGCAAATAGTTTCCGTGTTGGGATCTCCACTGTCTCCAGCATTGTCCCTGATGTTGCCACTGCAATCTGGGACTCTCTGGTGGAGGAGTTCAAGGCTGTGCCCAGCACAGATGAGTGGAGGTCCATTGCAGGGAGGTTTGAGGAGCGGTGGTTCCTCTTTGCTGTGGAGCATTGGATGGGAAGCATGTGGTCATTAAAACCCCTGTTCACTCAGGATCCCAGTTCTACAACTACAAGGGAACTTTCTCTCGTTCTCTTGGCGGTTGTAGACGCGGAATATTGTTTCCGGGTGATTGATGTCGGGGGGTACGGAAGAACCAGCGATGGTGGGATTCTGGCCAACTCTGCTTTTGGTGCAGCTCTTCAGTCTGGCACCCTCCAACTGCCTGCCAACCTGCCACTACCAGGAGCTGACCACCGAGGACCACAGCCGCATGTCTTTGTGGCTGATGAGGCCTTTCCACTTTGGAAAAACCTCATGAGGCCATTCCCTGGTCGCAACCTGGCAAGAGAGCACCGGGTTTTCAATTACCGTCTGTCCCGAGCTCGGATGGTTGTGGAGAATGCCTTTGGGATCCTTTCTTCCCAGTGGAGGGTCTACAGGCGTGCCTTCGAGGTCAACGTTGAAGTTGCGGAGAAGTGTGTGAAGGCTACCTGTGTTCTCCACAACTTCATGCGGAGGACCACCCCCCCCCCCAAGTGCATTGAGGGGGAACATCCCAGTTCGTGAGGTGGACCCACTGCCAGGTCTACGAAGAGTTGCTGCCAACAACTCAGCGAGGGAAGCCATCAGGATTCGGGACAACGTGTAGCGCACCAGCACACCCAAAACGGCTCTTTTAAGAGCCACCCACACATTACTATTGTGCAAACTTCCTGAAATTACTATATTGACAGTGATCTTCTGACTTAATGAAGAATGTCTCCTTAACATACAACAGTAATATGCCATTATTAACTAAGTTTGTTAATGTTAAAGTTAGTTTATATTTTGTAATCAGGTAACTGTGACAGTCCTGAGCCGTCTTAATTCCCTTCTGCTGGCCTCTGTTCTTCTTCCAGGGAAGCTGATTGGCTGGCCACCTCATTGAGGGATTGAACTCACCTGCAGGAAGCCGAAGAAGCAGAAGATGGGGGGAATCCAACATGGCGCTCTCGCTCTCCCACCTGGAAGGCTGGTGCTGCCTGGCACCCAACTGGGTTTTGTTTGGGGTTGTTATTCTAGCCCTTAAGCATACTCATAGTTTAGTGTAACTGTAAACACAACTCTACACTACAGAATGCTGATTTGTGGGGTTTTTCGAGTTACTAAATAAATGTAACGTTAATTTAACTGTTGCTGCGTGGACCTCCCGTTCTTGGTTGTGCTCTTCAACGAGCAGGGCACAAAACAGGGCACATAACTGACAAAAATACCTTAAACAAAGTTGCTTGGACCCCAAAATCTGTGGCACAAAATAATTTTGCAACATTTCCCTCCATCAATGGCCATTCAATAAAGAATATGAAGACACATTTTTGGTATAAAAAATAATTTATTGGTGTGTGTGTGTGTGTGTGTGTGTGACAACCAGAAATGTTCCAATGCAATGACCCCCATGTATTTAAAGGTATAACAGCAAATACACCGGATGTCATTGTGATTGATGAGAATAAGAGAGGTTTTCCTATGGGAAGTTGGTTGCACTTTTGACTCAAGTTTAGAGGAAGCTTTCCTTACTAAACAAGTTAAATACCAACCATTAGTGCAAGCTATCATACATTTAGGCTATAAATGCCAGCTCATCGTTTTTATTTTCGGCAGCCTAGGTCATGTCCACAGGCTGGTGGTCAGAGGCTTGAGAATTATGAGGTTGTCCAAATGTAAAGCCAAGCAGCTTGCAACATATTGCTCAATCTCCTCCATTATAGGCAGCCGAGCTATTTGGAGGAGGAGGTGTTTTCTGTACCCATATATTTTCTCTGTCTGTTAACAGACTGTGTGCAGAATTAGCTCATGTGTACGTATTGTCTATTCTGTGCATGTTTGACTCAATTACTGCAACATGTTGTTTCGAGGATGTAGGGCATCAAAAGCAACTGAAAATATTTGTGCCCTTGCAATGTATTTTATAAATGCGGACACAAATAAAAGACATTGAAATGTGTGTGTGTAAACAAAAAAAAAAAAAAAAATGGGCATGGATCATTCCCTGCAACGATTGTCACCCCAGAACCTAGTCATCGACTGGTCCAAATTGATTGATCAAATTAAACTCTACTGGATTATGAACACAGTTTGCATCGTGCAATAATGTATACATTTGGAATTTAATTTGTTCCTTTGCATTGGGTGGCAATCGTTGCAGGGAAGGAAGTATCGCTTTTAGGAGTAAGGTCTCGATCTCCGTCTCCCTCTTTCGGTTTTGTGTCATCACTGTTTCAAATGGAAACAACATTTTTGGGTCAGGTATCAGACAAAAATACATTCAACATGAAAGGCTATGAGTACATAACTAGTCATACTCATAACATACCATTCATGCATAGGGACCCTTATGACGGCATAAAACGAAGTGTAACTTAAAATAAATGTAATTTCTCATGTTAAATGACATACCTGGGGCAATAGGAGGAGTGGTGACAGCAGCAGTTGGTGGTGGTGGTGGAATTGGTTCAGAGGCAGCAGCAGCCTCCGGCTCCTCACAGCTTAGATCTTGAGGTGACAAGAGGTAGTTATCAATCTATAGAACAAATCATGCTGTGTATGGGCGTGCATGTGTGTCTTCGCTTATCGACCAACCTCCTAGGTCACTCGCTGTCCCTGCTGCTGCCTCTGAACCCTGGTCCTCGACTGGGTACTCTGCAATCCTGTCTACCTCGATCCCCAGCACCATATTGCTACTGGTCTCCCTCGGAGTAACAAATGGGCCGAGGAAAGACAGGATTGCAGAGTACTTCCAAGTCTTCAACGGGCCTGCTGCTGACCCACTCCTCTTTCCTGCCTCCTCCCTGCGTCTCACCCTGAGGTACGTGTCCCTCAGGACCTTCCACCTTCGTCTGCATTCCTCTTGACAAGAAAAAAGCCTGCGCTGGGTAATTCGAACTGAACTGTTGAATGCTAACTGCTCACTAACTAGCTTGGTTCCATTGATAGCTGGAATAAAGTAACTTTTAAAGTAAAGTAAATTCAAAAAGACTTAACAGTTAGCCCGACCTCCTCGCTCACCTTCAGCCAAGCCTTGGCCTTGACCGTCCGGTCCTTGTAACTAGCCAAGGTTGTATTGAAGATCACCGGGTATGCGGAGACTGCAATTATGATCTTCTCCTCCATTTTAGCGCTTTGATCTGGATCAGGTAGTGAACTCAAGGTCACTCCAAGGGAGTAACACTGATTGGCTGTTACGGCATGTCACTCAGTGGCAACGCCTCAGTGGCAACGCCTCAGTGGCAACGCCTCAGTGGCAACGCCTCAGTGGCAACGCCTCAGTGGCAACGCCTCAGTGGCAACGCCTCAGTGGCAACGCCTCAGTGGCAACGCCTCAGTGGCAACGCCTCAGTGGCAACGCTGTTGAACGCTGATTGGCTGTCATCACGCGTTTGCTGCCGAAAAGTTGAAATATTTCAACTCGAGCAGCATTTGACGCGCCGCAAAATACGTGAACGCGCCCGCCGCCCGTGCCCAGCCGGGCACGGGCATGCCGCGCTGCAGATCAGATTTTGCCGCGCCGCAAATCAAATATTGCTGCTGGTTTTCTCTGCAGCAAGTGCTGCGGCAGCAAAGCAGCAACGCGTCTCTACATTCACTTTGAATGGGATCGTGCCGCGCGTCAACTTTTTGCATCTTTTGGTGTGAACGCAAGGTAAAGGTACGGCCACACCAACCGCGTTACCCGCGTACGACGCGTATAAAATCGGCAATTTTTCCATAGGGAACCATTGGTTTACGTGCATATGAGCTGCGTAGTTACATGCGCTAAAGCAACATTTTAGCCGCGTTAGCCGCGTATGAGCTGCGTATATATTCGCACCTAACGCACCTACGCGCGGTGTTATTTTTTTTTTACTTTTTACGCATGACGATTAGCCGCGTTGCCCAATCAGCGTTGAGCTTGACCCGACGTCACTGGCATAGAGTAGTGAGCTTGGACAGAAGCATACGGCCGACATCTTTCTTTATTCTGTGTGGAAATAGTAACATAGTTACGCCATTAAATGCGTTTATGGAAACATTTTTAGCGAGAAATGTGCATTTTACTTTCATAATGTTCGCTCGGTGAATGTGAAGGATGTTTGGTTTGATAGTTATGACGAAGAGGGAACGCTCCGTTCACTTGCATGGACAGAGTCTCTGGTTGCTAAGCAACCTCAACGTCTTGGCGGACTATATATCTGCTGATCAACACTACGAATGCTGGAAACACACCAGACACACCATGTGAAGTTATTTAACCCGATTATTGTTATTTTTATCCGAGATTATTTAATCTAACCCGATCTAAACTCTATCACCCAAACACGGCGGCGTTTGGGTTTCCTACCTCGGACTCCAGCGTTAGCCACGGCCGACAACTTTCTTGTCATGTCCTCGGAATATTCTGGAAGTGCACTTTAGGAAGCAGCGAGCCATAGATCCCAACAACTTCCTGATTGGTAACAAGGAATGCTTACTAACATCAACAACATGACATGTAGCTAACTTTGGAGCCCAATCACATCTTGGGGCCAGATTAGCAGGGCTGTAGCACCAAATTCTGGGCCCTATATACAAGTTAAAAGGTATGGAAGCTCATTGCATTCACATGAGTATAAAAAAATAATAATCTCAGAATTACTATTATCTCGTAATAACGAGATAATTATCTCGTAATAACTATTATCTCGTAATAACTACTATCTCGTAATTACTAACGATATAACTATCTCGTTATTACCATTATCTCTTGATTACTAATGAGATAACATGTAATTACATTTATCTTGTAATTATTTCGCAATAACAATATACTATCTTGTCCTTTATATTATATCGTAATTATCTTGCAGTGATATTTATGGGTTACTCTCTCGTAATTATGAGATACTATTTCATAATAATGACATACTATCACGTAATTAGGTATAGAGGTTTACATGGTCAAAACTGTATTCATTTAGTTTTTTTGGGCAATCTAGACGGATAATTCAGAGCCCCCAAGTTATTTAATATATGTTCTATAATTGAGTTTTCCTGTTTCATGCCAATTAATATTCTAAGGTGTAATAACTAAGTTCCGCCACTAAGCGATGCTATTGAAGTACTGAGGAGGTTTGGAGCAGAAGAAGAAAGCTCCGTTGTTGATGTGTTTTTGTTAGAAGAAGTGTTTTGATTGACTGAGTAGATGCTTACAGCCTGACCGTGCGTTCACACCAAACGCATTTGATTTGTCGCGCCACACTTGTGCGCCTGTGCACGCTGTGCACAGGCGAGCGCGTTCACGGGAATTTGTTGAGCGAAAAATTTGCTCGAGTTCAAATATTTGAACTTTGATGCGAATTACGCGTGATGACAGCCAATCAGCGTTCAACAGTGTGACATAGGCCTATAGGTAGCCCCGCCGAGAGAACCGGGCCTAAGCCCGGGACTTGAAGTAGTGCATGATATTATTCTCAATACGCGTTAGATACAATTCCCTCCCTTTTGCTTCATAGTTACCATACCGAAATACTTTAACAATAAAGTGAGTTAAAAGCGACCAAGGATTGGACTACTTTTTTCAAAAAACGCAACAATTGGTGACCCTGACGTCTCAAAGAAAGTCCCAAGTACAAGGCTTGGAGACGCCCGGCGGGCGCGATGCTCAGCAACTCTTCCGCAGGCCACACACATATCAGGTAAGCAGAACCTATTGTCTTAAAGATTTAATCTGCAATAGGATTAGTTATAGGAACATTTAGGTGTAAGAGTTGTTTGAGCCACCGTCCGGTCGTGGGTCTCCTAACCCTGGGCCTCGGATTGAAAAAGCATAACAAGACGTGTAGATGAACGGTCGCGGAGAACTCTGAAGGAGATTTAATTAGAATAATCATATTGAGGAGGCTAAGGGCTGGAATTGTATTAATGGGAATGTTGATAGACTGTATCCATCCCATATAGGCCTTGGCCAGGCCTAATGTTTGTACCGTACAGAGACATATTACGTCGGTTTATCTGTTTGTAACCGTGAGAGACGTCCGGTTTTTTCGTTATTGATTAGAACCGTGGGGATGTATATTAACAATGTTTCAGTTGCATATTCTCACATTGGCTTGGGAATCATTTCCTAGGATGCGGTTAGCCTGCTATATCGTGCGTGATATATAGCGAATGATATGCTTAATCGGGGGTTTTGGGTGAAGCACCGTGGTCTCTGTGTTCAAAGGGACTGCGCCATTTCGGTAGCGTATGATCTCTTTCTTTAAAGCAACAGTGCCATTTCGTAAACTGGGTGCCTGTGGCACTGTTCTGTAGGTCGATTGGCGCCATCTTGTTTTAAGTAAGGACAATATGGTCTCTTACCTGAAACAATAGGAACAGGCAACCCAGTTCAGGTATTGAATACCCTCTCCCTCTCTCTTCTCTCCACTCATTCTCTCTCTCTCTTCTCCCCACTCACCCTCTCTCCTCTCCACTCACTCCCTCACCCTCTCCTCACCCTCTCTAACTCACTCACTCCCACACACACACTCTCACTCACTCACCCACCCACCCACTCACACTCTCTCTCTCTCTCACCCACCCACCCTCTCTCTCTCTCACTCACGCACGCGCACGCACACACACATACTGGTTTTGTTGTTTCTGTGACAAGACGGGACATATGACCAACCACCTACATAATGGGACGTGCCTTTCTGAAGTTTTTTTTTTTTTTTTTATCCTTATACTAGCCATCTGTTCATATTTTACTTAAGTCCTTTTTTTAAATTAAATTAAATTTAAATACATATGGGGACATTGTCAGATTTATATGACTGTTTGGGACTAGCATACACACACACAATTTTTTCCTATCCAAACTAACAAATCAGGACAAATTCAATCTGGGTACTATGGGTACAACTTAATCAAACCATGTCGCAAACTAATTATTCCCAATAAATTTTTTTATTCAAGGTTTCATTTCATTTTGTGCTATGTATATAGCGGCTTTCAAGTTAATAATCTATACACTTGTATTCAAAGTCACGGTTGTCCGTGAATTAACCAAACTAATTTAGAACATAACATGTTGCGTTGAGCAAAAGCAGAATGGCAAGAACAGCCTTGCTCTGCTCGGACCTACTGGCTCATTTTTCTTTTCAGGGCAACAATACGGTTGTTGACGTGATACTTTATGCTAGACCAATTCCGACATTTCAGTGTGATGGGTTCACTCAACAGACAAGACATGCAATGCCTCTTTCCAGGAACTTTACATCCCCTTATGTAGTCCATTAAATGTCTTTCCATTGCTTGGACTTCAGCAGTCTCCCACTTCCTCCTCAAGTTTACATTTGCACCTGGTAAGGAATATACAACAAACAAGAATGTTTTCACTGGTATTGTATAGATGCCTCAATTGACCATGATCATTCAAAGCCATAATATACAATTGACCTCTTTCAATTTCTAAATCAACTGTCACTGTTACTCTGAATGTATTTTATTACTTGGTTTTGTGTGGCTCATGATGATTTGCAGGGTGGAATCAGGACTTTCCTCAAGTCTTTTCTGGGACCCTGTGAATAGATAAGGAAGTACATTTCTTGACCCTACATATGGACCAAGTTTCAATCTTTAACTGAAGATGTGCATTAAGGAATGTTAAACATACAATTGTTTCAACATAGCTTTTGAACCTTGTACCCTGTTTGCATGTATATTCATGTTAGAAACACATGCAATAACAATACAGAATACATCACAAATAAAATATAAATACAAATATCTAGTATCAAACGGCCACAATGTTGGACAGAATGTGTCTAGGATCTAAGAATAACATGGGGGGAGTAGTGAAATAATGTGTGTACTCCTATATAGTCCTACTTATTAGGAGATCATGCCTGTACATTTGCTGGGGGTTCACCGATCAGGGATCCATCGGTTTCGACAGACGTGCTAGACGCAGGTTAAGGCCAAGGGCTTGGCAGCTTTTTGTGAAGAAAATATGATGATTTAGTGCAATAGACACCAGCTTTACACAGTTGATCATTGTGGGTCAAGTGATTGAATTTTATCATATTTTCATCAACATTTTTCAATAGCAGGTTGCTCCTCTTTATAAAATCTTGTATTCCTTCACAAAATCCAGATCACTACCACCATGTGATCCCACACACACTGATGAAGCCTGTATACAATCTCAGCATCAAACACAAGATAGAGGCATCAAAATTAAGATAGCTTTAAGGGAAAGGAATCGTAAAGGAAGGAGGAGGAGACTGAAACGGTCACCCCTAATGATTATTCATTTGTATGATGCCTATACCAAAAGCAAAAACATTGATCAATTATTTCAAATTCAAATTTTCCAACAACATTAATTTGACAAGATATTTAAAAAAAAGGATAGGCTTCCTTAATCAACACATTGTAGAGCTGCACATGTGAATAGGTCCTGAAAATCGCCATAAATGAAATTTGGTTGACAACTTACTTGCTATGATTGGGTTAATTGATTGGGTGCGTGTGATGGCGGCGCACATAGATGCAGCGACCTTTCTCTGTCCCAACCATGCGGTGTTTTGTTCGTTAAATAAGTGTTTGTCCGATAGTTTTCCGTGTTCGTCTCGTATGTCTATATTGGAGTGTTACAAATACAGTCGACAGGCTCTGCTAGACATCTGCAAGAGCAAGATCCACAAAGTTGTGGACATTACTGCAGTGGCACTAAGGTAGCTCGGAATACTCCGCCGGACTGAGACTACACCGGACTCGACTGCTACCCCTCCCCCGGAAAGGAAGCCTCGGAAGCGGTGTGCGAGGAAGCAGAAGAGGGGCAAGCGCGGAGGTATCCGGGCTAGGCTAGCGGCTAGCCCAACTCGCCCAGCCATACCATCCATCATCCTAGCAAACGTACGCTCCTTGGACAATAAAATGGATCATATCAGACTGCTGCGGTCAACGAATCGGACAGTGAGTAACTGCTGTATGCTTGTTTTCACTGAAACATGGCTCAATGACAACATCCCCGACTCCGCTGTACAACTGGAACAGCTGACATGCTATAGAGCTGACAGAGCCCTCGTACACGGAGGCAAGACCCGCGGGGGAGGGGTCTGTGTTTACATCCGTGATGCGTGGTGCCGTGATGCTGTAGTGGTATGTAAACACTGTTCACCACTGGCAGAGGTTATGATCATTAAGTGCCGTCCTTATTACCTACCGAGGGAGTTTACTGCGATTCTGCTGGTTGCGGTATGCATCCCCCCAACCTCCAACACCAGTGACAGGTACGTGGCACTTTGTGAATTATATCAAGCCATCAGTGAACAACAGACAGCACACCCAGATGGAGTCACCATTCTCGCTGGAGATTTTAACCATGCAAATCCAAAAACTGTCCTTCCAAAACTCTACCAGCATGTCAATTTCCCTACAAGAGGAGTAAACACTTTGGACCAAGTTTTCACTTCACACAAGGGAGCATACAAGGCCTCCCCTCTCCCCCACATCGGACTCTCTGATCACATCACTGTGATGCTAATCCCAGCATACAGACCGAGAGTAAAAATCACTAAGCCGGTCCGGAAACAGGTACGTGTGTGGCCAGAGGGGGCCACCTCTGCTCTTCAGGACTGTTTTGCAACAAAAGACTGGGAAATGTTTAAACAAGCAGCCACATACAACAGCCACACTGACATTAATGAATACACAGACACTGTTACCGCTTACATCAGTAAGTGCATTGATGATGTGACCCACACAGAGACCATCGTCACTCGGGCTAACCAGAAGCCATGGCTGACAGGGGATGTCCATCGGCTGCTGAGGGCCAGACACAACGCCTTCAAAGCTGGGGAGGAAACTGACCTGAGAACAGCAAGAGCCAACCTGTCCCGTGGCATCAGGAAAGCAAAACAGGACTATACAAAAAAGTTAACCTGCCACTTTAAAGACAGCAGAGACACGCGGAGCCTGTGGAAGGGCATTCGTACCATCACGGACTACAAGCCCGCGCCACAGATCTGCGATGACAACATCTCTCTGCTCAACAACCTCAACAGCTTCTTTGCACGGTTCGAAGCAACTAACAACACAAACCCAAAGAAAACTCCACCCCATCCCCACGATCAGGCTCTGTGCCTGTCCGCTGCCAGTGTGAAGAGGATATTCGCCACTATCAATCCACGGAAAGCAACAGGCCCAGACAACATTCCAGGCCGGGTGTTGAAGGACTGCGCTGAGGAGTTAAAGAATGTCTTCACTGACGTCTTTAACATTTCTTTGAGGCAAGCTGTAGTTCCGTCACATTTCAAGGCCACTATATTCATACCTGTGTCAAAGAAACCTGCTCCATCCTGCTTCAATGACTACCGACCCGTTGCACTGACCCCCATCGTGATGAAGTCTTTTGAACGGCTAGTTATGTCACACATCAAGTCCTCCCTCCAAGCCACCCTAGACCCCTACCAGTTTGCTTATCGAGCCAAACGGTCCACCGAGGATGCGATCTGCTCTGCTCTCCACCCTGCCCTCACCCACCTGGACACAACAGACTCATACGTCAGAATGCTGTTCTTAGATTTTAGCTCCGCATTCAACACCATCATCCCACAACAACTTATCTGTAAACTGGTCCAGCTGGGGCTCAGCACCTCGCTTTGCAACTGGGTGCTGGACTTCCTCAGCGAGAGCCCACAGACAGTACGGGTCGGCAATAACACCTCGAGCAGCATCACACTCAGCACTGGGGCCCCCCAAGGCTGTGTGCTCTCGCCCCTGCTCTTCACCCTGCTGACTCACGACTGCACACCAACCTACAGCACCAATCACATGGTGAAGTTTGCGGATGATACCACTCTGGTGGGTCTCATCACTAAGAACGATGAGACCAGCTATAGGAAGGAGGTCAACCTTCTGACCATGTGGTGCAGCAACAACAACCTCCTGCTGAATGTCAGCAAAATTAAGGAGATTGTTGTTGACTTCAGGAGACGCTACACTGAGCACCCACCACTGACCATTGATGGTGCGGCAATGGAGTGAGTGAGTGGCACAAAATTCCTGGGGGTGTACATCAGCGACGACCTCTCCTGGACCACCAACACTGCATCACTGGCAAAGAAAGCCCATCAGCGCCTCTACTTCCTCCGAAAATTGAAGCAAGCACGAGCCCCCCCATCAATCATGTGCACATTCTACCGAGGCACCATTGAGAGCATCATGTTCAGCTGCATCACAGTGTGGGGCGGGAGCTGCGCTGAATACAGCAGGAAAGCCCTGCAGCGCATGGTTAACACAGCTGCAAAGATCATCGGTGCCCCACTCCCCTCCATGCCTCACCCGCAAAGCAACCAGGATTGTGAGCGAGGCCAGCCATCCCGCTCACAGTCTGTTCACCCTCCTACCCTCTGGAAGAAGGTATCGGAGCCTGCATGCCCGCACCATCAGACTCAAAAACAGCTTCATCCACCAGGCTGTCAGGAAACTAAATTCTCTCCCCTCTCTCCCCTCAGTCACATCAACAGGGCTGTCAGTAAGCTGAAATACCCCCCCCCCCTCCCTGCTTTCTGCCTTGCTACACTGTGGACTAACTGTCTTTGCACTATTACTATTACTAGTTTAAATACACACCATACAGACTGAAATTGCTGCTATTATTTATTTATCTATTTTAAAAAAATGCACTACTACATGACTTTTTGCTGCCAGTATTGACTGCCTCTTTGCACAATTATTTTTACTTATTTTATTCATACAGAACTCCTATATTTTATATGTCATTGTCTATCTTGTCTATTTTTAGTGTTGTCTCGTATATTTGTGTTTGTGCCTGTGCACTTTTTATATGTTCACCGCGGGATAGGGGGAAACGTTTTCTCGATTCCCTCACATGTCTTGTACATGTGAAGTGTTGACAATAAAGCTGACTTTGACTTTGATTAGTGTTTAAGAAATAATGTTCTTTGCTGGAATAATGAATCATAGCGACGACTAGAATCACAAGAAGACCAACAACCAACGATGTGGTGTTCGCGCGCCAAAACCGTCGTCAATTAAGAAATGTGTGTGCAGGGCTGTAGCACCAAACTCTGGGCCCTATATACAAGTTAAAAGGTATGGAGTATAAAAAAATAAATAATCTCAGAATTACTTATCTCGTAATAACGAGATAATTATCTCGTAATAACTACTATCTCGTAATTACTAACGAGATAACTCTCGTTATTACCATTATCTCGTGATTACTAATGAGATAACATGTAATTACATTTATCTTGTAATTATTTCGCAATAACGTGATACTATCTTGTCCTTTATATTATATCGTAATTATCTTGCAGTGATGTTTATCGGTTACTCTCTCGTAATTATGAGATACTATTTCATAATAATGTCACGTAATTAGGTATAGAGGTTTACATGGTCAAAAATGTATTCATTTAGTTTTTGTGGGCAATCTAGACGGTTGATTCAGAGCCCCCAAGTTATTTAATATATGTTCTATAATTGAGTTTTCCTGTTTCATGCCAATTAATATTCTAAGGTGTAATGACTAAGTTCCGCCACTAAGCGATGCTATTGAAGTACTGAGGAGGTTTGGAGCAGAAGAAGAAAGCTCCGTTGTTGATGTGTTTTTATTAGAAGAAGTGTTTTGATTGACTGAGTAGATGCTTACAGCCTGACCGTGCGTTCACACCAAACGCTTTTGATTTGTCGCGCCACACTTTTGCCGTGCACAGGCGAGCGCGTTCACGAGAATTTGTTGCGCGAAAAATTCGCTCGAGTTCAAATATTTGAACTTTGACGCGAATTTCGCGTGATGACGCGTGATGACAGCCAATCAGCGTTCAACAGTGTGACATAGGCCTATAGGTAGCCCCGCCGAGAGACCGGGCCTAAGCCCGGGACTCGAAGTAGTGCATGATATTATTCTCAATACGCGTTAGATACAATTCCCTCCCTTTTGCTTCATAGTTACCATACCGAAATACTTTAACAAATAAAGTGAGTTAAAAGCGACCAAGGATTGGACTACTTTCTTCAAAAAACGCAACAGAGGACAGATGGCAAAACTTTCTAACATGATATATCCAATCGTATAAGACTGGATTTTTTTTTATTGTGCCTTTATTATTGTGCACTAGCCTAGAAATCTAGACGCCCCTAGCGGCAGCAAATTGAATTTGCAGCCAGGGAGGTCTAGCCTTCTGCTTCTGTCACTGCTGCAGCTGTACCTCAACTTTGTCATGTTGGCGCACAGGGTCCCATGGTCCTTTGCTGATTTCTTGCTGAAGAACACTTTATAGTGGATCTAAAGCAAAGAAAATAGTAATACCAGGAACCATTAAGGAACAATCCCAGGCAAAGGGTGTGTCAATTTTCTGTTGCTAGCGGCATCTAGATTTCTAGGCTAAACCTTTGTAACTGTATTACACCTTTAATGGATTACTGCGTTTTTCTTACAGCAGCATAACACTGTTCAACTACGACCTACTGTCTAAAAGGAAATAATGAACTGAATATAAACAGTTTCAGCAAACATGTTACATTGCAATAGATTACTTTCTTGAAATAGCATCCTAATGGCATGCCAGTCCTCAAACATGAGCTCCATGCCATCAAATCTTTCCTCCATGTTCATACCATTAGCATAGGCCCACTGTAGGTTTCTGCTATTCGCTTCAGAGAGCCTGTCACCTCCGACCAAAATGGTTGAAATTCCTTCAGGTCCTTTTGGTACATACCTACAATGAAGACAGAAGCACCAGTTTTTATATCCACTGCTCACAGTTGGAAGGAATTGTGTGACCCTCCTTCATGATTACGTTTTCTGAAAGTGATGAAGTACTTCTCCCAAGTCAGCAGATTTATTTTAATCTTTGAAAAGCAGTCCTAATGGGTACTGTAAATGGAAACAGTCACAATTCATTTCACTACACTGACATTGGTCGGTAAAGGCATTAATGTAATATTATTGTAAGTTCTTACATCAGTCGAACGCAGTGCCATTTCTGCTGAATACAGATGTGGAATGTGACGCAAGATCACGTCGGAGAATGGCTTGAAAACAGACAGATAACTTGACAGGATTCGGCTGGTAAGGACATTGTATTCACTTCGCATTTGCATTTGTTGACTCTCTCCAGGGAGTGACAAATTCAGGTCGTAGTAGTGAAGATTTCCAAGTGGTTTGTCATTAGCCAGGTGATATATTGGTGTGTGTGTATCCGGTGTATCCGGTGTATTGACCTGTTGCTGCGTAGGGTGGACTGGTGGTGTGCGTGTATGTAAAAATCCAAATTTATAGAATATGATTATAGAATTTTTTTTTATAGAATATGTCTGTGGTGGAGTTGACAATCTCTCCACCAACGACTGGGATGTGATCCTCACATCGTCATGTCCAGAAACCTGGTCCATGACACTGCTTTCAGCCACCTCAGATGTGATCCTAATCTCTTTAACTGCTGTAGCCTGGTCCACGGTACTGCTCCTCTGTTGTCAGAGGACAACAGAGGACTCAGACTAACTGGTGGCATGTTACTGGATGTTAAAACATATGTAACAATGCAATTAACATATCTCGGTGATGTTGGGTTGAATAGCAGCTCTTCCTCCCGGACTTGCAGGCTTATGGCATAACTTTTTCAAGGCCCTGGGTGTCTTCGACGGAGTAATAATAATAATAATAATAATACATTTTATTTATAATGCACTTTATATTCAAGAATCTCAAAGTGCTTCAGAGAAAAAAAATACCAAAAAACTATTAAAAAGGGGGAAACCTCAAAGAAAGTTTAGCTAAATGCTCTTTTAAAGAGATGGGTTTTGAGGTTCCGTTTAAAAAGAGCTGTAGTCTGTGGAGCCCTCAGGTGGTCAGGGAGGGCGTTCCATAGTCTAGGGGCAGCAGCAGAAAATGCCCGATCACCCATGGTGCACAGCTTCGTATGTCGGGTTTGGAGGGTGTGAGTGGATCCTGAACGGAGTGTACGTGAGTTTGTCGGGGGGGTGAGGAGTTCCTGAAGGTAGAGGGGGGCAAGTCCGTGAAGGCACTGGTGGGTGAGGAGGGAGACCTTGTACTAAATTCTGAGTGAGACAGGGAGCCAGTGCAGTGATTTCAGGATGGGGGTGATGTGGTCATGCTTGCGCACCCTCATCAGGACCCTGGCAGCACTGTTTTGAATGTATTGGAGCCTCTGGATGCTCTTGCCAGGGATCCCAATGAGTAGGCTCACGGTCTCGTTTCTGAGCGCTATCTGAACGACCTGTCGTGGGTTCTACTGCGGAGACTTCCTCGATCATTTCATCCTTCACCCATCTCCAGCACACTAGCAAGTCACGTTCCATTCTCGATAAAAGAGTGAGACACACAAATTCGGATCGACTTTGCCGGTGTTGCCACTACCGTCACGCCAACATGTATCAATCTCTCGGCAATACTACTTTTTTTCTGTCTTTCGAAGATGTTCAATGAATGTACAAACAAGCCCGCAATTCTCAGGTTATTCTGGCAAAATCGGCAACAATCGTTGGTCTCCATTCTCTCAATCCACCATTCGCAACACTTCCCCATGGAAATTTCCGTCGCTCTGACTACGTCACCTTCTTCGCTGCTCTGATTGGTTGTAGCGCTATCCTATTGCGTGCAGAAGGAACTTGAAAGACAACCGTTTATCCCGCCCACACTACCACCGCACGAGACCAGACCCAATATCTTTCCGATATGGGTCTGGCTTGCCAGGCTAATTGTGCACCATAAGCTTGCTCAAAATGCACAAAAAATCAAACAGAGTATATTCAAATGTTTGCTATATGCATCTGCTTAGTTAAAGGACAATTCCGGTCTTTTGAACATTTAGCCCCCTTTCTGGTTTGTCTAGGATGAAATAGAGTGGTTAAAACCGAAATTTTGAATATTGGTCCTGTCTCGAGTATTTGGCTAATTTCGAATCGCCCCTGCCTGCTTCACAATGGCTGGCTATGGGCACCCCTAAACGTTTGTTTTCAGAAATGTGAATCTCATCGAGTGGTTAGTGGTGTTCGTTGATGTTCCTAATCAAGTATCGTAGTGAAATACAGTTTGTCGTTTTTCATTTGGCATTTTGTAAATGAGCATAAAACGGAAACCGGAAACGGAAAAAGAGCGAAAAGACTACAACCAACCTACACTTCCGTTTCCGGTTATGTGGCAAACATGAGCTCGTGACCAAATGTAGGCTACATGAAGAAAAAGTAAGAGCACATGGAAGAGGAGATCAATGATTGGGCGGTTCAAGCGTGGACTGACAAGCAAAAATAAAGATCTCTGGAAAGAAGCAGGAGGAAAATATTCTTAAATCTTTAATTTCTCACAAATTTCCTGTCAATACAGATCAGTGGTCCTCTGTCACACTTGCTTTATTTACAAAAGACAAGGAAAACATCCGGAAGTGGTTGAAGGTTATTTGGCAGCAGGACAAACAAGGAGTCTGCACTGAAGAGTTGCAAAAAGGTAGGCTCCCAGCTTACATATTATTGTATTGATATTAAGGGTGAGAGGGAGACAGTTGACGGAAACAGGGAAAATGAGAGTGAAAATTAAGAAAGTTCAGAGGCAAAGACAAGGGAGAGAAAGGCAAAACAGCTGTTGAGTCTGGTGAAGAAATTGATGACACAAATGAAGGAGACGAAATAATGACAACGCAAACACCACCAACAGTTCAAGAACCCACACAAAGTGACAGTGAAGAACAAATTTCAGTGACAAAGACAAGAAGGAGAAAGGTAAAAACAGCTGTTGACTCTGGAGAAGAAAGTGATGAAACAAATGAAAGAGACGACAAAGCAACCACACCAACAGTTCAAGAACTCACAGAAAGTGACAGTGAAGAAGAACAAGTTTCTGAGACAAAGGGAGAAGAGCACACAAAAACAAATGATAAAGAGGACACGCACAGGACGTGCAAAGTCGGGCCAAAATAATTCAAATTTAAGGTAGCAAGAAAAAATTGGATAAAAATAAAGCCGAAAAAAGGACAAAGACAACTGAGACCCCCGTGGACCGATATATTTTACAATGAATTTAGGAAAAGCAACCCATCATGCACATTAGCCTTTAAATACCAAAATATTAGAGCATGTGGCAGCCGGAAAAATAATTCACCATACCTCGGCGCCACAGCCAAGTGCGCGTTTGAAGGTTGTGAGGCAGTTTACACTTTCACAAGGAAAGACCCACCAAAATCCAACACAAAAAAAATTAACGTCATGGTGACACGGTTTGGGGAATTCAGCCACCTTAAGTCAAAGAGAAAATGTAGGCCAGCAAGATACCTCAGGAGAGGAAAAATAGCAAAAGCTGTAAAAAGTGGCGTGACCAACTGCTATTACGAATTGTTGATAAACACACCTGTGGAGGAGATCATGGCTGGTAATATAACCAGAAGCCTCACAAAAGACGTCTTAAAAAATATATCCTACGAGATAAGAAGCGTTGCAAGACTTCTCAATTGTTGGAGTTATTGCTCACTCAGAGGATTATCAGAGAAAGTTGTCGGCATGCATCATCGAACGGCTATCTGCAGCTCCTCCAGATTGACCCTTTTGCGACCCATGCCCACTACCCTATACCTTGATGCAACAGGTGGGGTAGTTCAGAAAGTACCCCATCAGTCCAAAATAGTGCTCTATTATGCCCTGGTTCTGCCTGAAATGGGCAAGACAAGCCGCCTTTGCCAGTCGCAGAGTTCGTTACTAACAGCCATAGTGTTCCCTCAATATCCCACTGGCTTTTGGAGTTCAATAGGGGGCTGTCCCACATTACCAGGAAAAAAATTGCACAAATAGTGACGGATTACAGCTGGGCGTTGATGAACAGTGTGCTCATCTCTTTTAACCAAGAGGATTACTCTGCATACCTCAGAGGATTATCAGAGAAAGTTGTCGGCATGCATCATCGAACGGCTATCTGCAGCTCCTCCAGATTGACCCTTTTGCGACCCATGCCCACTACCCTATACCTTGATGCAACAGGTGGGGTAGTTCAGAAAGTACCCCATCAGTCCAAAATAGTGCTCTATTATGCCCTGGTTCTGCCTGAAATGGGCAAGACAAGCCGCCTTTGCCAGTCGCAGAGTTCGTTACTAACAGCCATAGTGTTCCCTCAATATCCCACAGGCTTTTGGAGTTCAATAGGGGGCTGTCCCACATTGCCAGGAAGAAAATTGCACAAATAGTGACGGATTACAGCTGGGCGTTGATGAACAGTTCATCTCTTTTAACCAAGAGGATTACTCTCAAATTGTGTCGGTACGACTCGAAGACATTCCAAATTTTACTGTGCTCCATTTGTGCTCTGCACATATTCTAAAGGCAGTCTTCCAGGCCTTTGGGAGAACAACTGGTGACAGAGGCATAAAGGAGTATTGTGGAGTGCGGTAAATGACGAGACAAGCGACGGAGATGGGTCGAGTCAGCTTCAAGGCCTGATTCCACCGGAGGCGTACACGCCGCGGGACAGCTGCGCCGCGGTCACCGCTGCTGATCGCTTCCACTCTAATCAATGAGACCATTTCCACCGGCCGCGAGCCGCTGCTAAACCGCGTCAATTTCGACTGAGCAGGTCGAGCCGGGCAGGAAGTGAAAAGTAAAAGCCATAGAGCATCCGGTCAATTTTCTAAATAAAACACAATACTCATGCTCATGTAACTTCACATCAACATTATTACATCATGACCGGTGGCACCAGGTCAGCAGTCAATCAATCAAAGGGTCTCAGAGGGTCGGAAACATGGACGACGAGAGACTCATTGTCGAAGTTCAGCAACATGAAGTCATTTATGTACCAAATCATCCTTTTTATAAGGAAAATGTCAGAAAGGACAAAGCGTGGCATTCAATTGCAATAGTTTTGGGAGTGGAAGGTGAGTACATTAGGTTTAGGATTATTGCGTGATCTCGTGATCTCGTGATCTCGCGTGAATACGGCTGGCTCGCAAGGCAGCGCTACGCTGCCGTTACGCGCCCGGTAGGAATGGACGCAGGGCAGAGGACGCAGCCGTTCCGCGGCGCGTACGCGTCCGGTGGAATCCCGGTGTTACTCTCCACTTCAATCAAAACATTTGTTACTCCAACATGAGTTCAAACGTAACTGCCGAGAATCCGAACTGTCGTAAATCGGAACAGTAGTGAACCGGAACTGTCGTAAATCTGAACTGTTTCCCTTAAAGGTACAGTCCCTTGGTGAATGTCTTACCACTGCAGTTGTGGGTCACCACAGTATGCAACATACAGTTTTGCATACCTGCTGAACTGTATAAGCTTGCCAGAAGCCCATGAGGTTTTCTATCACATGTGTTTGCTGTTTGATAGAGAGAGTCGAGACATGGATATTGAAGAAACACAAGAGGGGAGCAGGACCAGTGATTCCAGTGACATTTCCAAGGGTATTCTTGCAAGGTCCCCATTCATGCAGGCTTTTCACCTAAGAAGGGAGCAAGCCACATGTGATGTCCTGTCTGATGAAGCAACAGGCAAAAACAACCACTACCACTGCCCAGGTATAATTAATGTCTTGCTTAAGACATACATGGGCATCTTTCCCTTGTGGAGTGGTGTATTACTCTGTGATCTATCAAGGCACTCTAAAGGATCTCTCAGAAGAGTAACATGCTGCAAAACACGGGAAACCAATTGCCATGTCAAACTATGGTTTAGGTTGGTGAAACGGTTGGTAAAAGGAAATACCTTAGACCTGCCGAGTTTGTTTCTAAAATGTTTGCCTCAGTGCAGGGGAGGTATGTTGAACATTTGATTCAACATAGCCTGCCAATTGATATACTTGAGAGAAACCTTCAAAGCTCTGTTAAGACGGAAGATGACCCAGAAGAGCAATGGTGTAAGAGGGCACCTCTACTGGCAGTTCAAAGCACAACTCGAAATATTTCAATCCTCCAAACAACCTTCCAAACCCCAAGACTAAGACCAAAACCAAGAAGATTATAAAAGTGGAGCAGAATCAACGGGTTGAAGATGCACAACTAAGTAATGTTACGTTTTTTTGAATGACAGGTGTAAGATAAAGGACATGAAATGAAAATGGTTATTTTTTCTCCTCATGGCCCTAGGTAGAGACAATGAGGATGCAATATAATTACTGCAGTTTATTAGAAGCTCACATTTCACGTTGTAGACTTAAACCATAGATCATAGACCTTAATTGCTACATGGATTTCAATGTTAATCCTGACTTTCAGTTAAACTTGCTATGGAAAAAGAGGGCAACAGAGATAATTGTTGCAACCCTGTCATCCCAAGTGAAGGGTCAGATCTACGGTGTCTACGACCCCACCTGTTGTTGACAGGAGAGGTATATAAAAAGTTAGTCTATCTGTCTTTCAATTTGTAGTCCTACAAACTGACGTATTTGGAGGACTGAAGACCTCCAATAACTCACAGACACAGGCAAAGACACACACACACACACACACTGTGGCAACCCGGCCGTTGCCAATTAAGGGGATGAAGAGCACCTGAGGAACCAGTGGAGAAGCAGCTTAAATAACCTGCTTCTCCACTCATTCGGGGCTCTCTCAGCCATGGGGCTCGTGCCGGGAGGGAGCCGAGTGAGAGACAGTCGCGGGAGAAGCCGGGAGCGGGAGCCATGGCAACCTCGCCACGGACCGGACCCAGGGACCCTTCACCCTTTTTGCCCCAGTGTGGAAGAAACTTGAGTTACTGTATGATTTCCCCTTTCTTTTGTGAGCTGCAGTAATAAAACCGTTGCACCGCAACTGTGCTCGAGCGTTCGGGAATCGCAGCCGACGACCGCGGTTGCCACAACACACAAACACACACACGTAATAGTGTAAATGTAAAATCATTAACATGCAAGCATTAATGTATCCTATAAAGGGGGCGTAAGTTCTGTATTTAAGATACAAGCTAGGACAGAACAATAGGCAGAGCAAGAAGTTTAGCCAAGAGCTTGTTGTATGCGTTTGTCCACAGTTCGAATAAAGACATCAGTTGAAGTACATTAAAAGTGTGGTTGCCAATTGAGTGCTTGAGACGAAGAACCACATAAGTCCATATTTTCAAATTTCAAATAACTTTTTTTTATTATTTGGCCTGTGAACATTATATAATATATTTCTTTTTACTTGAAGATAGACAACAAAAGCTTCCCAATTCTATTGAGATAACATTTTTCAGTGTCAATCTTAAAAACAAACCGTTACAGCAATTTACATTTATGGAATGTGGAATAACAGTATAAGTCCAATTCATCATATCAATTCAAACCACTGGAGATCTAATTCCTTTATCTTAGTTTTAATACAGTAACAGAGCCTTCAAGAAAATAACCACTTCATTCTTTCAATTTTTTTTATTTAACACCAACCTCACTTAGAGAGCGCATAAATACTCACACCATTCATTAATTTAATAAATAAATACATACATAAATACCTATATTATTATTATTATACATAAATACCTATATTATTATTATACATACCTATATTATTATAATTATAAATATTATTATTATAATAATAATTATTATTATATATCAGATCGCGAGTCTGGGGATGCTTTCTACTCTTCACATTCTAATTTTTCATAAAATGATTGGGCCTCCGCTGGCATGTAGGCTAGCATTGTCATGAGGTCATGGTGCTTCTCCTTTTTGACAGGGAGAGGGTCCTCGTATGTGCGAGCGTATGTGGTGGAAAACAAGGGAGCTTGAGGTGGTTGTTTCTTCCTCTGCTTGGTGATCAGCCAAGTCTTTCATCCCTCATAGTGGCTGTGGCTGCCTTTTGTGTGGACACACCATGGATCAGCAGCTGAAATCATGATTCAACAAGAAATTCAATTAAGATTACCCAACATATCCCCAACACTGATAATCTCAGAAACCCAACTCATTAGTTTTTACCTGTCACTTTCAACCACATCATGGATGTGATTAGGAAGCCAGGTGGACGCTTTAGAGTAGCATCAGGGAGCTGTCTGAAGTCTGCACACTGCATTTCTATCACGCTGAATGGCTGCTGCCTGGCTCCCCGGATCATCTCGGTGACATCGCTGGGGGTGTCGAGCGTGGAGACCTTACGCCTCTTCTCCAGCGTGGCAAAGGAGCGGTCACAGGGAAGGAAGGAGTGACCAGATACCACGAACTTCTGCTCTATCTGGCTGAAGTACCCTCTAGATACGAGCAGGGCCATGAGGTTAAGTACTCTCCAGTTATTGTTCTGCCCACAGCATCGGTCACTATAGATGATAAGTTTCCTTTCCTTCGCCTGGACAAGGGGAGCAAAAGATGCTTCTGCCCACTTCAAAAGGCAGCTTGCCACCTCTATTGAACCTCTGCGCGCAATGCCCTCATGCCAGAGGCACATTGTAGGAGGACTGCCGGTGCCCATCTCCTGGATGCAGAAGTTATAGTTCGCCAGCTGTCGTTGGTAGTACACGTTGGAGTGTGTCAGGTTTGGCGTGTACACTACCCCCTGCATGTCAATACAAATTACATGGCAGTCGTTATTGGCTTTGGCCCACTCTGTGTCAGCCTGCAACTGGGAGTATGCTTTTTCAGCCTTGCGATGGTGAAGCTCACTCTCAGCTGCAATCTTTGATCTTTCTCCGTCGGTTGTAGCCGCTGTTAATTTGGAGAACAGGGCGTCACATTTCCCACAAGTATCACTTCTTGGCTGCCCAAAACAGAGGTTCTGCTGCTTGAAGATGTCCCTATAGAGCCAGAACTTTGCAGTGGATGTTGGATTGTTTTCCTTGTACAGGCGGTACATGCGGAGCAGGTTTAAATCAGGGCTCAGGTACTCCCTCTCCACATCTCCCTTCATCCGTGAGTAGTGGTTCGGTTGGCGTGGGAAACTCAGGATATGCTCTCTTATCTCCTCTCTCACTGCAGGATGAATGCTATGAGGCCTAAAAAAAACACAACTCATGAACAAGGGAAATACAATAAACTATGCTGGTCTGTTTTGCACAATTGTTGATTGTTTCTGTGACCATAAATGTGTAATTCTAACATAGGATTTTGTTTTAACATACAATCATTAAGATCCACATGTTGAAACGATACAAAGAATAATCATACTTTATAATTGCATAGCACTTCACTTCTGATATCGATCTCAAAGCGCAAAAATATGTTTCCTGACAGCATGAAGTCTTTCACGATAACACTTAGACTAGGCTTGGATAATAACTTACCTGTTCTTGTGCTTTCCTCTTAAGTCCTCTAATGGAGATCTGACTTCAGCTACCTGCTCTGTTCCCTCAGTCTGACTGCCTAACTTTTCTTGAATAACCTTTTCAAATATAAGTAACTTTAAGTAAATATGTTATGGAAAATGTATCTCATTAAAAGCATGCATGTAATGAAAAGTTAAATGGAAAACATAAGGCTATATAAAACTTGCCTGTAGGCGACTGTTGGTCAGTTGAAAGACTGACATAAATGTGAGCTTACAAACGCTCAGTCTTTTGCTTCCTTGTTGGACATGGTACTTAAAGGTGTACCTCCTCTTTGGATCTTCAGTGTCAGGCCCACGTGGTCGTCTGCGACTCACCTCGTGCTAGAGGTAAAAGTAAAGTAAAAAGATATTTACCATAGTGTCGCATGCTAGCGGTTGTGTAGAGCTGTCAAGTTAAGGCAATTAAGTATGTTTTGGTTGGGAGAATGAATAACCAATGTGTGTGCCTTTTAGGGCATAGGCCTACATGATGCCCATCATCCATCCTCACAAAATCTAACATTTACAGTGATCAGGCATATGTGCAGTCTTAGTGAACTGAAAATGCAAAAAAGCTAGATATTTATTGGACAACTGCCACAAAATCGTCATAACCGGGGAATCCCGACTTCTATGGGAATGAATGATACAGCTGAACTCTTTTTGATTGACAGCATGTGTCGCGATTGGAGAGTTTCAAGTACAAGGATGTTAACGTTCGTCTTGGCAATGACAGGTGAAGTCGAGAGGCAAGGCAAGTTGCAGCTCAAATTATCATATATTTGTGAGCAATAGCCTACAGTAGGTTTCTATTCGTTTTTGTACATATCCTACTGTGATTAAAATCGTAATGTGCAGTTACGTTACAGAGTTAGTGTCTTGCTTTTGTTTCAATTCTGTATTTAGGCTAAGTTGTAGCCAGATAGCTCGCTATAACTTATCAGAGCTTCCCCTATTCCAAAGAGGAGCAATTTGTGTATATAGGCTAAGTCTTAAGGGCCGGTTGCTTCTCTTTTATGTAACACGTTTGTTATTTCATGGACCTATTTGCGTTGCATCGTGGAACGGGCAGGGCTCGAAAAACTCCAGCCAATCATTTGGATTGCCACCTCGTTGCATTGGACAGTAAGTACGTCAATCAAACGGTCGTACTGCACTCCCCCTCCCCCGCGCCCCGCACGCGACCCCTTCGTGCAGTACTCGTGACCCAGAGCTCGTGACCCAGAGCTCGCTCCTGTTTGTTGTTAGCCTGCGGTATCTACTGGAACTAGTTAATCCACATTTGGACCTAGCAGTAGAAGACAATTTCCATGGCAGACAAGACGCCACCATCCCCACCACCACCACCACCACCAGCAAAGAGAAGGAAAACTCTTTTTCAGAGAATAATTGATAATAAAAACGCTGAAAGAGAAACTGAAATCAAGAATAATCCTAGGCGCTGCTTTTGAACGTTGGCGGCAACTGAAGGACGAGAAGGGTCTAAAAACCGATGCTTGTGTGGCGGTTGACCTAGTTTCAAAGTTTATACCGTTTATACTCGGTAATACCGGTGTTGAGACGAGTGTATTACTCGGTGTGAAAATGTCCACACCGCGGCAACCCTAGTGAAAACCAGGACTTCCAATACAATTATATGAAACAAACATACATTTTCTAAAAATAGTAATGATTTATGTGACCGTTTAATGTTTATAACATCTGGTGCAACCATAGCCGCGAGAACGTATTCTCAGCAGGGGGTGCTGGAAAAAAAAACCCGGCCTGCACTAGACTCGCAACTCGTCACATTGATAAAAAAGATATATAGCAGCGCAGCTCAATTACACCAGTGCATGCGCGCACAGTTGAAAATCGATCGTTGTGTTCACTTCCTTCACACCATGGTTCAAATCCAGCTGCTCACAGAACAAGTTTAGCGCACCACCGCTACCCTCACACTTTTTCATATAACCTTTTTTCAGCACTATGAGCATTAAATAAATGCTGCGTCTCAACATGCATTGGACAGCAGCGAGGATGACTCGCTTTGCCACGGGCCGAAACAGTTCGGAGCGACCACAGCCAGAGCGAACACAGCGGGGCAGAGGAGTGTCAGGAAGTCTTTGGTGTACACATCAGTACGGCCTATTTGCACTACTGTTTAGTGGCAATGCAGTGTTTTATTCTATGCCTTTTTATTTTCGTATATTATTTCAATTAATACAATTTATTTATTCATGAAATCAAGATCTGGTCTTCAAATCTTTTTTCCAAATACAGGTCGTATTACAATGGGGTTTGTGTTTATATTCGGACCAATACGGTACAGCGGACGCTCACATGACGTTAAGCATTTCCTGGTGCATAATGTGACGCTTCAGAACCTAAAATCCCGTTTCTCCCCGTTGATACGACAACACATAACCGGCGTTTTCAGAAATCTCCACTCTGGCCGGAGTTTTTAGAAATTATCGTTTTCTGTGATAAGACAGGACCTCGGACAGGGGGTGTTGCAGCACCCCCAAAACCCCTACTTCCCGCGGTACTGGGTGCAATTTACAGCTGAATGTAGTGCCATGTTGTTAAACGAAAACCTACGCTAGCCTGGCTCGCTCTCGCGCATCTCTGTTCGCGCTCGTGCATGATTGCGCGTCCAGGTACTTGGAATGGGTGGAGTCAGAGTCAGCGTTGAAGGAGAGGGGGTAGGACCATTTGAGTTGTGTATTTTCAAAATCTGCTGGCGTTTCGCAAATCGCGTACCCAACCTTTAACAGAAACAAAGTAGTCACTTTAACGTTTTTAGCTATAAAACACTGTAGAGCTAAATAATAGCAGCCTTTATTAAATTTACAAGCTAGAATATAACAGTTTACACAATCAATGAATGGTAATTAGGCTACTATGCTAGCCTACGTGACACAGCTGGGCAGGCGTTCGGAGACATCAAACACACCTAATACGTTTCGATTAATTTCTCCTTGATTATAAGAAGTAGATACATGCTTTAAACATCCACTGAATCCTCATTTTCTCAGCTTTAATTTTGACCCATTCATGACTTGATCCGTTAAACAGACTGAGCTGTATGAACAGTAGTAGACGTTCAGTACACGCCCCTCTGACTGTAACCGCTAACGTTAAGTAGATACTTTGTACATAAACGGTTCTTCCACTAACCTCTTTCGGTGGACTTTTCCCTCGTTTCAGGACTCCTCTTCGGTTCACGTATGGTTTCCCAGCATCCCTCAAAGTCTTCCTGGCTCTGTCCTTCCATTCATTTATGTGTGCTTTCCTTTTTTTGCCAAGGTTTTGCCTTTTAATGTCTGCAGCGGACACGAACGTTGCCGGCGTCTCCATTTTCATCAGTGGACATAAACGTTTTTTCCGCGTGAGACTATTTTAAAGTTTAAAATACTAGTATTTATCGCGCGACCACCACCCCCAAACTGCTTCTGTATACAACGTGTCACACATACATTCATGTTATATGGTTATCTCGTTTTTTTTATTTTTTGGACTTATACGGTTTTTCGTCGCATGGGTTCAATTAAGGATATCACAACACGCACACAACACGCAGGCAGGCAGGCAGGCAGGCAGGCAGGCATACTATCCCTCTTTGTTTTTACCTGACTTTCTTTTTGTTGTCCATGGAAAAACAGTGAGCTGTGATCTCATGATAAGCCAACAATAGGCTATAACTACGTTATTCATTTCAATGGCCAAAAAAACAAGTTTGTGTTCATATGGCGAGGCTGTGTGCTAATGAGCAGAAGCATTGAGAAAGTTTACTCCTCGAGAATTAACAAGGTAACTTTTCCTAACAGTTTTTTTAGTTAGTTTGTAACAATGTTTCCTCAGAGCAGAGGAAGGCTAGGCTATGATGTGTTCCAATATCCATACTACTATCCGTACTTACTAGCCTTAGTTTGAGTACGTAGGGCGTTCCAATTCAGATCGGGTGAAAATAAGTGTGGATCATCATGTAAGTAAGTAAGTAAAATGTATTTATAAAAGCACATTTAAAACAGTTTGCACTGACCAAAGTGCTGTACATAGTGCATTCAGCAGGCAAAGATGAAGGCAAAATAACATTAGAATAAAATACAAATAAAAGACATGAAACCGGACATCCACACACAACAAAGGCAGTGGTGCAGAGGTCAGATCATGATCGATGGACACTTTTTGTACTCAACGGCAGCCATCTTAGCTACGTAGCAGAAGAGGGCGGGGCCAGGCTGAGCCAAAGTCGGCGCATTTTCCACATAGCCTGCATTAATAGACTCATTTTGTAGTTTTTATAGCTTTTTATCCGCAAGCTTCCCGGGGCGGTTACTGGGGAAACGTTTGTGGGCGGTTCGAGTTAGGTGGGAGCTGAGCTGCTAATCACATCACTCGCTCTGTCACTGAATAAAATGATGGCTTTAAAAAGCTCAGGAACAACGCGTTCCGTTCGAGGATGTACTAACAACCGGACAAAACTAAATAATTGGTTGAAATCTGAGTGTTTTGACCACAAGCCGAAAAAGAAAGCAGAGTGTTTGTGCCCGAAATGGTACAGTTCCATCGACTGCCCAATGATGAAGAGGCTGAAGAACCTGAACTTAAAACAACCTCCGAAATGTTGTTATGTCTGTTCATTTCATTTTGTGGAAAAAGCGCCAACGGAAGAAAACCCTTACCCAATGCTTTATCTGGGTTATGAGAAGCCACCTGAGAAGAAACGCAGAAGAGTAGTCAGGATGAGTGTTGACAGTCAAGTCGCAACAACAACAGGTATGCTAAATTTGATATCAACGCAATTTTCTTTTAATGTAACATTACGGTAGCATACAGTATACTCTATTTACGTTGGTCAAGTCAATTGTGTATCCTAACTTTCATCCTTAATTTAGAAATTATCATAGGTCAGTGTCCTGTTAAAACCTTGTCTAGATCTATTCTGTAGACCAATGCATGTTTAGACCCTCATCCAATTATCTCCATCTTATTGTGCTATATAAATAAAGTTGCCTTATTATTACCTGCAGACCAAGCTGTGATGGTGTTCGAGCAGCCTCAAACCTTCAAGGATGCCCAAACACAGTGGATGGATCCAGCTGAGGAGGACCATACCTACTCTAAAGGATCCATCCTTATATGTGACATGATCATCACACCTGCCCCTGAGATCTCACTGTCCATTGCAGAGGTTACACTGAAAGGTGATAAAGTCTGTCTGCTGTACACAGGGATTCCTCTACCTGTGTTCAACACTCATGTCTCCTGTCTACGAGGTTTTGTGCGCCAGTCATCAACAATGCCAGCTCAAGATGAAGTTTTGTTAACACTCATGAAGCTCAGACATAACTTTGCTGTAGCTGATTTAGCGAGGCGCTTTAAAAGATCAGCCAGTCAGGTCAGTAAAACACTTACGCGTTGGGTTGATATCCTTGCTGAGCACACCAAGGTCCTCATTCCATGGCTGCCCCGTGACACTATAAGAGCAACTATGCCAAAGGTTTTTCTGCCACATTTCTCAGATTTAACTTGCATCATTGACTGCACAGAGAGTGTTCTGCAAAAAGCCAAAAACGTAGACTCGCGCTCAGAGTCTTAAAGCCATTACTATGCAAGTAACACTGTTAAGTACCTTGTTGCCATTGCTCCATCAGGGATGCTGAAGTTTATTTCAGAGGCTTTTGGTGGGAAGTGTAGTGACAGGTATATTACACAGAACTCAGGGTTTCTTGATTGTTTACGTCCTGGTGATGGGGGACCGTGGGTTCACAATTAGAGATCTTGTTGAGGAGAGGAGGGTAAGGCTAGTCATACCTGCTTTTACAGGCAAACACAGCCAGCTGACCAATGAGCAAGTGACTCAGATGAGACGGATAGCAAATGTACGCATTCATGTGGAACGGGCTATAAGGCATCTCAAAGTGTTCAAGATCCTGTCAAACCGTGCCAATAAGCTTAGTTCCTAAAATTGATAAAATACTTCAGATTTGTGCAGCTCTCATAAATCTGAGAGGAGAGCTTATCTCCAGCAAGTAATGTCTTACATACTATTAAACAACATCTTGCATATTTATGAATTACATTTATTTATTCCTATTTATTTGTAAAATTGATACATACACATTTATTTAGAGAAACATACATACATAGATGCATATATATATTGTACAGAGAGATACACACACACAGATTCATACATAGTATTTAGATGGATACAGAGAACAGTGTAGATACTGTATAAATTTAGAAAAAATAGACAAGATAATTCTAATGATAAATACATGTATAGAAAGATGAAAAAGGTCACTTCTGAATTCATCACATTGTTGAAATGGGGTTAATGTCATATACTTTTTTTCTTTTTACAATAGAACACTAAAAATGTATTTATACATATATTATATTAAGTTTTATTTATACTACAAATGTAAATAGTAACACAATAACAATTTATTTATACATATATATATATTAAGTTTTATTTATACTTCAAATGTATTTGAACCATTGTTATTGCCAACTGATATGTCGGTTAATGTTTTCGTCGTCCTCCATCGCTCGATTCAACAATACATTTTGGCACTTTTTACTCCCGGATCAGACCGCAGAAAAAGCCTTGGACTTTCCTATCGCCAACATGCCTCTGTACTCGGATATCTCAGGCACGGAGACTGGGAAATGCACAGACTGCACCAAACTGCGACAGACGGTGGCTTTAACCCTGTGTTCACACCAAAAGATGCATTTGCTGCCCGAACGCGTTGACGCCTGAGTTTTGCGGCGCGTCAAACTTTTGACGCGCGTCAAAAGTTGAAATATTTCAACTCGAGCAGCATTTGACGCGCCGCAAAATACGTGAACGCGCCCTTCGCCCGTGCCCGGCAGCGGGCACGGGCATGCCGCGCCGCAAATCAGATTTTGACGCGCCGCAAATCAAGTTTTGCTGCCTGTTTTCTCGGCAGCAAATGCTGCGGCAGCAAAGCAGCAACGCGTCTCTACATTCACTTTGAATGGGATCACGACGCGCGTCAACTTTTTGCATCTTTTGGTGTGAACGCAGGGTTATGGAAACGAGACTAGCAGCATTAGAAAAATGCAAAGGACCCCTACAGGATACAGTGCCGATGGGTGAGTTTGCTGAGCTCACTCAGATACAGCAAGATGATCAAAGCTACACTGTATCCTTCCCGAAGCTGGACAAGAGAGAGACAGTTCCAGCTGCGTTTCACTGGCACAGAGTCGGCGCTAAGCCAAAACAACATACCAAAGTGAATCAACAAGATCACTCAACGCCAAATGCTAAACTACCCAAAGCTAAAGTTATCAGCCGGATTAGCCCTTCACTGAAATTAACCCTGCCACTGAAGAACCGGTTCCTGCCACTTCAAGAGTCCACGAACGAGCCTGCCACCCATGCACCCCTGAGCCCCGAGATGCGTCCGGACGGACAGTGCGGACAGAGACGGAACATGAACCAGTCGCCATGGAGGCGAGCTGCGCATGCCTCGGCCACCTGTGCACCCCTGACCCCTGAAATGTGTCCGGACAGACGGTACGGACAGACATGGAACAACCAGTCGCCACGGAGGCGGGCTGCGCATGTGTCTGCCACCGTCCAACAAGGGCCCATCTCAGAGGAAGCAGATGAACCAGACACTCTGATTATAGGAGACTCAACCATCAAGGATATAACCGGTAAGAAGATCAAAACATGCAACTTCCCATATGGAATGGTTAGTGATATCAACCATAAACTAGCCAAAATCATATTGGAAAACCCCAAAATCTCACAGATTATTGTGCATGCAGGATTTAATGATATTCAAAGAGAACAGTCAGAACTTCTGAAGAGGGATTACACTGATCTATTGGATACACTGGACAAAATACACATCAACTCATTCATCAGTGGACCCATACCAGCAGTTGACAGGGGAATAAACAGATTCAGTCGTCTACTTGCACTGAATACATGGCTTTCCAGAGTCTGCAATGAAAGAGGAAGGGGCTTTATTGACAATTTCAACTTATTCTGGGGGCGCAAATATCTTTTCAGAGCAGATGGCCTACACCCAAACAGGTTAGGCTCAAAACTGTTGAGGGACAATCTTCTCTTCTCGCTTTACGCACAGGCCACAATCTTGCCATGGTCTGACGCACAGGCCACAATCAGAGCACAGGTTGAGAAGAAGCGAGACTACAGCCTCCCCCACACATCTACTCTGCCACTATCTGACACACAGATAGCAGACAGCCCACAGACCTTGAAGAGAGACAACAGCCCGCCCGACGCCATCAACACTGTGCCTTCCCCAATCGCTGATGCTGGCTTGACGAGGAACAGCCACCCCCCTCCTCTGCATTACAGACCAAAGACCTTGAAGAGAGACAACAGCCTGCCCGACACCATGGACACCGTGCCCTCCCCCATCGCCGATGCTGGCTTGGCGAGGAACGGCCACCCCCCTCCTCATCTCTCCCATAGCCACAACAACTCCAGCTCCACTGTCTCCTCCCTTTGCGATTTTCCAGCTGAATTTAAGTAACAGGAATATGTAGGCATCAAACTTGCATCTGTGTCAATGATAGCATCGCCAGGTCATTCCCACAGGCTGATAACACCAAAGCGGAGGGCGCCCCAGCCCCCCGCCCCCTGTACTGATAGTAGTCCTGAGTATTACTGAGACAAAAAAGGGTTCAGCCTTAGACAAAGTATAAAGGACGTTTCGCATAATCTGCTGAACCCAAGGTTGCCTATGTCAAAACATGGCAACTTTTGCATTCCTGCTGTAACCACTAAGAGAGTAAACAAAGGGAAACTTAGACACACTGCTAACCTCACAAATCTCATACATATTTCCTCCAAACCAAAAACAACCTTAAAGCCTATCAACAACACCATCAGGATGGGTCTACTTAATGTTAGGTCTCTTAATAACAAATCATTTTTAGTTAATGATTTTATTACCACCTCTAAACTGGATTTTATGTTTTTAACTGAAACATGGCTGGAACAAAATAACAGTGCAACCGTTCTGATAGAGACAGCTCCTCCCAACTATAACTTTTGATGCATGTAGATCTGGAAAAAGAGGTGGAGGGGTTGCTGTTATATTTAAAAATGATTTTCAGGGGAAACAGATGTTATTTGGTGATTTTCCATCATTCGAATACCTTTGTGCTGTATTGAAATGCTCCCCCAGAGTTCTCCTATTAATTATTTACAGGCCACCCACATACATTTTTTCGATGAATTCACAGAATTATTGGCTAGCATCTCCACAGACTTTGACTTTCTAGTTATAACTGGTGACTTCAATTTTCATACTGATGATTTGAATGACAAGTGTGCAAAAAAACTATTTACCATTTTGGACACATTTGAACTGTCCCAACATGTGAAAGAGACTACTCATTGTAAGGGCCACACTCTAGACCTGGTTTTCACAAAGGGCCTCAATGTTTCTGATCTCTCTGTGACTGATCCTTCCTTGTCTGACCACTTTTGTGTTTTCTTTAATATATATTTTATTCCCAACATACAGACAAAATCAAATACTGTCAAAAAACGGTATATCAATGAAGAATCGTATGTACTTTTTAGAAAGGCCATCTCCTTACTACCACCTCTCAACCCATGTTCTGCTGATGATCTTGTAGAAAACTTTAATTTGAAAATTTTGAAAGTCATTGATGTCATTGCACCTTACAAGGTTAAAACGATTTCTGGAAAGCAAAAGGCACCCTGGAGAAAAGCTGCTTCTGTAACAGCACAGAAAAAAGAATGCAGGAAGGTTGAACGCATCTGGCGTAAAACAAAACTTCATATTCACCATGATATCTACAAAGAGAGCCTCCGTGCCTACAATTCAGACTTAAAAAGTGCTAGAGAAACATTTTTCTCCAATATCATTAAATCCAATAATAATAATGCAAAAACCCTATTTGCAACTGTTGACAGACTGACCAACCCCCCAACACAAATTCCACCTGATCTCCATTCCACGCAGAAATGCAATGAGTTTGCAGCTTTTTATACTGATAAAATTGAAGGCATCAGACGCGCCATCAATATCTCCACTTCAAACAAAAATGTTGGACTACCACTGTTGGGCAAAATAACCTGCTGAGCACATCACATGTACATTATAAATATAGCTAACTCCTACCCCAGCCTGATCAGCACATCACATGGCAGTCACCTTACAATAGTCAACTCTTAACGCCTGATGAGCACAACACATGGCAGTCACATTCAACTTTTAAACACATAACACACACATGATAACATAGTCAGGTCGAGGCCAGAGCTAAGGCCCCATTTCTCCGCCAGGCAAATGGTAAACACTCAGACAATGCACTGTTTCATCCTCAGAACGGGAGGGCCACAATCAGGAGACTCTTTGAGGCGCTCCCCCATCAGGAAGAACACGAGGAGATACACTAGGGCCTGAGAGCCAAGGTCACGCAAAGCACTGTTTCATCCTCAGAACGGGAGGGCCACAATCAGGAGACTCTTTGAGGCGCTCCCCCATCAGGAAGAACACGAGGAGACACACTAGGGCCTGAGAGCCAAGGTCACGCAAAGACACACAGAACCACATACGTCTCAAACGCACACACCTCACCAAGAGGAAGATACAGCATAAAACTGTATCACACAGACACTTCTCCCCCTTCTTCTGAAGCAGACCTTCCACGGAGGCGAAGCTCTGGACGAACCATCAGCGCTGATTAGGGACTTAGACATATTCGATTTCTCACGCTTTATGACTCTGTATAACCGTTGCCACTTTACTTAATAAATCCAAGGTCCTCGTGCCGATAGACTTTATTACCTCTCCGTCTCATTTTATCTGATCCAGTAACTAGACAGACCGTTTTTCCCTTCAATTTGGTGACCTCCGACGTGATTTTTTCTGAATTGAACACGCAACTGGGAAACGAGAGACGGAGAGCGGCACGACCTCGAGACCCCGGAGCACCGGACCGATTCCTGCAGTCTCACCTCGCGCGCGCCCAACAAAAGGTAGGCAGAACCTGTTGATAAAATCCAAACTCTGCATAGTTATATAGGAACCACATTAGGAGGTGAGACTGTGAGAGCGGTTCGCTACGGGATATCTCGTGGGGACGAATAGAGTTGCATTCCAGCATTGCCCCATAAACCCAATTGACCCTGAACGCGTGACACATCGAATATCGGCTCGTTGCATGGTGAAAGAATACCCTCGAGACCATAGGGCCTATAAGAATCGGTCATAGTGATACAAGACTACCGATGGCCGAATAATGTATGCCTGGGCCAAGAGTGGAGCCCAGAGGGATGCCTGGGCCGCGGGTGGAACCCAGAGGGAATGAGAAGGGCCTATAAGAATCGGTCATAGTGATACAAGACTACCGATGGCCGAATAATGTATGCCTGGGCCAAGAGTGGAGCCCAGAGGGATGCCTGGGCCGCGGGTGGAACCCAGAGGGAATGAGAAGGGCCTATAAGAATCGGTCATAGTGATACAAGACTACCGATGGCCGAATAATGTATGCCTGGGCCAAGAGTGGAGCCCAGAGGGATGCCTGGGCCGCGGGTGGAACCCAGAGGGAATGAGAAGAAAAAACTAGGGCCTATAAGAATCGGTCATAGTGATATAAGACTACCGATGGCCGAATAATGTATGCCTGGGCCAAGAGTGGAGCCCAGAGGGATGCCTGGGCCGCGGGTGGAACCCAGAGGGAATGAGAAGGGCCTATAAGAATCGGTCATAGTGATACAAGACTACCGATGGCCAAATAATGAATGTGTATTAAATAATTCTATGTGGTAAGAAGGTTAGAGTCCCTTTGCAGAGGAAACCGTATGCCTGGGGCACGAGTGACACACAGAGAGACAGTGTGTGTATGCGTGAGAGAGGCTGTGTGTGTGTGTGTAAGAGGCCCAGAGAGATTGAGACGGAGAGACTGTGTGTGTGTGTGTGTGTGTGTGAGAGGCCCAGAGAGATTGAGACGGAGAGACTGTGTGTGTGTGTGTGTGTGTGTGAGAGGCCCAGAGAGAGAGAAAGAAAGAGAACAAGCGTATTTGTGGGCCGGCTAAATATAGAAATAAATCAATTAATGATAACCCGGCTATGTGTGCAACGCTTGCTTGCTTTGTTATGCTCAACGCTATTTTGCCGTATCTGATGATTGTGGGTGCGGGACACAGAATGAGAAGTCTGTTGATATGTGTTTGTGTACGTCTGCGCGAAAGAGAGAATCTGTGAGTGAATCAGTGAGTGTATGCGTGGTCCGCTCTATCTTCGCCCGTTAAAACGGGTAAAGGAAAGAATAGATAGATTGATAATAATGAATAATGTCTCTCTGACGTATTGCTTCGGTCTATGGCTTAACCTGCGGAAATAGATAAATTGACAATGATAGATAACCTTTTACTGTGTTGCTTCAAGTTACTGTTTGACCCGTTAAAACTAAAACCTAGATAAGTTGACAAGGATAAATGATATCTCTTTTACTGTGTTTCTTTGAATTACTGCTGGACCTGTCGCATAGATAAACTACGATACTAAACCACATCTCTTTGCCGCGTTGGTTGACTGTTTAGTCTGTTGAAGCAGATTAATCAATAAGGATAGATAACGATTATTGGCTATAAGGAATATCTGGATGTATTGAATAACGTCTCTAGGCCTTGTTGTTGTTTTTTGCTTCCCCCCCCTGTTTTTTCCTCCTTTTTTCTCGTTCTCCTCCTCCAAGAGTGACAAGGGTTACCCCCCAGTCTCTCATCCGCTCTTGTGTGTTAAGACAGGTCACACAGAGTTATAGCACCACGGCCGCCATTTTTTGAGTTCTCTCACTCAGTCCCAAGCCACACCTCCCCCTCCGCCAAATCTAGACCACTCCAGCCCTACCCTTCCTCAACTACACCGCCCCCTGCTGGACCACTCCAACCCTACCCTTCCTCAACTACACCGCCCCCTGTTGGACCACTCCAACTCTGCCCTTCCCCAACTACAGCGCCCCCTGCTGGACCACTCCAGCCCTACCCTTCCTCAACTACACCGCCCCCTGCTGGACCACTCCAGCCCTACCCTTCCTCAACTACACCGCCCCCTGCTGGACCACTCCAGCCCTACCCTTCCTCAACTACACCGCCCCCCTGCTGGACCACCCCAACCCTACCCTTCCTCAACTACAGCGCCCCCTGCTGGACCACTCCGACTCTGCCCTTCCCCAACTACAGCGCCCACTGCTGGACAACAACAACCCTGCCCTTCCCCAACTACATCGCCTCCAAATAGACAGCATCAATACCAATCCAACCCCGACCCTCGATCACCCCCTGTTAGAAGAATTATCCCAGTTACTAATAAAGCTAAAAAGACAAACCTCCCCGCATCCGGCCTTCAGTGCAAAGGCGTCCACAACCCCGACCACCCCCATACCAGGCTGTTGTAAGAAGAAGCGGCGAACGCGCCCACGATGTCGGACGAGCGACGAAGAGCCCCCGGAGAGGATTGGCAAGACGAACCCCAGAGAAGCCAAGACAGAGAGCGATTCTCAGCCTCCCGGCCAGCTGACAGCCACTCACCCCCACCCTCCCCGGAGAGGGCTCACCTACCCATGCCGAGATTGTTCTGTCCCCTAGAATCGACAACACCAGTTCAGTCCCAGCCAAAAGCCCCCGCCTCATACACCCTACCTTCCCCATTAATGACCCCCTCCCAGTTCAGCCCTGACCCAGATCACTTAAGGGACCCCCGTACCAATAAGAGCGAGCCCCGCCGCCCCCGGCCAGGTATACAAGAGGCTTTTATGGCACCTCTATTGATAGGTGCGGAGGGAAGAGCAGCATACACACCATGGAGCCACCGGGACATGGCCAACCTGGTCGCCCGCTTGCCAACGCTCACGGCAGGAGCCTCGGCCTGGATCAGAAGATTTGAAACTGAGACGTCTGGCGATCTCCTGACCCTGGGAGACATACGAGCCATCATCGGCAGGGCACATGGTGCCGGACGAATCATTGAACTGGAGACACTGACCAAGACTGAGGCCCTACCTGACAACACCCCCTTCGAAGCTTACCGAAACCTCTTCTGGGAGAGTCTCAGGGCGCTCTTCCCAGCCGACGCAGGCAGAGTGGGAATCTCCGGCCTGACCATCAAACCTGAAGAATCTATCTTTCAGTACATAGAAAGGGCTGAAGGATTGTGGACGGATAATAATGACTGTCCCCCACACAGTAGCAAACTGGCGACACAGACATTCCAGCGGGCAATAATACAGGGACTGCCACCCACGGTCCAGAGGAGACTGAAGACAGTGGTGGCACTGCACTCCAAGCCCCGGACGGAATGGGTGGCTCACCTTAATCACCACCACCGACTCGAGGAAGACAAACGACTTGAAAAGGATGATGATTACGAGGAATTGAAGAAGCAACTCGTGAGGATGCAGATCAAGGAGCTAGCCGAGAAATCCCAGCTGCACAAAAGACCAAGGACGACATGGGGACCCATGAGTATGATGCCTGTAGCGGCCCCACTGCCGACACCCCCAACGCCCCCAGCCCCGACGCCTACCCCACCAATAACACCAGCACCAATGCCCCTATCATGCGCAATGTATCAGATACCGGCGTGTCAAGGGCCCCCGCCACCTGGATGGCTGCAGCCGGGATACCAACCCACCAATTACCCTGGGTACACAATGGCCGCCCCGGTGCCGGCGCCCGCACCACCCCTGTTACAATACCAGCAACCACCCAGCGCCGAGAACTGGACACCCTCCTCCTCAAGCTACAGCCAAGCCCAGGCCCCCGAAACCAGGTTACCACCACCAGAGCGAGCCCAGCCGAAAGCAGAAAGGATACGGACGCGAATCGGCGCCCCTGGCGCCAGCGCATTGGACCTGGCCTCCTTCCGGGTCAACCTATCGTCCCTGATAGACGGGGAGCCATACCCGAGGAGCATGAGCGACTTCCTGATATACCTTGGCGAGATGCAAGAACACGCCGGTCCTTATGAGAAGAGCTGCTGGATCGCACAAGGATGCACTCAGGACGAATCCGAAATCTACCGCTACTCAGATGGCAAACCGGCACTCAGCTCCCGAGCTCTCTCTCTCATGGCTCGGTCACACCACTCCCGCACCCACCAGGGCACCACCGCGACAATGGAGACAATCCGGCGAGACTGGTGGCACCCCGAAATGAAAGCCAGCATCCAGGAAGTGATCAAAGACTGTCACGCCTGCCAAGTACAGAACCCACGCCCAGCCCACATTCTCCCCCCAGGGGCCCGGTACTAGACCATTATGATGAAGCCCTCTTAGAATATGTACAGAACCCACGCCCAGCCCACATTCTCCCCCCAGGGGCCCGGTACTAGACCATTATGATGAAGCCCTCTTAGAATATGTACAGGCCCTGACCCTTGCCTCCCGAGCCTTGTACACACAGGTCACCTCCCTCCCGACCCCCGCAGATCCCAACCCCGTCCTCGTTAATCCCGGGGACTGGGTCTGGGTCAAGGTCCACAAGAGACACTGCCTTCAGCCACGGTGGGAAGGCCACTATGAGGTACGTCTGGCCACCCCCTTCTCTGTCTCCCTTTCAGGAAGGAGCGGCGCCCGCTGGCACCACCTGTCTACCACCCGCAAGGCCGACAACCCGCATGACCGCACCTTGGCTACCGTTCAACGCGACCTCGCCCGGCTGCACCATGAGGCCACCACTGACGCCGCAGGAGGCCCGGACCAATAGACGTTGCATCATCGGCATGGTAGGAATAACCGGGGCCATGATGGGTTTCTTCATCCTGTGGGGAGTGGACTTCCATACGGCCATCCCGGGGAGGTCCCCCACCATCAAGCCCCCGTCTACGACGACACAACCCTCATCGGGACCCCCAACCCAGAGTCCACACCGCCGCAGGAGACAGACACCCCTGCAAGCCGCCAAATCCCCCAGCGACCCCTGCCTCAACAAATACGGTGGGCTATCCCTAACCTATACTTATGGTTCCAGCGCCGCCTATACCTTCCTCCTATGCGACGTCGTTCCGTGCGTAGGCGGACCCGCAGCCTGGGAGAAGTACGATGCATACATCTGCGATGCTCCCAAGGGTTCCTTCGCGGGAGTCCAGGGCAACGGGGTAATGACGTCCCCGGACAACAGCCAGAGCTGGTGTCGAGGATGGGGTAATGTACTATGGATGACGGGGAGGCACCAGGGGTACTATGTGACTAACCGCTCTCAGACTCTCCACAGGCCTGACGCGACGGCCGCACTACAGGCGAAGGGCTTCCTCTCGGGAGGCAACGGCAGAATCACCCTTACCCTCAGGAACATTACCAGCAACCCGTACCAAGGATGGGGCAACCCCGCATTTGGGTCGACCCGGGCGTGCGGGGTAAATACGGACTCTGCCTACCTCGTGTTCGGGATATCCCAGTCCGGCCCGGACACGACGGCTTTGTTGAAAATAAATTTCAGAAAGGCCCCCACCACACCCACCGCACCAGCCTCCAGGGCCAACACGACAACTCCTAAACCCCCCGTCCGACCCATAATGACTCGCGACGGCCCGGTCACGATTTTTGATTTAAATTCCGTGGGGCGACTCCCCACCCACGATTCCATCGCGCTCGCGACCGGCTACGCAGACGATAATGCATGGCTTAGCTGGATTGCTGCTACGGTCCGATTCCAGGGGCTGTCCGACTGCGTAGCCTGTGCGTCAGCTCGCCCCCATCTAATCTCGACCCCAGTACTGTTCGATTTTACCAGCGACCCCATCGGTTCTCACTGCATGTTAGCTCTGTTTGTTACCCCCGAACCGGCCGGCTGCGGCCTCCTTAGCTCTCTGTTTCCACCCGGCCTTAACGACTCAATTCCCCCGGTGTACGCCCACTCTTGCATCACCAGGGCCGGTGCGGTGAATGTTGGGGCGGTACCGCCGTCGTGGTGCCACTCCATCGCGAACGTTACGCTTTGGCCCAACATGACCGAACCGGGCCTGGGACGCCAAGACCTATTCTGGTCCTGTGACAAATTCACCCTTAGACTTACACTCCCGGCACAATGGTCCGGAACCTGCATTATAGTGCGCCTACTTATGCCCGTCACGCTCTTTACCCGGGGTTTGCCCGGGCCCAATAACCAAACTACCTCTCGACACCGCCGCGACACCGCTCTGACCGACCACTTTGACCTAACCAAGAACACCCCCACGTACATGGATAGCATAGGCGTTCCCCGGGGCGTTCCAAACCAGTTTAAGTTAGCAGATCAGATAGCCGCGGGTTTCGAGAACATACCCCTTATCTCTGCCATATTTCCAATCACCCCCAACACAAACGTAGATCGCATTAATTACATTCACTACAACGTCCAGCGCCTATCCAACCTGACTCGCGACGCGGTAGAAGGCTTGGCCTCACAACTGGCCGCCACCTCTCTAATGGCGTATCAAAACCGTCTAGCCCTGGACATGTTGTTGGCCAAGAAAGGGGGGTCTGTTCGATGTTTGGGGCTCAGTGCTGCACCTTCATTCCCAACAACACGGCCCCTGACGGGTCAGTGACAAGGGCCCTGGCCGGCCTTCGAGCTCTTTCCGTCCAGATGGCAGAGGACTCTGGGGTCGACAACCCCATGGAGAAATGGATGACTGACATGTTTGGTGGTAAGTGGAAGGGCCTTCTCATGGCCGTCCTGTCATCCCTGGCTTTCTTCGTCGGGATTGTGGTCTGCTGCGGGTGTTGCTACATCCCCTGTGCCCGCACCCTCTGCTCACGCCTCATCACCACAGCCCTCGAAAAGGAGAAACAACCTCCCCCTCCCTACTCCGAAGCAGCCCCCCTCATGCCCCTTCTGGATTGCCTGGACGAGCTTCCCCTGGACGACCAGATGGTGCCTGAAAAATTTGACTGTGAGTATGGCCTCCCTCGCCCTGCAACCCCTGACTTTGAGTACGAGCTCCCCTACACACTCCCAACCCCCGCCACTGACTGTGTCCCCGCCGAGCCGGACACCTACCCGTGAGTGCTAGTGGCCTCTCCAGGTGCACGGCCCCGGCGTCCTGTTTCCACCGCCGTATGCTGAAACCCCACCACGAAACCCCCCTTCCCCCCTCCCCGCCTGTGACGTGCTAGTAACCTCTCCAGGTGGGCTGCCCCATTCCCGTCCCCGCCAACGGCACCACCCCCCTCCCACCTGACCCACCCACGTCGCCCGGACCAGGGATCTGCGTTCCGGTACCAGGGGCTGCGGCCCGTTCCCTTAAGGCTTGAGGGCGCCCCTGGCTGTATTCGCTTCTGTACGCTCCACTGTTTTTAGCCGCTCCCATATCTATGCCCGCGTCTACGCAACCGACGCCGGGAACGTAAATGTTGTTGTGTATATCGCTGTCCCACTAGAGGGAGCTCGGGGATACACACGGGCGAGATTCCAGGGGCCTTGATTGCCCGTTTATCAGATGAGGTCCTGAGCGCAGTTGAATAAAAGGGTCTAATGCTCAGGTGGCGCCTTGCGTCCACCTGCCCGTGATGACGCTCAGGGCTATTCCGCGGTTTCAGTTGTTCCCGTGCCCCGGGCCTACCCCGAATACCCCATGCATGTGATTGCTTATTGTTACACGACCAGCTAACTCCTCCTCACATCCTTAGTGTGTGGTCATCTGGGGATGGGTTGAGGGGGATTGCCATTCGTTATCTACCTCATATCTTTCTATTATTATTACTATTATTTAGGGACACGTTTCATGGTTGCATTTCTTTCCTGTGATTGTTATTGTGTAGTATTTGTGTGATTGTTGCATTTTTGTTTATTGTTTACTGTTTGTTTTATTTTTGCATTTCGTTGTTATTATTAGGGTTTGGTGTTAGTTTTGTTGTTGGTTGTTGTTGTTGTTTTTGGGTATCGTTTGATATTTGTTTTTTGTATTATTGTATGCTTGTGGTATGTTTGTTTTTTGTGTATTACCTGCTGCCACTTTACTTGGTATTGTCTGTTCGCGATGTAAGGCCGGGGTGGATGCCACCCCCTAGGTGGGGTGTGTATGGCATACCCATGTCTGAAGCATGGGTGGCGTTTCTCCCACGTGGTTCCCCATACACCCGGTCCAGCGACTTGTTTTAGTCCCATGCTCATGGTTGTTTGTTTTAATGATCATTTTGCCTTCTTTCTGTTATTTCTAAAAGTGTTGTGATGGTAGTCCCGCGCTGAAGTCCTATCCCTCGTACCCCTAATGAGTAAAAGTCGTCTTGCGACGACTTGAGGGGGATATGTTGGGCAAAATAACCTGCTGAGCACATCACATGTACATTATAAATATAGCTAACTCCTACCCCAGCCTGATCAGCACATCACATGGCAGTCACCTTACAATAGTCAACTCTTAACGCCTGATGAGCACAACACATGGCAGTCACATTCAACTTTTAAACACATAACACACACATGATAACATAGTCAGGTCGAGGCCAGAGCTAAGGCCCCATTTCTCCGCCAGGCAAATGGTAAACACTCAGACAATGCACTGTTTCATCCTCAGAACGGGAGGGCCACAATCAGGAGACTCTTTGAGGCGCTCCCCCATCAGGAAGAACACGAGGAGATACACTAGGGCCTGAGAGCCAAGGTCACGCAAAGCACTGTTTCATCCTCAGAACGGGAGGGCCACAATCAGGAGACTCTTTGAGGCGCTCCCCCATCAGGAAGAACACGAGGAGACACACTAGGGCCTGAGAGCCAAGGTCACGCAAAGACACACAGAACCACATACGTCTCAAACGCACACACCTCACCAAGAGGAAGATACAGCATAAAACTGTATCACACAGACACTTCTCCCCCTTCTTCTGAAGCAGACCTTCCACGGAGGCGAAGCTCTGGACGAACCATCAGCGCTGATTAGGGACTTAGACATATTCGATTTCTCACGCTTTATGACTCTGTATAACCGTTGCCACTTTACTTAATAAATCCAAGGTCCTCGTGCCGATAGACTTTATTACCTCTCCGTCTCATTTTATCTGATCCAGTAACTAGACAGACCGTTTTTCCCTTCACCACCCTGTTCAGGCAAAAGTAACGTGGCAGGGATGGCATGCTGTTATTGACTCTAAAACTCTTGTGGAAACTGTTACACAACTAAAGCCATCCACCTGTTGCCTTGATTCTTTACCTACCAACCTCTTTAAGAATGTTTTTGACTGCCTAGCAATAGACATATTGCAGATAGTTAACAACTCTCTCCAGTCAGGCAACTTCCCAAAAGCCCTGAAAACTGCAGTTATTAAACCCCTTTTAAAAAAGCGGAGCCTAGATACCTCTATTATTAACAACTACAGACCAATATCAAATCTGCCCTTCATAAGTAAAATCTTTGAGAAAGTTGTCCTCCAGCAACTTAATCACTTCCTGGCATCAACTGGTTGTTATGACACCTTCCAATCAGGATTTCGACCCCTGCACAGCACTGAGACCGCCCTCATTAAAGTAGTAAACGACATCCGTCTTAACACAGACTCTGGCAAAACCTCAATACTAATGCTACTAGACCTCAGTGCTGCATTCGACACTGTAGACCATACAATACTTTTGGACAGGTTAGAAAACTGGGTGGGGCTTTCAGGCACAGTCTTAAATTGGTTCAGATCCTACCTACAAAATAGGAACTACTTTGTTTCCATCTGCGACTTTGTATCAGAATCAACCAACGTGATGTGTGGAGTCCCACAAGGTTTGATCTTAGGACCCTCTTTATTCAACATCTACATGCTCCCACTAGGGCAAATCATGCATAATAACAATATTGACCATCATTGCTATGCTGATGACACGCAAATCTATGTATCGCTATCACCAAATGACTATCGGCCCATAGATCTGCTGTGCCAGTGCATTGAGCAAGTGAAAGACTGGATGTGCCGAAATTTCCTTCAGCTAAATGAGGATAAAACAGAGATAATTGTATTTGGTGCTAAAACGGAAAGGTTTAAAGTAACCCAACACCTTCACTCTCTGTCCCTGAAAACCTCAATCAAAGCCAGAAACCTAGGGTTTATCATGGATTCTGATTTACATTTCGAAAGTCACATCAAATCAGTTACAAAATCTGCATATTATCACCTTAAAAATGTAGCAAGACTTAGAGGGCTCATGTCCACAGAAGACTTACAAAAACTTGTACATGCCTTTATCACTAGTAAGCTTGATTACTGCAATGGTCTCCTTACAGGTCTCCCAAAACAAACTCTAAGGAAGCTTCAGCTTGTTCAGAATGCTGCTGCTAGAGTTTTAAAAAAGACCAAAAAAATTTAACATATTACACCAATTCTTAAATCGTTACATTGGCTTCCTGTAGGTCAGAGAATTGATTTTAAAATCATGTTGCTAACCTATAAATCCCTACATGGTTTAGGCCCAAAATATTTAACTGATATGCTTCCACTACATAAGCCTTCTAGAACACTAAGATCTTCTGAGACCAATCTGTTAATTATCCCCAGAGTAAACACGAAACATGGGAAAGCAGGATTTAGTTACTATGCAACAAATAGCTGGAATAAACTCCCTGAGGATTTAAGACTTGCCCCAACCCTGAGCACCTTCAAAACAAGATTGAAGACTTTTATGTTTGCTTTAGCTTTCTGCTCCTGAGTTTGTATATGTATAAGGGTTAGAGTCCTGAGTTTTGTTTGTATTTATATAAGGGTTAGAGTCCTGAGTTTGTTTGTATTTGTATAAGGGTTTGAGTCCTTAGTTTAGTTTGTATTTGTATAAGGGTTAGAGTCCTGAGTTTGTAGAATAAGGCCTTTGGTCAGGGTTAGAGTCCTAGAATATTGTAATAGCATGTCATCCAAGTGATTTGTTCATCTTTGCTAGTTTGTCAATGTTGATACGTGTACCTTTATTTTACTAAAATGCCTTTTTAACTTTCCCTTTATTTTCTATTTTTACCAGAAAAATACATGATCTGATACCAGAGAGAAAGGTTGCTGGGCTAGAGTCCTAGAAGCTGGGTTAGAGTCCTAAAATATTGTCCTTTAGGTCGGGTTGTAGTCTCGACTTGGGTTCCAGAGAGTCTGTTGATCTGATCTTGAATAACTTTTAATTTAATTTTCTCACTTTCTTAAATACATTGCACTTTCAATTTTACTTACTAAAAAGCCTTTTTAACTTTCTATTTTACTCATTTCTTTGCATATGTTTTCTTTTACTTATCTATTATTTTATTTTATTGTATAACAATGTTTATATGTGAAGCACTTTGAGTCTGCCTTGTGTATGAAAAGTGCTATATAAATAAAGTTGCCTTGCCTTGCCTTAATTACAAAACTGTTCCAGGTACTCGGGGCAGAGATGTGGTTTATTTTCTCCAAAATCATCAGCCAAGCTGGGAAGCATATGTAGAAAATAAAAATGTTCCAGTTGCTCTACTTGTTTGTCAGTGTACTCTTTGTCAAATGGAATTTCCAATTCTAAATGTTCCTCTTGTGTCCAGATAACCAGTGTGCAGCTCTGTAGACCAAGGCACATCATAGCCACTTGTGTCTAAAATAATAGAAAATACATTAAATTGGCACCAAATAATGAATATTAGTTCACATTATATTGTTTATATCTTGTAATCGGCTGATGCAGCTAGTATTTCTTGCCATTAAAAAAACCCCTGCTTACCTGAAGGTAGTATCCAGCTCTTCCATTTGGCAAAACTCGGTACTTTCCATCATCCAAGATTTTGATGTCACCGTTTGGCCGGGTGAGAAATTCTTCGAGAGACATCAGACTCTTGAAGGGGCACTTGATCTGAAGAAGTTTTGTCCCGTCAAGGATCCCATCTGGACTGGCTGCCAACCAGGGGTGGTCAGGATGCACCACAAGTCCTTTGTTGTGCACATCATGCCCTCTGCTCTCAAGGAGTGTGATGATGACCCTGACTTCATTTTCAGAGCCATATTTATTCGTGTCTGTGTTCCCGGTGAAGGTGGGGTACACGTGCTCATTAAGAAACTTTTGGGGGTCTGTGCTGTGTCGTTTGGGGACTCGTTTCCCTGTGCTTGCAGTGAGACGCAGTCTTCTAGCGTCATGCAACACCTGTGACCTACTCTGGGTCTTTGTGTCCATTTCCAATGTGGATATTTGATTGGGGGACAAAGCAATGTATGATTGGTAAAACACTGAACACTTCCGGGGCCTGCCCGTAATTCCGACACCGCATTGTTCCGACGTCTCAATGGTCCGAAATATTTTCCATTAGATCGACATGCCACTATTCCGACGGTTCAATGTTCCGAAAACGGAACCCATTGGTCCGAAGGTCCGTTTGTCCGACATTTAAAAAAGGAGGCGCATTAGGCCACGGTTCAATATGCCCCCCAAGGGTGTTGGGAAAAATAACCTGATGAACACATCACATGGCAGTCACATTACAATATAGTCAACTCTTGCTCTAACCCAACGAACACAAACATGATAATATATAGTCAGGTCAAGGCCAGAGCCGAAGGCCCCATTTCCCAGGCAAATGGTAGACACTCAGACAATGCACTAGTCATCCTCAAGAACGGGAGAGCCACATTAATTTATCACACAGGAGACACTTTGAAGCTCTCCCCCGTTAGAAGGAACCAAGAGAAACACCTGCCCATACCAGGGGCCTGAGAGCCACATTAAATTATCACACACAAGACACTTCGGGGGGGCACTCCCCCGTTTTAATTTATCACACCGGAGACACGAGGAGCTCTCCCCCGTTAGGAGAAGATCCAGGGCCTGGGAGCCAAGGTCCAGCAAAAACACACAGAACCACACACATCTCAAACGCACACACCTCATCAAGAGGAGGATACAGCATAAAACTGTATCACACAGGGACTCTTGACCTTCTTCTGAAGCAGGCCTTCTCCGGACGAACCATCAGCACTGATTAGGGACTTAGACATATTCGATTTCTCACGCTTTATGACTCTGTATAACCGTTGCCACTTTACTTAATAAATCCAAGGTCCTCGTGCCGATAGACTTTATTACCTCTCCGTCTCATTTCATCTGGTCCAGTAACTCGACAGATCGTTTTTCCCCACAAGGGGCATACAGGAAGAGAATTTTTCAGCGGGTCACCAGTTGTGTTGATACATACTAGTCGATATAGCCGAGAGAAGTCCCGACGGAGTCAACTGGAAAGCCCAAAAAATACATGACTGAGGTAAGAGTACAAATTAGAGGAAACAAAAAAAAGTTATATTCTGTTAACGTTAGTAGACCTACATGTAGTCTATAGATAATTGGCCAGACATTCAGTCAGTGACAGACAGCTAGGGTACAAGATAACAGCTTGCTAGCTATGTTTACAACATTGCTAAAATTAGCTTAACTAACAAAGTGTTTTCCTTACTTTCAGAATGAATGATTTAGAAGAGAAAGATGCGTTGGTAGTCAAGCAGGTGGATGCAGGCATAAAGTGCATTTAGAACTGGTCATGGCTAAAATCAGAGGCAAAAATGGAGGTCAAGGGAGCAGAGCACACATTCCCTTTAGTGGATGTCTTCAAGAAAATTAATAAAGGTTTGGCAAGGTGTATTGTTTGCCACAATGAAATTAATTATGCGAACAAGGGCAGCCACGCTTTGCTAGCACACTGCAAAACAGAACTTCACAAGAAGAAAGTCTACAATATAACGCACAGTTTGGCCCCTAGCTTTCTACCTGAGTCTGAAGCATCCACCTCAGCTTTACAGCAAGGTCCTGAGAACATCAGACAGCGAAGTCAGGCAAAAAAAAACACACCCACTGTGAACCGCATAGCAAATGCAGAGGTAGGTGTAGGTAGGCCTATTAGTTCAGCACAGGCAGTGTCACTACTTGGGCATAAAATATACTACCTGCTTTTCTAATTTCATCATTTCTGTTCTAGGCCATGGTTCTTGGAGTGATAGAAGAGCATTCTCTCCCTTTTGCTATTGCTCCAGTAATTATTGAGTTGGCCCAGAGTCTTGCTTTGGACAAAGTGGCTTTGCAGGGAATTAAGCTATCTCGAACAGCGGCAGCATACAAAATGGTTCATGGCCTAGGCGACCTTCTCTGAGCGGACCTTCTCCAACCTGAGAAGATTTCCCTTTTCCCTAAACTTGGACGAGAGTACATCGAACAACAACAAAAAGGTTGGTCTCATATTTAATTACAAGCAATATATTCTACTGTCTCAATTCTATTTGCACTAACTCCTACTTTAAATCTTATATTATAATAATTGTACATTTGATTCACGACTTACATTTGGTTTGATTTGAAGATCCTCTCCATGCTCGTCAGCTACTATCATGATGACTTCAGGAAGGTGATGGTGGAGCATTTGGGGTCCCTGGAGGTCGTAAAAGTGAACGCCACTGCCTTGGAAAGGGTTGGTTCTGTGAGGGTAATACAGCTTGTGTGTTTGAATCTGCTTCCTAGAGGCTATGTGGAGGCAGCTTATGTTCTTAAAATACGTAACACTTACGTTTTTTAACAGTGTCAATAATTTATTTTTCCTCAGTCACTCTTAGAAACATTGTTTCATCAACATATGTCTTTACTTTCTACACCATCACTAATACCAGTCTTTGGAATTTCCCCGGCCAAACCAGGACCAAATTAAATTCCTCTGCAGCTGAAGCCATATCAGTGAATGTTTTGTTATTTGGAGACATGAAAGAGTTTGGATATTCTGCCTTTCCACTTCGTTTTTTGATAATAGCATTTAATACATTCCATGTATTTTTAATATTGTTTTTGTTGTCCTCCAGTAAATTGCTATAGTGATCCATTTTGCCGTCTCATAAATTGTGTTAGTTTATTCTTACATGTCTTGTTATATGTTTTTTTCAGCTTCTGTTTGTTCTTTTCTTTGAAAATTCTTTATATAATGAATTTTTCTTCTTACATGCTTTTGATATTCCTTTAGTTATCCATGGTTTCTCAGCATATTTTGGTTTCACTATTTTCTTTACTAGAGGACAATTTTTTTCATACAGTTCTGCCACAATTTCCAGAAATGATTCATAGGTTTCATTTGCACCTTTAACATATACCTTGTTCCAGTCTTGTCTCAGTAGGTCTTCTTTAAGAAAATTAATAGCATTTTGTGTTCTATGTCTGGTTATTTTGACCGTTGTGGTGTCTTTTTTATCCTCGTACAGCTCTGTATGGTTGCGAAGACTGGCAGGTGATCGCTTGTGTCATTTATTACTAAACCACTGTGAACTTTCCTATCCCAGACATTTGTGAATATGTTGTCAATTAGTGTAGCACTGTGTGTTGTAATTCTGGTTGGACGTGTGATTGTAGGATATAAGCTGTTGCTATACATTGAATCAATAAATTCTGCTGTTGAATTGTGTTCTTGCGGGTTTAATAAATCAATGTTAAAGTCTCCACAGACAAACACAATTTTCTTGTTATTTATGTTGTGATATAGTTCAGCTAACTTTTCCTTAAATGTGTCAACACAAGAACCAGGTTTTCTGTACACACACCTTATCAGAATATTTTTTGATTTTTCCATCTCAATTTCAACAGTAATGCATTCCATGATGTTGTCCAATGCAAATGTCATTTTACTGGCATATTTACTTTTGTAGCTGGTATCAATATATAGTGCAACACCACCACCCTTCGATTGAGTCCTGTTAAGAAAAAACATTTCATATCCCTCAATATCCACCATGTTACTTGTCTCTTCACTAAGCCATGTTTCAGTTATTGCAATTATAGTGAATTTTTTGTCCAGTTGCCTTAAACAGTGTTTGATTTTTGATAAGTTTGAATTAAGGCTCCTGCTATTAAAATGTATGATGGATATTGACCCGTCCATTATTACACTTTTTCTGAATTGTTCTTCTGTATAATATTCACAATGGCTGTGTGTGTTGTTATAACAATTGTTTTCAGGATCGATGTCATTTTCAATGCCTTGTGGTTTATGTTTTGTGTATTCAAAACATTTCAAATCCAGTTTTTCATATTCTGTTGATAGGTTAAAGTCCGAACGTGTCATGGGTGTTCTAGATGTGTTCACTTCAGTGTGTATTCAGTTACCTTGTGTTTTTTCTTTCATACCTCAAACTTATCCAGCTTGGTGACGTCTCTGACGAGGAGCACTTTAGCTGACTCAGGAGTGGTTCCATTCAGTTTAATGCATACTTTGCAGTTTGAAGTCCATGTTGCTTGAATCTTGTTTTGTTTTCTTAGGATGCGTGCTTTCCTTGCGATGTCCGCGTTCTTCTTTGTGAGGTTTTCGTTGATGTAGACGTCGGTTCCTTTTAATTTCCTTCCTTGTCTGATGATTGCTTGTTTGTTCTTTCTGTTGGTAAACCGGATTATTATTGCAGGCGCGACCGTTTTGATTTTACTGTGCAGGGTATGACAGGCCTCGATGTCTCCGCTGTCAACAGAGATGCCCTTGCTTTCCAAAAAGCAAAGGACCTGTTGCTCCAGCGACTCACGGTCGTCCTCGGGAGCGTCGGTCCCTTGCCTCCCGGCGGCGGTGTCTTCGGAGGCCGCAGCAGCCCTGGCGTAGCTCCGGTGTTTGGTCCTCAGTCCGCTGATGATTAAATCATTCATGCCGGAGTATTGCTCGAGATCGTCCACTCGGTTTTCCAGTAGCGTGATTTGTGTCCTTTTCCATGTTTTTTATCTTGAGTGTGTGGATTTCACCCATCAGATTCATGATTTTTGTTTGTTGCGCAGAGATTTTTGCCACCTCAGCTGTCAAGAAATCAAGCGATCTTCTTATCTCCTCCGCCTCGTCAGGCTGGCTTGCCATTTTCTTCGGTGGCATTTTGTCGTCAGTTAAAAGTTACAGCATAGAAGAAACATGATTTTCAGCGCAAACAATTTCAAAGCTTAACTCTAGTGTTTGTATGCTCATCTACAACCTGCTCTCCTCCTGGCTCAAAAAAACTGATGGTATTTAGTGGACAGGAAACATCAGAGAAGAGAGAGAACCGTGGCGAATCTGAACTGATTTGCCGACTTCCCTTACCCCCCTTGTTCCATCATGCCAGAGGCTGTTCACCTTAACTTAACTTAAAGGTGCCATGGAATGAAAATCTCACTTTGAGGTTTTCTAAAATAAATATGAGTTCCCCTAGCCTGCCTATGGTCCCCCAGTGGCTAAAACTTGCTTTCGGTGTAAAACGAGCACTAGGTGTTCTGCTCGCCTTTGAGAAAAACGGAGGCTCAAGTGCGCTGATTTGGATTGTGTTTTCTTATGTCGTCACACTTTAGTAAGCTCCTCCCCTTACTCTGCCTGGCCCGCCCAGAGACTTGGCCCGCCAATGAAACACGACCGTGCGAGCGCCACATGTGTGTGTGTGTGTGTGAATACACACACTGTAACGCAATTGTTTCTTGTTCTTTGACGTCTCTTGTATTTCCACAACGAGACTGTAGTGGGGGTTATCAGCCATGGTTGAGAAGGAATTAGGGGAAAGGAACTTTGGCTTTTACTCCCTGAAGTACATGAACTGCAACATGCCGCCGGTTGCGCGAGGCACCACCGCCCGGCAGCCGGCAGTAGGCAGCGTGCGGTTTCGTCTACTTCAGATTGATGTGAAAGTGGAAGAACCAGAGACGTCGCAGAACCCGACAAAGTCGTTTGTGATTCATAATATCGTCTGGAGGTGCACACAGCTTTTGGCCGTGATAATATTTATTATATGATATAGATATCTATGTATTATATGATATTATTTAGATATAGAGCTATACAGCTTTTGGCCGTGATAATATATATTATGATATAGATATCTATGTAGGCTATGTGATATTATTTAGATATAGAGCTCCAGGACTCCCCTGTGTTCTAGAATATTTACAGAACACGGCTAAAGGCTGTGTGCGCCTCGCCATTGCGATACATCCACTGTAAACAGGGCGCATGGTACCGTGGCTGCAAGCTGCTCAGTGCCACACCCCCACCCTCCTCCTTGACCCGCCTCGCTCCTCCTCATTTGCATTATAGCTACAGACACCAAAACAGCGCATTTGGGGGAAGCTCAATGTGCGACTGGCTGGGAGTGGCTGCAACTCTGCACCACGGCTGAATTTCGGGAACGTCTTTGAATACTGTGTTAGTGGCCCACTAATACCTAATAATAAAGCATCCATAAAATAGCATGCCATGGCACCTTTAATATAACAATTTTAATAATAATGAAGGAATCATTGCTTGTGTTTTGTGTGGGTGGCTCTTAAAAGAGACGTTTTGGGTTTCTTGTCCACTGCACTAGATGTCGTTCTGCCATGGGACGGTTTCTTCTTCCGAGAAGTAGGAGGTGAAGGTCACGCGGATCCGAATGGCCTCTCTCCCGGCGTTGTTTGCAGCCACTCTCCCCAGCCTTGGCAAAGGCTCCACTACACCACCATCGATGCACTCCCTCACTGTTGCGGTTGGTGCTGTTCTGCAGAGGAAATTGTGGAGCACACAGGTGGCCTTGATGCATCGCTCTGCCAGCTCAGGACGGACCTCGATGACCCTCCGGTAGATCCGCCGCTGAGAGGAGAGGATGCCAAATGCGTCCTTCACCACCAACCGAGCCCGGGACAGACGGTAGTTGAAGACGCGCAGCTCTGGTGGGAGGACACATCCGCGGAATGGCCTCCTGAGGTCGGTCCGTAGCGGAAAGTCCTCGTCTGCTACAAACACATGAGGCAGGGGTCCTCTGTGCTCAGCCGCCGGCAGTGCTCTGTCAGCAGGGAGCTTGAGATCGCCAGCGCGGAGGGCCGACCAAACGCTGAGTTGGCCAGAATTCATCCATCACTGGTTCTCCCGTAGCCCCCCACATCGATGACCCGGAAGCAGTAGTCTGTGTCGACAACTGCCAAGAGAACCATGGAAAATATTCCCTTGTATTTGAAGAACCGCAAACCGGAGTTCGCAGGGGCCTTCAGAACCACATGCTTCTCATCGATGGCACCACAGCAGAGAGGGAAGTTCCATTGCTCCTCGAACCGCTCTGCAACAAATCTCCAGTCCTCTGCAGTGGGCACAGCCATGAACTCCTCCACCAGGCAGTCCCAAATAGCCGTGACCACAACTGACACGATGGAAGCCATGGTGGAGGCCCCGACCCGAAAGCTGTTGGCTATCGTCCTAAACGACTCACCACTAGCCAGGAATCTGCAACACATGAATATTTTATTTTAGCCTCACTGAGAATTTCAGTTGCATACCAAATCTGTAGTCCAATTATCTCACTGATATCACTGCACAGGTAAATGTCTTGACTAGTGTTTAAATTGGATTTGCATCAGCTTATTTTACTTTGAAAAGCATGACAAGGAGGTCAATGTGAATTTAACTCAATGAATATTGCCTGTAATGTCACAATGGCCTATGCCACGAACGAGCATTGTGCACGATGCTTGAATAAATGGGTCACTACTCAAATATAAACAGCGCATTGGAAATAGATGTATGCACTTTCAAAAGACGCGCCCGAACAAGTTCTCCCCGGTAAGTAGATAGTTTTTGACTGAAGAATGTGCTGATTTTGATAGAGTAACTATGAAACCGCAACTTACCGGAGACAGATGGACAGGCGCTCCGCAGCTGATATGGAGCGCCTGCAGTTGGTGTCCTGACGGGAAATCCTGGCACCAACCCGGGCTAGCAGGTCATCGAATATGGCGACAGTAAATCGAAAATACCGCTGGAACCAGCCGTCATCCAGGCGGAGTTCCTGGAGGAGGTGGTGAAACTCACCCAGCTGTGAGCGTCTACGGAGGATGTCATGCACCCAAACACGACGGCGTTTGGGTTTCCTACTCTCCTCGAGCTCCCACAACAAATACAGCTTAGCGATGGGGGTGATCTCAGACATGTTTGTGTAGCAAAAAAAAAGTAGCGGGGGGGAAATGGGAGGCCTCATCGAGCTGTGCAGGTGCGTTGGACCATTTTTGTGACACAATGATCAAGCGTCAAGTTAGGCGCGTTACGCGCGTTTCTTGACGTGTGTAACGCGTTCAGTGTGGTCGCACCTTTAGTCTAAAGGAGACTCTCTTTTCTCACTCTCAATTAACTTTACAATAGCTATTTTAACATGCTATACTCAAAGGTGTAACAAATGGCAATGTAATTTGAGTAATTAGTAGCACCTGTACTTGCCCTATTATCTCACCCACTCATTTGGCTAATAGGATTAAAGAATATGGCTAATGTGAAAGTGTCTTGAAGAGAGGGAAACCTCATGCAAAGTCTGGTACTGTGTACCAAATGGATCCCTCAGCAGCATCCTCAGAGCTTGAGGACTCTACCCATGCGGCTCAAAGACTACAGTAAATATTCAAGCTAGGATTCTAAACATTTTAAGTCAATCATGTTTACTTATATTCAACAATGGCAGCTGTTTGTCAGACAGTGGTGTTTTTGAAGATATGTCCATATACCTTAATTGAATAGAACTTGGCTAAAATGTATCTGTGAATGGACAATGTTTTGGTAGCACTTAAAGGAAAGTATCGCATTTCTTCAGGGAATAGTTGAAGATAAGAAAATGTCAGGGGTAAACTGACTGGGTGGGTGTGAAGTGGAATGGAGGAGTGATGCCCCACCCACTGCAAAGGGATGGTTGCAGCTGTGGTGTCATTGTTGTCGAAGTAAGTAGATCTATGTAGTATAGAGGAAACATGATGTTTCTTTCATGTTTGTGATGGTGGAAATAACGTTATATTTGGGTGTTTCCACAGACATACAAGATGTCTTTAAGGATAAGTTCACTATTATGTACTTTGAGCCCCCTTTCTTGGTTGTCTAGGATGAAATGGAATGGTTGACACTGAAATGTTGACGATTGGTCCTATCTCTTCGTATTTGGCTCATTTAGAATCCACCCTGCCTGCTTCAGAATGGCTGCCTATGTGCATTTACAAAGCATGAATGCCCATAGGTAACCATTTTGAAGCTGGCAGCAGTGATTCTAAATCCTCCCCACCAAGCATGTGTTGACAAATGGTTTAGTTATCTATTAAAAGAGAAAGACAAACACTTCAGTGTTGTTAATTCAGATGGCCAGAGCAGTGATGGAAGCCTTCCCTGAGTTCCCCAAAATGAACTTCTCTACAAAAAGGAGAGCCATGGAAAAGGCGAGGAAAGATATGGCTCTCAATGTCCTTGAACAGGGTGTCCGCGTGGTAGTAAAAGGTAGTAAAAAATAAAAATTGTAATTAAAAATTTTCACCACCTCCTCAATATTAAATGAGTTTCCATTATTTTGTTTAAATGTTTTAACTTCATCTAGCCTAAAGAATACAGTATACGGTGCTAACAGGACCTGAACTGAGTAGATGTTAGAGTTGGCGTCGCTATAATAACCTAGTTACGTTAGTAAGGTTACTATAGCGACGCCGGTGTTATACCGAATTCTGCGACCCACCGAAAAGTGTGACCCCAAGGGGCGCTGTTGCATATTTTCTGCAATATGCACGAGTTTGAAGCGTAGACAGGCATGACAAAAACATACATGAAACATAAGATCTCCCCCCAACCAATTACCTTTTTAATAAGGTGCTTAATAAATACATTTCATCGATTTGATTAGCATTTTACAGACCCATACAATGGATAGGGCGTTTAGTAGGGTCCTTCACCGTTGCTTCTTTACCCGAAAAAAGCTACCCAGATAGCATTAGGTTAGCGGCCCACTGGCGGCCCACCAGCGGCAGAGTTGGCGGTCCAACGGCGGTACCCACCGGTGGCCTGACGGGAGTTTTGCTCATCGGTTCTCTGGTGGTCCTTCGGCGGCTCAAAAGCGGCTGCAGATAAAGGGCCGCCCTTGTGCCGCTTTTGAGCCGCCGGCGAACCACCAGAGAACCGATGGTGGGCCACCAGCTTCGAATTGGCCTTATTTATGGCCTTTATGGTCTTATTTATGGCCATAATAATTCAAATGATGTACTAAAATAGTCATCTAATACATTACAACACTTTCCATTTGCCCTCAATCAAAAAAATTACAATTATTTACTGGGCTTACTAAAGTTACCAAAATTTACCAAGGTAAAGACAGCCTGCTGATGAGAAACCTTATAATGTGTTCTATAATTTAGTAATCCAGTACAAAAACATATCCTCAGCAAATATTACACGGACTCACCACACATAGGCTATTAGGTTCAATACATTTTGTTTATTTCATAAGCATATGGCCAACATGGGCTCAACACTCCCCATCCCCATTCACCACCCTTTTCTGCCTGTCTTTTCTCCCTCCCTCCCTGTCAGCCGCCCCCTTCAAATACAGGGAGACTTCTTTTTGAAGCTCCTCTTCAGTGGCTGTGGTTACCACTCTCCGAACGGCTCCTGTAGTAAAACAAAGAGTAAGTGAGATGTTGTGTATGGAAGAATATACATGGATTCACGTGTTCATAAACACGGTGTTGTGAGGAGGGGCAAGACACCAGCAGCCAACCACGTAAGCTAATTTTTTGACCGACAGCGGTTTCCAAAAATCAGAGGTTGAGTTGTGCGCAGCTAGTGTCGCGCAGCTGGGAGAAAACAAAAATGTAGAACCCATGTAGTGAATATAAACTTCACTTCCCCATAATGGCATGCGTTTAGGCGGGGGCTACATAAGCTCCCCATTCAACACTCTTCTGTACCGCAAAGATACGCAGCCTACATGTATAATAGGATGCAGTAGTTAAATAAAGTTCAGTTTTAATGTTCAGCACTTTCATGTCTGCCTTCATCAATGTGTATGCGTGCCCTCACAAAATGCTTTTTTTTTGACAGGGGTTATATACTGGAACACATTCACAATAGTTTCACAAAATCACTTACTGTGCAACACACTCTTCAGGTTTAGGGAATTTAAAGCGATCTTTCCAGCTGCGCCAGTCCAATTAATTTGGAGCGCCAGGGACCTCCTGAAAGCCCGGCCCAGCATCCTCTTCACTGCGTCTTTGGTGGTTTTCCCTCCCAAAATAGCAAGTATGTTCACCTGAAATGCAAAGACCAAAATTACAGTGGCATAACTCCCAGTCAAACATTTTAGCTGTTTTCGGCTTAAGCTGTTTTGCTATATGGTGACAAAAATTGACAACATGTCATGTATTCAGCACACAACGCTCCACTTGGGAATGAGATTCAAGTTTAACAACACAACAAGGACGTGGATAGCCTGGCTTTTAATATGACGTGGTCAACATTTAAATGTAGTGGGGAAGGGAAAACAGATGTGAAACGCGACAGGTGTTTCAGATGCACACATGGTCTCAGTTCCCGGCATTCATTCCATGATTTGATTGGCATTTTTGAATCATTGAGTAGTCAACATTAAAGCAAGGCAGAGCCACATTCATTACGAGAGCCAGGCTAGGAATTGTATAGCTACAATAATCATATTGCAAAACATTAAAAAAGACATACCAGTTGATTTTTTAGGTCCACATCAGATATAAGCCGCCTCTCCAGCTCGTCCAGGTCCTCGGCATTGCTCAATGGCATGTTGGTGTCTTCCACAAGGCCGAGATCTGCCACACCACCACCACCTAGTCTCTGTATCATGGCTGTGTTGACCGCCACCTGCTGCTTCACCTCCTTCAGCTCCTCCTCAATTGTGCGGAGGTGCTGCAGAACAAGTCTGTAAAAATCTATGAATAAAAAAAAATATATTAGAATTGGTATGACACAAAAAGTGTATGTAATGTAAAGAAGTTGAGACTGAAATTGCCTGACTTAATCAGGGATGAATGTCCTTCCCACATAATGAGGCCTTCATGGCTTGTTTCTCCCTTAATATTGGCGCCAGATTAATGAAAATGCAGTTCTACCTTGCTGGGGTGGTACTGGTAGAGATGTGGGCGAAGTTGACGGAGGAGTGGTGGTCTGACTTGTTAACTCTGTTGAACAGATTGGAAATGAAAAGGCATACTTAGTGAGATGATTACTGCAATGGCAGGGTTCATACAACAATTTGTGCAAAATTTGTTCCCTTTTTACTACCATCAAGATGTTTTATACTACCAAAGCAAAAGGTGGAGAGTAAGGTAATGCAATACCTTTCCAAAACACAAACACATTTAACTACACCTCATTCCACAATGAACAAAGCAGCTGGCATTTGGAGAGGGAGAGGGGTGTGGACTGTCAACTGTTGTGCACTGTATTATGCATTTACCGGCATGGCTGGAGCGGAAGAGCGGTGGTGCTACTGGCAGAGCAGTAACGGTGGTCAACTCTGTTGAACAGATTGGAAAAGTAAAGGCATGTTTAGTGAAATGATTACTGCAATGGTATGACATTACACTTAACTGGCACTTTTGTCCAAAACAATGAACAAAGCAATTGGCAATTGAAGAGTATTTACCGGCATCGATGGAGTTGAAAAATGTTGCTGGGTGCTGTGGTGGAGGTGGCAAAATAAAGGTCGGACCTGTCAATTCTGTTGAACAGATTGGAAAAGTAAAGGCGTGTTGAGTGAAATGCCCAAATGATAAACAACGGTAAAAAAGAGGTGAAGATTTAATTGATTGTACCTCCACAATGTCTTCTGCCAGGCTCACTGTATGCCGTTTGAAAGAGATTAAGATTATGGTAAAAATGGTTTCCAACGCGACACGGATTTCAGCATGGACAAAGTCCCAGAGTTCATAAAGCAAATTATGTATTTATCCGCATGGCTTGTGCTACATTTGTTCCCTTTTTACTACCAACAAGATGTTTTATACTACCAAAGCAAAAGGTGGAGAGTAAGGTAATGCAATACCTTTCCAAAACACAAACACATTTAAGTACACCTCATTCCACAATGAACAAAGCAGCTGGCATTTGGAGAGGGAGAGGGGTGTGGACTGTCAACTGTTGTGCACTGTATTATGTATTTACCGGCATGGCTGGAGCGGAAGAGCGGTGGTGCTACTGGCAGAACAGTAACGATGGTCAACTCTGTCGAACAGATTGGAAAAGTAAAAGCGTGTTAAGTTACACTTAACTGGCACTTTTAAAGCAACTTATAAAATGAACAAAGCAATGCTATGCAGAGGGCATGGTGGCAAATGTGTGTGCACAAAAAGTCAAAGAGACCATGATAGAGAGGAGATAGAGACCATGACAAAGCATAAATATAAAGAAAATGGAATTTCTTTTCAGAGAGATCACTAACCTGAATTTGGAATAGTTTTTTTTTTTGCTGGTGCTCTTGGGATTTTTGGAGGCGGTGGGAGATTCCGATTGTCATCGTCTTCACTGGAGTAGTCGGGCAGGGAAAATTTCATATTTGGCCTTGAGATGAAACAAATTACAAAAAGTTTAAGGGTATTATCATTGGTGAATTGATGATTAGTTATAAATGCCATAATGTTACACATGTTAACACATACTCCGCCTTTCTATAAATAACCAACCGAATAAGAAGTATTATTATTATTTAAAAAAGACATCCGTGTGGTACCAGATTTTCTTCCCTTTTAGGCAAGGCAAGGCAAGGCAACTTTATTTATATAGCACTTTTCATACACAAGGCAGACTCAAAGTGCTTCACATATAAACATTGTTATACATTAAAAAAGAAAAGAAAACATATGCAAAGAAATTAGTAAAATAGAAAGTTAAAAAGGCTTTTTAGTAAGTAAAATTGAAAGTGAGTTAAAAAGGCATTTTAGTAAAATAAAGCTAAAGTATTTAAGATTTAGCAGAAAGCTAAAGCAAACATAAAAGTCTTCAATCTTGTTTTGAAGGTGCTCAGAGTTGGGGCAAGTCTTAAATCCTCAGGGAGTTTATTCCAGCTATTTGTTGCATAGTAACTAAATCCTGTTTTCCCATGTTTCGTGTTTACTCGGGGGATAATTAACAGATTGGTCTCAGAAGATCTTAGTGTTCTAGAAGGCTTATGTAGTGGAAGCATATCAGTTAAATATTTTGGGCCTAAACCATGTAGGGATTTATAGGTTAGCAACATGATTTTAAAATCAATTCTCTGACCTACAGGAAGCCAATGTAACGATTTAAGAATTGGTGTAATATGTTCAAATTTTTTGGTCTTTGTTAATACTCTAGCAGCAGCATTCTGAACAAGCTGAAGCTTCCTTAGAGTTTGTTTTGGGAGACCTGTAAGGAGACCATTGCAGTAATCAAGCTTACTAGTGATAAAGGCATGTACAAGTTTTTGTAAGTCTTCTGTGGACATGAGCCCTCTAAGTCTTGCTACATTTTTAAGGTGATAATATGCAGATTTTGTAACTGATTTGATGTGACTTTCGAAATGTAAATCAGAATCCATGATAACCCCTAGGTTTCTGGCTTTGATTGAGGTTTTCAGGGACAGAGATTGAAGGTGTTGGGTTACTTTAAGCCTTTCCGTTTTAGCACCAAATACAATTATCTCTGTTTTATCCTCATTTAGCTGAAGGAAATTTCGGCACATCCAGTCTTTCACTTGCTCAATGCACTGGCACAGCAGATCTATGGGCCGATAGTCATTTGGTGATAGCGATACATAGATTTGCGTGTCATCAGCATAGCAATGATGGTCAATATTGTTATTATGCATGATTTGCCCTAGTGGGAGCATGTAGATGTTGAATAAAGAGGGTCCTAAGATCGAACCTTGTGGGACTCCACACATCACGTTGGTTGATTCTGATACAAAGTCGCCGATGGAAACAAAGTAGTTCCTATTTTGTAGGTAGGATCTGAACCAATTTAAGACTGTGCCTGAAAGCCCCACCCAGTTTTCTAACCTGTCCAAAAGTATTGTATGGTCTACAGTGTCGAATGCAGCACTGAGGTCTAGTAGCATTAGTATTGAGGTTTTTCCAGAGTCTGTGTTAAGACGGATGTCGTTTACAACTTTAATGAGGGCGGTCTCAGTGCTGTGCAGGGGTCGAAATCCTGATTGGAAGGTGTCATAACAACCAGTTGATGCCAGGAAGTGATTAAGTTGCTGGAGGACAACTTTCTCAATGATTTTACTTATGAAGGGCAGATTTGATATTGGTCTGTAGTTGTTAATAATAGAGGTATCTAGGCTCCGCTTTTTTAAAAGGGGTTTAATAACTGCAGTTTTCAGGGCTTTTGGAAAGTTGCCTGACTGGAGAGAGTTGTTAACTATCTGCAATATGTCTATTGCTAGGCAGTCAAAAACATTCTTAAAGAGGTTGGTAGGTAAAGAATCAAGGCAACAGGTGGATGGCTTTAGTTGTGTAACAGTTTCCACAAGAGTTTTAGAGTCAATAACATTAAAGCATGCCATCCCTGCCACGTTACTTTTGCCTGAACAGGGTGGTAGTCCAACATTTTTGTTTGAAGTGGAGATATTGATGGCGCGTCTGATGCCTTCAATTTTATCAGTATAAAAAGCTGCAAACTCATTGCATTTCTGCGTGGAATGGAGATCAGGTGGAATTTGTGTTGGGGGGTTGGTCAGTCTGTCAACAGTTGCAAATAGGGTTTTTGCATTATTATTATTGGATTTAATGATATTGGAGAAAAATGTTTCTCTAGCACTTTTTAAGTCTGAATTGTAGGCACGGAGGCTCTCTTTGTAGATATCATGGTGAATTTGAAGTTTTGTTTTACGCCAGATGCGTTCAACCTTCCTGCATTCTTTTTTCTGTGCTGTTACAGAGGCAGCTTTTCTCCAGGGTGCCTTTTGCTTTCCAGAAATCGTTTTAACCTTATAAGGTGCAATGACATCCATGATTTTCAAAATTTTCAAATTAAAGTTTTCTACAAGATCATCAGCAGAACATGGGTTGAGAGGTGGTAGTAAGGAGATGGCCTTTCTAAAAAGTACATACGATTCTTCATTGATATACCGTTTTTTGACAGTATTTGATTTTGTCTGTATGTCGGGAATAAACGATATATTAAAGAAAACACAAAAGTGGTCAGACAAGGAAGGATCAGTCACAGAGAGATCAGAAACATTGAGGCCCTTTGTGATAACCAGGTCTAGAGTGTGGCCCTTACAATGAGTAGTCTCTTTCACATGTTGGGACAGTTCAAATGTGTCCAAAATGGTAAAAAGTTTTTTTGCACACTTGTCATTCAAATCATCAGTATGAAAATTGAAGTCACCAGTTATAACTAGACAGTCAAAGTCTGTGGAGATGCTAGACAATAATTCTGTGAATTCATCGAAAAAATTTGCAGAGTATGTGGGTGGCCTGTAAATAATTAATAGGAGAACTCTGGGGGAGCATTTCAATACAGCACAAAGGTATTCGAATGATGGAAAATCACCAAATAACATCTGTTTCCCCTGAAAATCATTTTTAAATATAACAGCAACCCCTCCACCTCTTTTCCCAGATCTACATGCATCAAAAAAGTTATAGTTGGGAGGAGCTGTCTCTATCAGAACGGTTGCACTGTTATTTTGTTCCAGCCATGTTTCAGTTAAAAACATAAAATCCAGTTTAGAGGTGGTAATAAAATCATTAACTAAAAATGATTTGTTATTAAGAGACCTAACATTAAGTAGACCCATCTTGATGGTGTTGTTGATAGGCTTTAAGGTTGTTTTTGGTTTGGAGGAAATATGTATGAGATTTGTGAGGTTAGCAGTGTGTCTACGTTTCCCTTTGTTTACTCTCTTAGTGGTTACAGCAGGAATGCAAAAGTTGCCATGTTTTGACATAGGCAACCTTGGGTTCAGCAGATTATGCGAAACGTCCTTTATACTTTGTCTACGGCTGAACCCTTTTTTGTCTCAGTAATACTCAGGACTACTATCAGTACAGGGGGCGGGGGGCTGGGGCGCTCTCCGCTTTGGTGTTATCAGCCTGTGTGAATGACCTGGCGATGCTATCATTGACACAGATGCAAGTTTGATGCCTACATATTCCTGTTTCTTAAATTCAGCTGGAAAATCGCAAAGGGAGGAGACAGTGGAGCTGGAGTTGTTGTGGCTATGGGAGAGATGAGGAGGGGGGTGGCCGTTCCTCGCCAAGCCAGCATCAGCGATGGGGGAGGGCACGGTGTCCATGGTGTCGGGCAGGCTGTTGTCTCTCTTCAAGGTCTTTGGTCTGTAATGCAGAGGAGGGGGGTGGCCGTTCCTCGTCAAGCCAGCATCAGCGATTGGGGAAGGCACAGTGTTGATGGCGTCGGGCGGGCTGTTGTCTCTCTTCAAGGTCTGTGGGCTGTCTGCTATCTGTGTGTCAGATAGTGGCAGAGTAGATGTGTGGGGGAGGCTGTAGTCTCGCTTCTTCTCAACCTGTGCTCTGATTGCGGCCTGTGCGTCAGACCATGGCAAGATTGTGGCCTGTGCGTAAAGCGAGAAGAGAAGATTGTCCCTCAACAGTTTTGAGCCTAACCTGTTTGGGTGTAGGCCATCTGCTCTGAAAAGATATTTGCGCCCCCAGAATAAGTTGAAATTGTCAATAAAGCCCCTTCCTCTTTCATTGCAGACTCTGGAAAGCCATGTATTCAGTGCAAGTAGACGACTGAATCTGTTTATTCCCCTGTCAACTGATGGTATGGGTCCACTGATGAATGAGTTGATGTGTATTTTGTCCAGTGTATCCAATAGATCAGTGTAATCCCTCTTCAGAAGTTATGACTGTTCTCTTTGAACATCATTAAATCCTGCATGCACAATAATCTGAGATTTTGGGGTTCTCCAATATGACTTTGGCTAGTTTATGGTTGATATCACTAACAATTCCATTTGGGAAGAAGCATGTTTTGATCTTCTTACCGGTTATATCCTTGATGGTTGAGTCTCCTATAATCAGAGTGTCTGGTTCATCTGCTTCCTCTGAGATGGGCCCTTGTTGGACGGTGGCAGACACATGCGCAGCCCGCCTCCGTGGCGACTGGTTGTTCCATGTCTGTCCGTACCGTCTGTCCGGACACATTTCAGGGGTCAGGGGTGCACGGGTGGCCGAGGCATGCGCAGCTCGCCTCCATGGCGACTGGTTCATGTTCCGTCTCTGTCCGCACTGTCCGTCCGGACGCATCTCGGGGCTCAGGGGTGCATGGGTGGCAGGCTCGTTCGTGGACTCTTGAAGTGGCAGGAACCGGTTCTTCAGTGGCAGGGTTAATTTCAGTGACGGGCTAATCCGGCTGATAACTTTAGCTTTGGGTAGTTTAGCATTTGGCGTTGAGTGATCTTGTTGATTCACTTTGGTATGTTGTTTTGGCTTAGCGCCGACTCTGTGCCAGTGAAACGCAGCTGGAACTGTCTCTCTCTTGTCCAGCTTCGGGAAGGATACAGTGTAGCTTTGATCATCTTGCTGTATCTGAGTGAGCTCAGCAAACTCACCCATCGGCACTGTATCCTGTAGGGGTCCTTTGCATTTTTCTAATGCTGCTAGTCTCGTTTCAATTAAAGCCACCCTCTGTTGCATTTTGGTGCAGTCTGTGCATTTCCCAGTCTCCGTGCCTGAGATATCCGAGTACAGAGGCATGTTGTCGATAGGAAAGTCCAAGGCTTTTTCTGCGGTCTGATCCGGGAGTAAAAAGTGCCAAAATGTATTGTTGAATCGAGCGATGGAGGACGACGAAAACAAACTATATACTGTTAGGTATTATGATCATGAAATAAAATAAGATAAAGTAGATCTAAATGATGAATTAAGTAGTTTTTTCCAATGCCTAGCGGAGCTTCGGGAAACATGACCTCTCTCTGCTGCTGCGACCTCTCTAATATAATATTTCACATCATTGTGAAAAAATATGATGATCTTACTTTCTTTTTCTTTTCACATCATCATCGGTGGTATCCAATGACTCTCCTTTTTTTGCCTTCATATAAAAATTGTGGGCCTTTTCATACGTTTCTATATCAAACAACAACAAAGTCAAACAAACAACATTCCAATAGTTAACCTGAAACATTTTCTCCCAAAGCAAAACACTACATTATGATGTGTAAATATACACAAATCCTACCTTTAACTTTAAGTATGACCACTGGATACAAGGTCCATGTCTGGGGGTCAGGGGATTAATTTGCTAAGGCAGCCTTCTTGACTTTTTCTTGGGATGTGTAAGGTGGCCAGTAGCATTTATTATTGGAAGCAATCCATGTGTTGGGAACAGTAAAAATGAACCCCTCCTCGGGGAAGGACACAACTAAATACATTTCTTAATAAATAAAAATAAATAAAATAAAATAAAATAAATAAAAATATCTTTTCTTGTATGATGTATCTTGTATGTCTGTTGAAGGGAGAAATAGTGACATGTTAATGCTCAATACCTATATAATAATATAATAACAATTGCTACAGCAATTCCACATGAGTTGGGACACTTGTGAATACAAAATGATCTACTATAATTTCTAAAACATTCAATCCATTAAACAGATTTAGGATATGGGCAGATACAACATATCAGCTGTTAAAACTGAAAAAAACTGACACTTACGCAAACATACAAAAACAGCAGTCCTACTGGTGTACCATTGGTAGCCCAGCAAAACCATCCTTAACTGGAAGGAGGACATATTTCCTCTTTATGTGGGCAGCTAGAGTGTGGTGCAGTTGGGGTGTCAGGGCAGATAGATGATAGATGCCAACTTCAGAGGATTCAAGGGGACAGTGGAAGAGGTTGCAGAGCTTTGTGAATGGCCTAAACACTATGTGGACGTCTGCCTTGTTGTCAACTACGATGTTGTCAATTACCACTATCCTTCCCCCAGCTAGCTCCACACAACGGTCACTGGCTGAAACCTGGATGACGGCCCCCTGAACAGTCATTTTTTTGAACTGCTTGATTACACTAATGTGAGGTGGTACAGGGCCACTGAAATGCTCGATGGATAGACTGGACGTCACACTAGTAACACACTCGCTGGACTTAAAGCTCCTCTCAGACAAGCGGCGGATGACCTGTTCTAGGGGCTTGTTTGGCTTTCTGATCATGTGTTTTAGTTGCCCAAGGAAGTTCTCAAATGGGAAGCATGATACGTTGTCTAACACTCCATACTTCTCTGTTTGTGCACTAAGGTGAACTAATGCATGCATGTTGTACCCAACGTACTCCCTACCATAGACTTCGCTGCAGTGCTTTACAAATGCCAAGAGTAGGGTGTGGGCATAGTCTGCCTTATCTCCCACTAAGGTGACACTAAGTAATATGGTCATGGCCACAGACAGCAACATAAAGTTGTCATAAATTGGTGTCGGCACTCTACCCTTTAAGCATGCTGGCCCAGTATATAGTAGGAATGAGCGAAACTCAGTAGCTTTCCATCTCTCAAATTCGGACAGAGGTCGGGGCTTACGGTTGAACTCGCTTGGAAGATGGGAACGATAGCGCAAGAGTTCAGTTGACACCTCTTTTACAGCAGGTGTACCTATGCGAGTGTGTAATGGTTTTTTCATCCAGAAGTACAACAGTTTCCGCACTACCCCTAAGCAAACCACATGCATGTAGTCATGGGGAAACTGTGTGACCATTCCTACGGACAGAAGGCTGAATGGACTAAATCCAGTGAAATGCTGATCATCATTTAATTCCTCCAAATTATCAGTCTAGTCGAGCAGGTGCATCAAATTGAGGAAATGTCATCCTACCCTGATAGGTTACTCCCTTTAGATGGCATTTGTGACAGCAAAAAAATCCTGTGTGACCCTTTGAACTTCTGACAAACGCGCGTGCAGGTGCATCACAAACTACTGCAGACAGGGCGACAGAGGCACCCTGGTAAAAGAAACCATCTCTCTCCAGAAGACGTACGTCACTAACAAAGTCTGTCAGAAAGTCAAGGGTTGTCGGTTTGTGATTTCCAAAGTAAATTCCTATAACAAAAGGATCCTTATTTGTTTGTACCTGATTTTTGAAACACTCAATTAGTCCTAAAATTGGCCAGAACTGGGCATTTGAACTTTTGTAGAGGGGCAGGCCATCAATGTTCACTTGTATTGTTAAAGGCAAAGGATTGTTGTTTTTGGAAAGATGAGACGAAATGGCGTCATTAAAACCGAAATGAGAGTAAGTACCACCTAAAACACTTTTAACATCATGAGTGGTTTTTGTTTTCAGTAATGTTCTTGGGTCTTTTGGCAACCCATGAATTTTGCCAGACAGAATGGATAGTAGATCCCCTAACGCAGCATGGCTGATCCTTCTCCTAACTGCCCACTGTGCTAACTGACTTTGTGTGTCGTCGCTGTCATCATGATGATGATCATCATTATCATTATCATCATCATCATCATCGTCATCACTCACTCCACCATCACTATCATCATCATTGTCATGGGCCTGCTCACACACTGTAGTGCTACTCTGTCCTGAAAGGGCCAGCTCACACACTGTTGTCCTGCTTTGTCCTGGTAGGACATAGTCCCCACTACCCTCAGTCACTTCATATACCCCTTCCCCCCCACACTTTGCTGAAGAGGAAGCGAGGCTCTGTAAATCCATTTCCACCCCTCTAGCTATTCTTCTACATTTGCTCCAGTAACTGGACATTGTGCCACGAGTGTTGCCTATTAAATTAAATTCCTAAATTACCTTACAGTGTATGCCTACAGACTGTTGTTGGTCACCTATAAAGAGAGAGAGAAAAAACACATCACTATCTGTTCTTCACAAGAGACAGCTGCATCAACTCACTCTCTCTCACACACACACACACACACACACACACACACACACACACACACACACACACACACACACACACACACACACACACACACACACACACACACACACACACACACACAAAACAGAAACGTGTGGGGCTAGCACTATGGGTATGATAACAGCCAAGGCTTGTTCGAGAGAGGGTGGCCTGCCAGAATTGGTGAAACTAAAACGGAGCTGTAATTAACCATTTTTTGGTGACAGGACCTGTGTTAAACCTCATACGCCATCCATAAACCCCAGAAGTCTTAATTTCGAAAAAGTCCTACTGTGATTTGTCTTTGCCCATCAACCCACGACATCTAAAACTGCTTGTCGATCAATACCGATAGCATCGTTGCTAACCAGTTAGCAACTTACTAGGTTTCCAATGGGAAATTGTATTGCAAGTAAGTTGCTAACTTAGTTAGCAACGATGTTGTCGAGAAACACACACCAGAAGGCTAGCCAAATTGGTTTTGTTTGTTTGTTTACATTTTGTAGTGACTGATTTGTCCTGAGTTTTTCCTTGTCACTTGGTGACGACTGAGGGAGTCCTTGACGCTTGTATAGGTTACTTGCAATAAACCAGAAAATGAGGATCCACGAAAAATCGAGCGTTCCAAACATCGTTGGGGTTTAATGACCAAAAGGAAGATTTTACAGATGCATTAACTAAAGAATTTACAATGAGCATCATGCGCATCAAACGAGCAAGCAAGCAGAGACAAGGTCAAAAAGCTGTGTGCTCTCAGTCGGCCACGCCTCCTTCCCGGTCTCCTTCCTATTTATAGCCTTTGACCTGCAGAGGGCACAAAATCTTGAGCAAATAATACAAAAGAGGCATAAATTAGTGGCTAAAATGGCTCCTACATAACCGGCCCCTAATTGTATTTGGCAATCAAAACAATTAGTAATCAAATCAGAATAGGAGCTTTGAAACGCATTCATTTCTTATTAGGTATAAATAGAAAGACTAAATAATACCAGACCATTGTTATCTTCATTTTCTAGGGGTCCTCTTCATCACATTCCAACATCATACATAGCTTCGTAATGGGCCTTGCTAGGATGTTGTTCTGGGTCCTGATTTTCACAGAACGCACAAGTCCTTTTAGATCCGGAAAAACTTCAATTATCCTGCCCTGAATCCAGGAGCCGCTTGGTGCATTTGGATCTACCACCAACACGACATCTCCACACTGAAAGTTTCTCCGTTTGGTATTCCACTTTTTGCGCTCTTGGAGCAGCGGCAGGTATTCAAGCATCCAGCGTCTCCAAAAAAGGTTGGCCAAGTATTGAATCTGCCTCCAGCGGCGTCTGGTGTACTGATCACTTTTCTCAAATAGGCCTGGTGGGAGAGTTGGCTCTGATTTTAGTAGCAGGAGATCATTCGGTGTGAGTGGACGTAAGTCTTGAGGGTCAGAAGTGACAGTTGTTAAAGGGCGACTGTTTAAGATTGCCTCTACTTCACACAGGATTGTGTGAAGCCCCTCGTCATTTACGGTTTGCTCTTTCAAGACAGAACAGAGGACCTGTCTTACTGATCTGATCATCCTTTCCCATATACCTCCGTGGTGTGATGCACCTGGTGGGTTAAACGTCCACCCTATGCCCTGTTCTCTGAGTGTTTTTTGTATCTGGTCCTGTCTTACTGCCGAGAATGCCTTTTGGAGTTCTCTCTTCGCACCGACAAAGTTGGTGCCATTGTCTGAGCGCAGGCGCTTCACTTGTCCTCTCCTAGAGATGAAGCGTCTGAGAGCATTGATACAGGAACTTGTGTCCAAGGAGTTGGCTACTTCAATATGAACGGCTCTGCTGGTCATGCATGTGAATATTACGCCCCACCTTTTCACTACTGCTCTTCCTCGCTTAATTTCAAGAGGACCAAAGTAGTCCACACCGGTGTTGGTGAATGGGGGTAAGTCAGGCAGTAGTCTTTCCTGTGGTAAGTCGGACATCTTTTGCTCTCCAACTCTGGCTCTGTGTCGCCTGCACACAACACATTTGGTGAGAATCTTTCTAGCTGCTGAATTTGCATTTGTTATCCAATATTTTTTTCGGAGTTCAGAAAGCATATGATTCCTCCCACCATGACCTGTGGTCTTGTGCACATGCCGCAGGATTAGTGTGGATAGGTGTGAGTGTTTGGGGATTATGACGGGAAATTTTCTTTCTTCTCCTATGGTCGTTTTACTCAACCTGCCTCCTACTCTGAGTAGGCCATCCTTCACCTGTGGGTCAAGCTTGTACAGGACACTTTTTTTCTTCACCTCAGGAGTCTTTGTGGTGAGCATTTCCATTTCACTCGGGAAGAACTGAAGTTGAGTGTACTGAACAATGGCCATTTCAGCTCTCTTTAGGTCTTCAAGTCTTATTTGCTGTCCACCCAGTGTAACGTCAGGTAAGTCCTTTGTTTTACTTCTTGTGATCATTTTATTCTCACTCAATTTTCTTTTTAGTGCCAGTGTTTTTAAACTTTCCTTGAGTTTCAGGTACCATGCAACTGCAATTTTGATATCCTATATTGATATCCTATTGACTGTGTGAGAGGGCATGAGATTGCTCGTTCCAGCCCCTAATGGACCATTCACTACCCATCCAAGCAATGTTTTTAAAGCATATGGGCCGTCTCCTTCACTGTTAATAATTTGCCAAGGCTCTATTGCTTTGGGTGCATTTGTGCCGATTAGCAAATCAATGCCTGCATTAATGGTGGAAATTTGGACATCTCTAAGGTAAGGCCACTTTAGCAGAGCTCTCTGGTTTGGTATGTTACTCTTAGTAACGGGAATCCTTGATTGTGTGTATGTCTCTGGCAAAGTTATGAATGCCTCGTCCTGAAGTCCACTTACTTCCAAGCCAGTGATGACGTTGGTAGCCACAGTTCTCTCCTGACCCATTGTACGTAGCAGAATGTTTGTCCTTTTTCCTTGTACGTTTAACTGCTGCATTAATTTATCCGTACAAAATGTGGCAGAACTGCCAGGGTCAAGAAACGCATATGTTTATATGACTGCACTGCCTTTGTTAGATTTTATCTTCACAGGTACAATTGACATCAGACACTGATCTTCACCGGCCCCAGTATGGTTGCCTGCTTTGAGAGAGATCTGTCCTGTGTTCACCTTTTTAGGTTCCTCCCTGTTTGTTTCCTTAAATGTTTCCTGCCTTTCCACTCCCTTTTTCTGCTCCACTTTTCCTATGTGCAGTGCTGTAGGAGGCGACCTCTTGCAGATGATGCAGGTGAGACGCTGTGTGCAGTCCTTACTCATATGACCTGTAACAAGACATGCAAAGGAAATTCCTCTTTCCTTCAAAAATGAAATCTTGTCAGTGTGAAGTTTCTTTTTGAACCATGAACAGCTACTGAACGCATGTTCTCCTGAGCTAAACAGACAGAATGGCCTCTGTTGGACTGTTGCAGCATTGCTCCTTTGTTGGGGAGAATTGGGATTGACATCAATGGTTGCTGCACTGGCTGTGAAGCTTTTGTCTGTGAATTGGGATTTCACAACACTTGAGTGTGTTGGCCTTACAGTTTGGCTTGAGTGTGTGGGCCTTACAGCTCTTGGTGAGTCGTCTTGTATGTCGCCAAAGACGGGATCCATCAAGATTTTGACTTGTCTTTCGATGAACTCTACTAAGATCTTAAATGTGGCTCTGCGATTGGTTGATTCTTGAAAATGACACGCTTCAGCTCTCCATCTTTCTCTTAACTTGTAAGGCAATTTGCCGACTAATAATTTCAAATTAGAAGCCAAATTCAATTTGTCCAAGTAGGCTATTTCATTAATGGCGTTTAAACAGCCTCGGAGATACAGACCAAAGGACTTTAGTGTCTGGGAATCTTCAGCTCTAATGGGGGACCACGACAATGCTTTCTTGATGTATGCACTGGCTATTTGGTATTCATTTCCAAAGTGCTCGAGGAGCAATTCTTTGGCCTAAATAATACAATTTATCCTTTGCATGTTCAATTTTGCTCTCGATGATATGCTCAAATGAGGTGACAAACGAGATGTATTCAATTGGATCATTATTAAATACCTTCATCTCTTTTCGTGGCAAAAATGATTTGTCCTGTTGCCTCACCAGTGAAGCTGTGATCTCATTTTGCCTCTGTAGAATGCTGCAGAGATGAGCGGTATCCTGTGGGTTTCCAATAGGAGGTTCAGGAGGAGCCGTTGGTGCATCGCTTGTGTGGCGTCGTCCTGAGTGAGGCTGTAATGGAGGCCCTTGGGTTTGAACAGCCGTTTGTGAGGGCCTTGTTTGGCTAGAGGGGACGCAGGGTTGTAAAGGCTCATAAGAAGTCTTCTTAAGGGGTTGTGGATGAGAATGCATAGGTTGGGCGTAGGACGTATACTTTGACTGATCTGGCCAGATGGGTGACCGCACTGTACCGAGAAAATGGGGCTCTTTTAGGGCTTGAAGCTGGACTGGTTGTGGAGCATGAGCTTAAAGTCTGACACTTGCATCTTGGATTCCTTTAGTATGAACATTTTCCAGTTTTGGTTCATATTCCTTTCCAATAAGTTCCTTTGTTTTGAGTGTTTTCTCTAAAGACTCGTTCATTCCATCTCCTATTGAGCCATGGCTTTTAGTTTTACTCAATATATTGAGTTTGGCCTTAGCAGCTTCCAATTCGTATTTGAGGGTTAACATTTCCTTTTGTTTCCTCAAATTTTCTTGTCTCTTAGACAGTTCTGCTTCTTCGGCCTCTATAGCATGCTTTTGTTTAAGAGCCTCCAATTTGACTTCTAGCACGGCAGAGGAGGTGACTGAGGCCTTTGATCCTGCGTCGGACGCGTTTTTAGAATGAGTTATTGAAATGCTGTCCTCTGGGCCTATTTCACCTTCATCGCCATTCTTATCACATGCCTTTAGCCAATCATCTACGCCCTCCATAAATATCATGTGGCTTTCTCTCTTGGGTTTAAACCACGAGTTATTATCAAATTCGCGATCCTCTTCCCTCAATGTATTTTGATATTCCTTATGAATAGCTTTCAACTCAATTAACAATTCCCCAAACTTATTAACATTTACAAGAACCTTTTTAACATTTGATTTATCACTCATCAAGTCCTCAATCAAGTTCATTCGGCGAGTAACCCAGCCAAGCTTTATCCTTCTGGCATTACGCAGAGCACCCTCCCTTTCAACAACATTTTCCATATCTTCAGTATTGGTTTGCACAACCGGGTCTTCGGCAATTTCCGAGCCATCAGCCATAACAATTCCATAAACTACAACCTTCTTAACAAATCAAACCTTTCCAATAAATAATATTACTCCCTACTTGGGGTAATCGCGCTGCCTCTGCGTGCATCAGGCTATTGCGTCTTCAAAACGTCTTCTGATAACTTAAAGTCCGCCAAACTTGCTTCAAAGTCAGTGGCTAATTCAAATTAAATTGTTTTCTAACGAAATCCTTGAAACCTCGGCTCATGGAGCACTATAGGAGTCGTTCTTAATTGTTGCAAATTAGAAGAGTCTTACACGCTGCGCCGGAGTTTGTTTGGTTTCAAGTTGCTTTGTTCCTTTGCGGCCCGGTCCTGGTGCGACTTTGGGATTCCAATCCAAGTGATCCTTTAGGTTGTCCAAGGTCCAAAGCCAGCTTTTTGACTAATGTAGTGACTGATTTGTCCTGAGTTTTTCCTTGTCACTTGGTGACGACTGAGGGAGTCCTTGACGCTTGTATAGGTTACTTGCAATAAACCAGAAAATGAGGATCCACGAAAAATCGAGCGTTCCAAACATCGTTGGGGTTTAATGACCAAAAGGAAGATTTTACAGATGCATTAACTAAAGAATTTACAATGAGCATCATGCGCATCAAACGAGCAAGCAAGCAGAGACAAGGTCAAAAAGCTGTGTGCTCTCAGTCGGCCACGCCTCCTTCCCGGTCTCCTTCCTATTTATAGCCTTTGACCTGCAGAGGGCACAAAATCTCGAGCAAATAATACAGAAGAGGCATGCATTGAAATCAAAGTTAAACAAATAAATTAGTGGCTAAAATGGCTCCTACACATTTATCATGTGTGAGTAAAATATTCCAGCGCAGCCACTTATATACGAGACGATGTACTTTGTTTATCCTACTGGCCTAATTTATTAGTCAAACGATTGAGGTAACGGTAACTCTACAAGCCAGTACCCTACCGGTATGTTGACAAAGTTGTCTTGCTGTCAGAGAATGTCGCTATGCCACACAACAAAAAGGCAACATTTTGGAAACAGACTAACGGTCTAAATAGGCTACATTTTTTTTTATATATATATGAAAATGATGGTATATTTAATTAAAACAGTGGAGATATGGAGAAGAGATGTTTTACTTACCTAGTCATTCTATGTCTGGAGTCTTGATGCTGGCGTCCGTTATTTTCCGTTATTAAACGGGTAGAGTCTAGCGGTCCTCCAGCGGTCCGAGGGTGGCAAGCCGCCACCCTCGCGCATATTGAATGAGTAGAACTAACTCAGTGGTAACAGTAGCGGGCCTCCAGCGGTCCGAAGGTGGCATGCCACCGCCTTGACAGTGCAGCTGTACTCGCACACCATCGCGGATTACCTACCAAAATCCGCCGATGGCCCGATGTGTGTTTTGTAACTGTCAGTGGTCCGATGTCGAGCCACAGTTGGCATACCACCGATGGCTTGCCGTCCTAACGCCACCAGTGGTCCGCTATATAGGGTAGACTGAGTACAGTTGGATACACGTTTACTTTTACCAGCTTCCTCACACAAATTAGACTATTAAAAGACACCAAAAAAGAAATTATTTTAGACTTAACATATTTTCAGGGTGTGTGCCAAAATATAACCAAGGATTTATATCTTGAAGGTGTCTAATTTTTATACAATCAATCAAATAAAAAAAGTGCACTTTTGTCTCAACTGTACCCTCGCTGAAAAATGGTAGGGTACATTTTGAGACAGTCGCGGGTACAGTTGAGACTCCATTGAAAACAATGGAAATGTGACATGCCAGTCTTTGCAGTCTTTGTCTTTGTATTAATTCATTGAAATAATTATGTGTTCATGTGTTTTTCTAATGTATTAGGTTAAAATACCATAGACTACAACCCATAAGTCTATAATCAATGTAATTTACATCACACCATCTATTAATAGCAGGGTAAAGCAAACAACAAGCATCCACTTTTTAAGCTTAGCCTAGGCTACATTTATTAATTTTTTCAACTCATCAATGTCATCATATAATATTAAAAAACTGGTTAAACAAATAACTTATAACAAATAACTTATAACAAATATAATAACAAATATTTAGGAACCATCATGTCAGGTTAAAAGCTGGGTATTCAATATTTAAAATATATTTAAATTGTAAAGTTTGTTACGTAATTTTTTTTCCAAAGATACATACATGTTAGCCCGACTCACAATGGTGGCATGTGTACATGGAACTACTAGCACCACCAGGGGTACACGCAGTGTGGGACCACATACAGCAAACAGAGCAGGCCGTCCAATCCTCTCCTGGTCTTGAATCAGAAAACCATTCCGAGCACACAAGGCATTGAGTATCCTCATGTTTTTTGTTTCCCCACCTTCCCTCCATTTTTTTTCTCCTTCAGTATGTTGCGCTTCACCTTTTTTGGTGCAGCCTTCTTCTCCTCCATAGCCTCCTTTACTGGAGTGTCTGTGAGGATCTCTGTGTTCCTCTTCCTCCTGCTGCTGCTCGCTTTCCTCGGGCCAGCACGTGGAAAGGGCCTGACATTCTCGGGTGAAAATTCATTTTCCTAGTGAAGATGGACAAAAGCACAAACATTTTTTTATTGCAAACACATCAAAACTGAGCATTACATTTTCAAAATCATAATGTGAAATCAATTATTAAATGTGGTATGAGTTTTCCTTACCTCAGTAGTGACGACAACTTCTTCAGGTTCCCCCAAAAGAATGGTCACCAACTCCAAGTCTGGGAATTCTGGGAACACAAGGGTGAGGGAGCCGTCAAGAAGCTGTGATGACACATCGGCAGCAGGCCCAGGGAGGGAGAGAGAGAGATCCGCGTTGGATGGGCCGGCGAGAGAGAGAGAGAGGTCGGCGGATGGCTTGGCGAGAGAAAGAGAGGGGTCGGCGAGGCGCATCACAGGGGGGTCGGCGTTGGATGGGCCGGCGAGGGAGAGAGAGGGGTCGGCGTTGGATGGGCCGGCGAGGGAGAGAGAGGGGTCGGCGTTGGAAGGCCCAGGGAGAGAGAGAGAGAGATCCGCGCTGCACATCACAGAGGGGTCAGTGTTGGATGGCCCAGGGATGACTGGAGGGGGTCTGTCTGTCACCGAGGCTGGGAGGAAGACATCAGCTGGGAAAATGTCTTTGTTCAGCGGCCAAATCTCCGTGCTGCTGAACCCCTTCAAGATGTTTCTTGGGGATGCCGCCTCCAGCAGGATGGTGTTCAGCAGCGATGGCATGTCGTAGATTGTCACAGTTTTGCCGGGGTGGTGACGGTGCCACTGGTCCATCTCTCTTGCAAGCAGCCTCTTCAATGGCCCATACACTGCCTTATCAAGGGGTTGCAGGTGGTGTGTGCAATGGGGTGGAAAGGACAGCATGACCACCCCATTCTCTCTGCAGTAGTTGATTGCGGCCGTTGAAATGTGGGAGGAATGATTGTCCAGCAGGAGAAGGACTTTTTTCTCTGCCGACGCCCTTGTATGATGCACAAAGTGCCTGAGGTAAGTCAAGAAATCCTCCTCCTGCATCCACCCACTCCCATTGGCTGTGCCAAGGCACCCCTCAGGACCACCCAGCCCAAAATGGGGCAAAAACCTTTTCCGGGGGAAATTGAAGTGGGGTGGGATAATGTTCCCCATGGCATTGCAGGCCAGTGCCATCGTCACGAGGGTTCCCCTCTCTGCCGAGGTGATGCTCCCCACCCGGCGTTCCCCTCTTGTTGCCACAAGGTGGCCTGGCTTCTGGACTGTCATGAGTCCGGTTTCGTCCATATTCCAGACATCCTGTGGCTGAAACTGGTACTTGCTGTACACTGATGTGAGCTTGGTGAAGAACTTGTTCACATTCGTTTCATTAAAGCTACTCTGCCTGTGAAGGCTGGTTGCCTGGGGCCTTCTGATCGACAGTTTGTGATGCCTCTTCATGAAATTTGTGAACCAGCTGGCACTGGCCATGGACTCCTCATTCCACTTATCCGGGATCTTTTATGTTGTACGTCTTGGCAACCTCAAAGGCAAGTTTGCGGACCTTAAACAAACAAACAAACAAACAAAAAAACATTTAAACATTTAGAAATGCAAAAAGCACGTTAGGCTAATACATTACATTACACTTAGCAGACTTTTTTTTTTTTTTAGGCATATGCTTTTTGTCATTTTACTTGGCCTAGTCTCCCCCTTTTAGTCTTCTTGAATACTGTCCTACCTCTTTTGGCGGTAAACCATAATACATCGCCGCAGCCTTCTTGACATAGGCTACCAGGCTCTGCTCCTGCTGTACTGTAAACACAGCATTGCACCCCCTGTAGCCTACTGAGGGACGCCCTGTTACTCCCTGCGCTGCCATTGCCCCTTTCTTCCTCATGTAGCGGCCCAATGTAGAAAGCGGTATGCCAAAGATCTCAGCGACCTTCCTGTATGACAATCCTGACTCAATAGACCTGGAAGCCCTCTCTAAGTCCTCTAGTGGCACTCCCCTATTTGTAGACCTAACTCTCGATCGTGGCATCCTGTAACAGACAAATAAGTTAGTAAGCAAGTAGGGAAATAAATAAATACATAAATAAATAAATAAATACTAAGTCCCCCCCCCCCCTCTCTCTCTCACAAACACACACACCACAATAATTTAGGCTACTGCCAACGTTTGTACCATTATTTTTTTGGAAGGAACATAAACATTTTACACCTAATTGTATTATGTAATGTCTAAATGACAATATAAATATACTAGCTACACAAAAAAACATTAAAACACGCTTTAAAAAGTATAGTCTATTAGTTAATGTGTAAAGCTGCCTATAGGATGATCTGTCTCAACTGTACTCGTTTAACCACTTGTTGTATTTCACTTTAAACTTTGAAGTTTTGGCAACATTCATACAAGTAAAATGCACAGATTCATAGTATACAGTTGAAATATATATATATACATCAATATGAATTCACAAATGTCTTTAATTTGGTCTAATTGTGATTCAAACCCTGTTGTCATAAACGGGCAAGCGCTTCACATGTAACGCGACGGAGTTCTAGGTCGGGTACAGTTGAGACGCTGTGTCTCAACTGTCCCCCGATGACCTCCTGGCACATTACACAGTATTACGTAATGCCCTTCAATGCAACTATGCCATGCAATATATCTATTTTTAGAGCACAAACTAACGTTTACAAATATGCAAAATTACTTTTTGAGTCACGAAGGGGTAAGAAGGTATTCATTGCGAAATGGACATGGTGAAGTCAAAATCTTACCTGCAAAAACAGACTTTTGCCGATAACTTCGTAGCGGAGCCACACACAGAGTTCAAATCTCCCACGCTGAAAGAGGACGTCTATACGCATGTGCAGAGCAAAAATCAGCGCAGAAGCATGTTTGCGCACTAAAGATATTACGGATGTCTCAACTGTACCCTGTACTCAACCGTACACAGTCTACCCTACATGCTAGCTGGGTACAGTCATGGTTAAATTCCGCTAATTTACCTTTGAGCATTTCCTATTATAGGCTTCTGTGTAAAATGCTGTTTAGAATTAATGTTAGTATCAAGAAAAGAAAGACCCACCGGAGATCTTATGTTTTAATTATGTTTTTGTTATAAGGCACGTGCATGTTGCAGAAAATGTACAACAGCGCCCCCTGGGGTCACACTTTTCGGTGTGACGCAGAATTCGGATTAACACCAGCAACATTTTCTGCCTTTTCCCCTCAGAGTTTTGTACGGCTGATTTTCTAGCTCTATGAGAGAATGGGTAAATGCAAGTTTTCGCAAACATGGGTTTACGACCCGAGATTTGAAGACTGGCTGGCTGAAACCTGTAATGGGAAATGACCGAGAAGCTTTTTGCTTGTTGTGCAAAAAAACGATCAATGTGACATCGAACGGTATTAAAGCGACTAAATCACACAACGCTTCGAGCATTCACCAGCAGCGGCTTCGTGCGAAGGGGGAACAGCTCTCTATTAGAGGTCTGCGCGGGACACAATATTCACTCCCGCTCCTGCAAAGAGCTGTAATTTTTAGTCCCGCTCCCGCCCGCATCTATGATATTATATCCCGCTTCCGCCCGCAAGGATGGATGTTTACTTTCTGTCTCGGGAAAGGCCTGTCCATTGGCTAGGAAAAAAACGAGCGCGCACATAATTCATTAGGCTACCAGTATTGGAAACATATTTATTGGTAAGCCTGCATGTTTTCAACCATACAAAACATTAAATAGGCCTCGGTAACTGAAACACGAAACAGTCGGATACTACCAGCACGTCTAAATGAAAAATGAAAGGTAAAAGAATCAGCTGCTGCTTCGACCATGAAGGAAAAGTTGTTGGAAAAGTAGGTTTTGCTTATTGATGAGGGCTTCATGATAATTTGTATATTTTACTTTACCCTCATATTTGATTTGCGGGAGTGCAGTGTATCATCCCGCACCCGCAAATGCACCTCTATCAACCCGCCCGCACCCGCAATGAGCTTTAATTTTTTGTCCCGCACTGCACTATTTTGCGTCGCGACCCGCGGGAGTGAAGACCTCTACTCTCTATGTCGTTGTTTTGCGGTGCTAGCAGCAGCAGCACTAGGGCTACAGGGATCGCGGCAGTGTCACATTTATACCTTATAGTAAGTAGTAAGTGGTGCTTTGCATACCCCACGCCCCGCTGCTTGATGTTGTGTTGGTAGTAAAAAACATTGTGGAGGTAGTAAAAAATGTAGTAATAGGTAGTAAATTCATCTCTATGATTCCTGCATATACCCTGTTGAATCATCAGGTATACAATACAGTATCTAAAACTTATTTGAATAACTTAAAGGCCTACGTGCAGGTTAACCAGAAGTTTTGATTAATGGGTATGTAACCAATATGGAATATAGGGCTACTAAACCCATGATTATTTAAAGATGCAATTGCATGAGTTCTCCAGTAGGGCGCGCTCAACATGATTCCAGTAACAGGAAATTGCACGTGAGCACCCCGTTTCGAGGGGGTCACCTTGAACCGTAACACTGGAAAGACGTTAGAGAGGTATTAAGCACAACAGAGAATCTCCCAGTATAAAACGCCATAAATTAATATTTCTACCTTGATTAATTCAGTCATTAATATTTCCATGGTATTAATAAGGGGTTGTTTTATTAGGATCTGATCATTGAAAACACAGGAAACTACCGTGAATTATATTATTCACTTGAATCTCCGGTGAGTGTGGCACATGCCAATGCTAATGTATTGTTGCTTAGTACTTTAGAGAACAAAATACTATAAATGCTGTTTGAGTTCAGATACCTTTTTATTTATACTTTTGTGTTCATGGTGTCATTTTAAAATGTGTTTAATGAATCGCTAATGCGATCGCTAATCGTTAGCTACATGTTAAGCGCTGGCTGCTAATCGTTCATACCAGGCTAATTGTATGCTAATGCTAGCGAAGGTCAAGCACTATGCTAAGGACGCATCTTAGTAGAGCAGCTCAGACATGATGAAAACTTAAAGGAGCAATGCGTTTATTTTGATGTTACCGAAGGACATTGTTTTGCATACTTAACCCACTTTAAGTGTGATTGAATTCATTTCATTGACTGTAGTGCACTTGTTGGATAAGTTTAAGAATAATTTCATTCAATTTAATGGTTAAAACATAAATATGTATTGAAGGGAAAAACGGTCTGTCTAGTTACTGGATCAGATAAAATGAGACGGAGAGGTAATAAAGTCTATCGGCACGAGGACCTTGGATTTATTAAGTAAAGTGGCAACGGTTATACAGAGTCATAAAGCGTGAGAAATCGAATATGTCTAAGTCCCTAATCAGCGCTGATGGTTCGTCCAGAGCTTCGCCTCCGTGGAAGGTCTGCTTCAGAAGAAGGGTGAAGAGTCCCTGTGTGACACACTCTTATGCTGTATCTTCCTCTTGGTGAGGTGTGTGCGTTTGAGACGTATGTGGTTCTGTGTGTCTTTGCGTGACCTTGGCTCTCAGGCCCTAGTGTATCTTCTCGTGTTCTTCCTGATGGGGGAGCGCCTCAAAGAGTCTCCTGTTTGTGGCCCTCCCGTTCTGAGGATGAAACAGTGCATTGTCTGAGTGTTTACCATTTGCCTGGCGGAGAAATGGGGCCTTAGCTCTGGCCTCGACCTGACTATGTTAGCATGTGTGTGTTATGTGTTTAAAAGTTGAATGTGACTGCCATGTGTTGTGCTCATCAGGCGTTAAGAGTTGACTATTGTAAGGTGACTGCCATGTGATGTGCTGATCAGGCTGGGGTAGGAGTTAGCTATATTTATAATGTACATGTGATGTGCTCAGAAGGTTATTTTGCCCAACATATCCCCCTCAAGTCGTCGCAAGACGACTTTTACTCATTAGGGATACGAGGGATAGGACTCCAGCGCGGGACTATCATTATAACACTTTTAGAAGTAACAGAAAGAAGGCAAAACAATCATAAAAACAAACAACCATGAGCATGGGACTAAAACAACTCGCTGGACCGGGTGTATGGGGAACCACGTGGGAGAAACGCCACCCATGCTCCAGACATGGGTATGCCATACACACCCCACCTAGGGGGTGGCATCCACCCCGGCCGTACATCGCGAGCAGCAATACCAACAATACTGGCAGCAGATAATACACGAAAACATACCACAAGCAAACCATAATACAAAAAACAAATATCAAACGATACCAAAAAACAATAATCAACAACAAAGCTGGCCACACAACAAAACTAACACCAAACCATAATAACAACAACAAACTGCAACAATAAAACAAACTCCAAACAAAAACAATATCAGCAAAAAGCAGCAATAAGACTAACATTAAAAAATAACAATATCAAAATGCAACAATCACACAAACACTACACTGATGATCACAGGAAAGAAATGCAACCATGAAACGTGTCCCTAAGTAATAGCAATAATAATAACATCAGAAAGATATGAGGTAGATAACGAATGGCAATCCCCCTCAACCCATCCCTAGGTGACCACACGCTAAGGATGTGAGGAGGAGTTAGCTGGTCGTGTAACAATAAGCAATCACACGCATGGGGTATCCAGGGTAGGCACGGGGCACGGGAACAACTGAAACCACGGAATAGCCCTGAGCGTCATCACGGGCAGGTGGACGCAAGGCGCCACCTGAGCATTAGACCCTTTTATTCAACTGCGCTCAGGACCTCATCTGATAAACGGGCAATCAAGGCCCCTGGAATCTCGCCCGTGTGTATCCCCGAGCTCCATCTAGTGGGACAGCGATATAAACAACAACATTTACGTTCCCGGCGTCGGTTGCGTAGACGCGGGCATAGATATGGGAGCGGCTAAAAACAGTGAAGCGTACAGAAGCGAATACAGCCAGGGGCGCCCTCAAGCCTTAAGGGAACGGGCCGCAGCCCCTGGTGCCGGAACGCAGATCCCTGGTCCGGGCGACGTGGGTGCATCAGGTGGGAGGGGGGTGGTGCCGTTGGCGGGGACGGGAATGCGGGAATGGGGCAGCCCACCTGGAGAGGTTACTAGCACGTCACAGGCGGGGGGGGGAAAAAGGGGGTGTCGTGGTGGGGTTTCAGCATACGGTGGTGGAAACAGGACGCCGGGGCCGTGCACCTGGAGAAGCCACTAGCACTCACGGGTAGATGTCCGGCTCGGCGAAGACACAGTCGAGCTCGTACTCAAAGTCGGGGGTTGCAGGGCGAGGGAGGCCATACTCACAGTCAAATTTTTCAGGCACCATCTGGTCGTCCAGGGGAAGCTCGTCCAGGCAATCCAGAAGGGGCATGAGGGGGGCTGCTTCGGAGTAGGGAGGGGGCTGTTGTTTCTCCTTTTCGAGGGCCGTGGTGATGAGGCGTGAGCAAGGGTGCGGGCACAGGGGATGCAGCAACACCCGCAGCAGACCACAATCCCGACGAAGCAGGCCAGGGATGTCAGGACGGCCATGAGAAGGCCCTTCCACTTGCCGAACATGTCGGTCATCCATTTCTCCATGGGGTTGTCGATCCCAGAGTCCTCTGCCATCTGGACGGAAAGAGCTCGAAGGCCGGCCAGGGCCCTTGTCACTGACCCGTCAGGGGCCGTGTTGTTGGGAATGAAGGTGCAGCACTGAGCCCCAAACATCGAACAGACCCCCCCTTTCTCGGCTAACAACATGTCTAGGGCTAGACGGTTTTGATACGCCATTAGAGAGGTGGCGGCCAGTTGTGAGGCCAAGCCTTCTACCAGCGTCGCGAGTCAGGTTGGATAGGCGCTGGACGTTGTAGTGAATGTAATTAATGCGATCTACGTTTTTGTTGGGGGTGATTGGAAATATGGCAGAGATAAGGGGTATGTTCTCGAAACCCGCGGCGATCTGATCTGCTAACTTAAACTGGTTTGGAACGCCCCGGGGAATGCCTATGCTATCCATGTACGTGGGGGTGTTCTTGGTTAGGTCAAAGTGGTCGGTGAGAGCAGAGTCGCGGCGGTGTCGAGAGGTAGTTCGGTTCTCGGGCCCGACCCCGGGTAAAGAGCGTGACGGGCATAAGTAGGCGCACTATAATGCAGGTTCCGGACCATTGTAAGTAAGTAAGTAAGTAAGTAAGTAAGTTTTATTTATAGAGCACATATACACACAGCATACACTGACCAAAGTGCTGTACAATAAGATAAAAATAATAATGATAATTAAAAAAAATAACAATAATAATAATTATAATTATAATAATAAATAAAGATAATTTTTTTTATAATTTTTTTTTTTTTAATAAAGATAATTTTAATAAAATTGTGCCGGGAGTGTAAGTCTAAGGGTGAATTTGTCACAGGACCAGAATAGGTCTTGGCGTCCCAGGCCCGGTTCGGTCATGTTGGGCCAAAGCGTAACGTTCGCGATGGAGTGGCACCACGACGGCGGTACCGCCCCAACATTCACCGCACCGGCCCTGGTGATGCAGAGTGGGTGTACTCCCCAGGGGAGTACACCGGGGAATTGAGTCGTTAAGGCCGGGTGGAAACAGAGAGCTAAGGAGGCCGCAGCCGGCCGGTTCGGGGGTAACAAACAGAGCTAACATGCAGTGAGAGCCGATGGGGTCGCTGGTAAAATCGAACAGTACTGGGGTCGAGATTAGATGGGGGCGAGCTGACGCACAGGCTACGCAGTCGGACAGCCCCTGGAATCGGACCGTAGCAGCAATCCAGCTAAGCCATGCATTATCGTCTGCGTAGCCGGTCGCGAGCGCGATGGAATCGTGGGTGGGGAGTCGCCCCCAACGGAATTTAAATCAAAAATCGTGACCGGGCCGTCGCGAGTCATTATGGGTCGGACGGGGGGGTTTAGGAGTTGTCATGTTTGGCCCTGGAGGCTGGTGCGGTTGGTGTGGTGGGGGCCTTTCTGAAATTTATTTTCAACAAAGCCGCCGTGGTCCGTGCCGGATTGGGACACCCCGAACACGAAATAGGCAGAGTCAGTATTTACACCGCACGCCCGAGTCGACCCTAATGTGGGGTTGCCCCATCCTTGGTACGGGGTTGCTGGTAATGTTCCTGAGGGTAAGGGTGATTCTGCCGTTGCCTCCCGAGAGGAAGCCCTTCGCCTGTAGTGCGGCCGTCGCGTCAGGGCCTGTGGAGAGTCTGAGAGCGGTTAGTCACATAGTACCCCTGGTGCCTCCCCTGTCATCCATAGTACATTTCGCCATCCTCGACACCAGCTCTGGCTGTTGTCCGGGACATCATTACCCCGTTGCCCTGGGACTCCCGCGAAGGAACCCTTGGGAGCATCGCAGATGTATGCATCGTACTTCTCCCAGGGCTGCGGGTCCGCCTACGCACGGAACGACGTCGCATAGGAGGAAGGTATAGGCGGCGCTGGAACCATAAGTATAGGTTAGGGATAGCCCACCGTATTTGTTGAGGCAGGGGTCGCTGGGGGATTTGGCGGCTTTGCAGGGTGTCTTCTATGCGGGCGGTTGTGGACTCTGGGTTGGGGGTCCGATGAGGGTTGTGTCGTCGTAGACTGGGGGCGTGAGGGGGTGGAGGACTTTTCGGGATGGCGTAGGAAGTCCCATTCCCCCACAGGATTGAAGAAACCCATCAAGGCCCAGGTTATTTCTACCATGCCGAGATGAAACTATACTGGTCAGGGCGTCCTGTGGCGTCAGTGGTAGTCTCCATGGTGCAGCCGTGCGAGGTCGCGTTGAACGGTCGCCAAGGTGCGGTCATGCGGGTTGTCGGCCTTGCGGGTGGTAGACAGATGGTGCCAGCGGGCGCCGCTCCTTCCTGAAAGGGAGACAGAGAAGGGGTGGCCAGAAGTACCTTATAGGGGCCTTCCCACCGTGGCTGAAGGCATTGTCTCTTGTGGACCCTGACCCAGACCCAATCCCCGGGATTAACGAGGACGGGGTCGGGATCTGGGGGTCGGGAGGGAGGTGACCTGTGTGTACAAGGCTCGGGAGGCGAGAGTCAGGGCCTGTACATATTCTAAGAGGGCTTCATCATAATGGTCTAGTACCGGGCCCCTGGGGGGAGAATGTGGCCCGGGCATGGGCCTACCTGTCACTAACTCGAAGGGGCTAGCCCGCACCGGGAGCTAGGATGGGAGCGCACGCTGAACAACGCCAATGGGAGAGCCTCTATCCAGCTCATCTTTTTCTTAGAGGCGTAGCCCGCTATCTTCCTGCAGCAATTGTTGCTGCTGGGGACCTGTGTCCCCAGGGTGAACTGCCTTTGCGATCACGCTTTTGAGAGTCCGGTTCGCCCTCTCCACCAGTCCCTGGCTCTGGGGATGGTAGACGGAGCCAAACCGGTGTGCTATTCCTAACGCGGCCTCTACCTCCTGCAATTTGGCGTTAGAGAAATGTGACCCGTTGTCCGAGCAGAGTAGCTTGGGGTAGCCCCAACGGGAATGATGTCATTTAGCAAAATTTTGACCACGGACGCGCTGTCTTCACGTTTGGTGGGGAAGGCCTCTACCCATTTGGTAAATCTATCGACGATCACCAGGAGGTAGCGTCTCCCTTGAGCGCGGTTGTCCGGCCCCATGTCGGTGTAGTCTATGTAGAGTTCTTGGAAGGGTAGTTGGGGAACTGGGAAAATTCCTCTGGGGGGTTTGTGGGTTGGGCGTGGGTTGTGTATTTGGCAGGCGTGACAGTCCTTGATCACTTCCTGGATGCTGGCTTTCATTTCGGGGTGCCACCAGTCTCGCCGGATTGTCTCCATTGTTGCGTTGGTGCCCTGGTGGGTGCGGGAGTGGTGTGACCGAGCCATGAGAGAGAGAGCTCGGGAGCTGAGTGCCGGTTTGCCATCTGAGTAGCGGTAGATTTCGGATTCGTCCTGAGTGCATCCTTGTGCGATCCAGCAGCTCTTCTCATAAGGACCGGCGTGTTCTTGCATCTCGCCAAGGTATATCAGGAAGTCGCTCATGCTCCTCGGGTATGGCTCCCCGTCTATCAGGGACGATAGGTTGACCCGGAAGGAGGCCAGGTCCAATGCGCTGGCGCCAGGGGTGCCGATTCGCGTCCGTATCCTTTCTGCTTTCGGCTGGGCTCGCTCTGGTGGTGGTAACCTGGTTTCGGGGGCCTGGGCTTGGCTGTAGCTTGAGGAGGAGGGTGTCCAGTTCTCGGCGCTGGGTGGTTGCTGGTATTGTAACAGGGGTGGTGCGGGCGCCGGCACCGGGGCGGCCATTGTGTACCCAGGGTAATTGGTGGGTTGGTATCCCGGCTGCAGCCATCCAGGTGGCGGGGGCCCTTGACACGCCGGTATCTGATACATTGCGCATGATAGGGGCATTGGTGCTGGTGTTATTGGTGGGGTAGGCGTCGGGGCTGGGGGCGTTGGGGGTGTCGGCAGTGGGGCCGCTACAGGCATCATACTCATGGGTCCCCATGTCGTCCTTGGTCTTTTGTGCAGCTGGGATTTCTCGGCTAGCTCCTTGATCTGCATCCTCACGAGTTGCTTCTTCAATTCCTCGTAATCATCATCCTTTTCAAGTCGTTTGTCTTCCTCGAGTCGGTGGTGGTGATTAAGGTGAGCCACCCATTCCGTCCGGGGCTTGGAGTGCAGTGCCACCACTGTCTTCAGTCTCTGGACCGTGGGTGGCAGTCCCTGTATTATTGCCCGCTGGAATGTCTGTGTCGCCAGTTTGCTACTGTGTGGGGGACAGTCATTATTATCCGTCCACAATCCTTCAGCCCTTTCTATGTACTGAAAGATAGATTCTTCAGGTTTGATGGTCAGGCCGGAGATTCCCACTCTGCCTGCGTCGGCTGGGAAGAGCGCCCTGAGACTCTCCCAGAAGAGGTTTCGGTAAGCTTCGAAGGGGGTGTTGTCAGGTAGGGCCTCAGTCTTGGTCAGTGTCTCCAGTTCAATGATTCGTCCGGCACCATGTGCCCTGCCGATGATGGCTCGTATGTCTCCCAGGGTCAGGAGATCGCCAGACGTCTCAGTTTCAAATCTTCTGATCCAGGCCGAGGCTCCTGCCGTGAGCGTTGGCAAGCGGGCGACCAGGTTGGCCATGTCCCGGTGGCTCCATGGTGTGTATGCTGCTTTCCCTCCGCATCTATCAATAGAGGTGCCATAAAAGCCTCTTGTATACCTGGCCGGGGGCGGCGGGGCTCGCTCTTATTGGTACGGGGGTCCCTTAAGTGATCTGGGTCAGGGCTGAACTGGGAGGGGGTCATTAATGGGGAAGGTAGGGTGTATGAGGCGGGGGCTTTTGGCTGGGACTGAACTGGTGTTGTCGATTCTAGGGGACAGAACAATCTCGGCATGGGTAGGTGAGCCCTCTCCGGGGAGGGTGGGGGTGAGTGGCTGTCAGTGGGCCGGGAGGCTGAGGATCGCTCTCTGTCTTGGCTTCTCTGGTGTTCGTCTTGCCAATCCTCTCCGGGGGCTCTTCGTCGCTCGTCCGACATGGTGGGCGTGTTCGCCGCTTCTTCTTACAGCAGCCTGGTATGGGGGTGGTCGGGGTTGTGGACGCCTTTGCACTGAAGGCCGGATGCGGGGAGGTTTGTCTTTTTAGCTTTATTAGTAACTGGGATAATCCTTCTAACAGGGGGTGATCGAGAGTCGGGGTTGGATTGGTATTGATGCTGTCTATTTGGAGGCGATGTAGTCGGGGAAGGGCAGGGTTGTTGTTGTCCAGCAGTGGGCACTGTAGTTGGGGAAGGGCAGAGTCGGAGTGGTCCAGCAGGGGGCGCTGTAGTTGAGGAAGGGTAGGGCTGGAGTGGTCCAGTAGGGGGCGGTGTAGTTGAGGAAGGGTAGGACTGGAGTGGTCCAGCAGGGGGCGCTGTAGTTGAGGAAGGGTAGGGCTGGAGTGGTCCAGTAGGGGGCGGTGTAGTTGAGGAAGGGTAGGGCTGGAGTGGTCCAGGAGGGGGCGGTGTAGTTGAGGAAGGGTAGGGCTGGAGTGGTCCAGTAGGGGGTGGTGTAGTTGAGGAAGGGTTGGGCTGGAGTGGTCCAGTAGGGGGCGGTGTAGTTGAGGAAGGGTAGGGCTGGAGTGGTCCAGCAGGGGGCGGTGTAGTTGAGGAAGGGTAGGGCTGGAGTGGTCCAGCAGGGGGCGCTGTAGTTGAGGAAGGGCAGAGTCGGAGTGGTCCAGTAGGGGGCGGTGTAGTTGAGGAAGGGTAGGGCTGGAGTGGTCCAGCAGGGGGCGGTGTAGTTGAGGTAGGGTAGGGCTGGAGTGGTCCAGCAGGGGGCGGTGTAGTTGAGGTAGGGCTGGAGTGGTCCAGTAGGGGGCGGTGTAGTTGAGGAAGGGTAGGGCTGGAGTGGTCCAGCAGGGGGCGGTGTAGTTGGGGAAGGGCAGAGTTGGAGTGGTCCAGCAGGGGGAGGGGGAGGTGTGGCTTGGGACTGAGTGAGAGAACTCAAAAAATGGCGGCCGTGGTGCTATAACTCTGTGTGACCTGTCTAACACACAAGAGCGGATGAGAGGCTAGGGGGTAACTCTTGTCACTTTTGGAGGAGGAGAACGAGAAAAAAGGAAGAAAAAACAGGGGGGGGGAGCAAAAAACAACAACAGGGCCTAGAGGCGTCATTCAATACATCCAGACATTCCTCATAGCCAATAATCGTTATCTATCCTTTATTGATTAATCTGCTTCAACAGACTAAACCGTCAACCAAGCGGCAAAGAGATGTTGTTTAGTATCGCATAGATATGCGACAGGTCCAGCAGTAATTCAAAGAAACACAGTAAAAGAGATATCACTTATCCTTGTCAACTTATCTAGGTCTAGTTTTTAACGGCTCCAACAGTAAATGGAAGCAACACAGTAAAAAGGTTATTTATCATTGTCAATTTATCTATTTCCGCAGGTTAAGCCATAGACTGAAGCAATACGTCAGAGAGACATTATTCATTATTATCAATCTATCTATTCTTTCCTTTACCCGTTTTAACGGGCGAAGATAGAGCGGACCACGCATACACTCACTGATTCACTCACAGATTCTCTCTTTCGCGCAGACGTACACAGACACATATCAACAGACTTCTCATTCTGTGTCCCGCACCCACAATCATCAGACACGGCAAAATAGCGTTGGGCATAACAAAGCAGGCAAGCGTTGCACACATAGCCGGGTTATCATTAATTGATTTATTTCTATATTTAACCGGCTCACAAATACGCTCGTTCTCTTTCTTTCTCTCTCTCTGGGCCTCTTACACACACACACACAGCCACTTCGTCGCTTTCTCTCTGGGCCTCTTACACACACACACACAGCCACTTCGTCGCTTTCTCTCTGGGCCTCTTACACACACACACAGCCACTTCGTCACTCTCTCTCTGGGCCTCTTACACACACACACACACACAGAAACATATCAACTCTTGCGTACACGCGCACAGAGACGCACACAGTCTTTCTCACTCTGTCTCCCTTTCACCCATGCTCTCCTATTCTTCCACCCACGCTGACTCTCGTTCTCGACTCCATACACACGCACTTGCTCTCTGGTCGTGAAGGGGGGGTGAGAGGTCTCTGCTATCCCTAGTCTGCGTCAGTTCAGGTGTCTGTCCGTCAGTCCCCGCATATGCTATGAATATATGGTCAAGAAATGTGCGTTGTGCTTCTTCAGGCACCTCAGATTCACTTATCAAGGGCGGCGAGCCTTAGGCCTCGAGGGTGTTCTTTCACCACGCAACAAGCCTAGTTTATCTCTAACCTTCTTACCACATAGAATTATTTAATACACAAACAAAGAGGGGGACTCTAACCCTCTTGATACACAGGTGGGGCCTCTAACCCTCTTGATACAGTGGGGCCTCGAACCCTCTTGATACACAGGTGGGGCCTTTAACCCTCTTGATACACTGGTGGGGCCTCTAACCCTCTTGATACACAGGTGGGGCCTCTAACCCTCTTGATACACTGGTGGGGCCTCTAACCCTCTTGATACACAGGTGGGGCCTCTAACCCTCTTGATACACTGGTGGGGCCTCTAACCCTCTTGATACACAGGTGGGGCCTTTAACCCGCTTGATACACTGGTGGGGCCTTTAACCCGCTTGATACACAGGTGGGGCCTTTAACCCTCTTGATACACAGGTGGGGCCTTTAACCCGCTTGATACACTGGTGGGGCCTTAACCTCTTGATACACTGGTGGGGCCTCGAACCCTCTTGATACCAGGTGGGGCCTCGAACCCTCTTGATACACTGGTGGGGCCTCGAACCCTCTTGATACACAGGTGTATTTATTACACATCCATTACTTGGCCATCGGTAGTCTCGTATCACTATGACGATTCTTATAGGCCCTATGGTCTCGTCGGTATTCTTTCACCATGCAACGAGCCGATATTCGATGTGTCACGCGTTCAGGGTTAATCGGGTTTATGGGGAAATGCTGGAATGCAACTCTATTCGTCCCCACGAGTATCCCGTAGCGAACCGCTCTCACAGTCTCACCTCCTAATGTGGTTCCTATATAACTATGCAGAGTTTGGATTTTATCAACAGGTTCTGCCTACCTTTTGTTGGGCGGGCCGCGAGGTGAGACTGCAGGAATCGGTCCGGTGCTCCGGGGGTCCCGAGGTCGTGCGCTCTCCGTCTCCGTTCCCAGTTGCGTGTTCAATTCAGAAAAAATCACGTCGGAGGTCACCAAATTGAAGGGAAAAACGGTCTGTCTAGTTACTGGATCAGATAAAATGAGACGGAAGGTAATAAAAGTCTATCGGCACGAGGACCTTGGATTTATTAAGTAAAGTGGCAACGGTTAACAGAGTCATAAAGCGTGAGAACTCGAATGTCTAAGTCCTAATCAGCGCTGATGGTTCGTCCAGAGCTTCGCCTCCGTGGAAGGTCTGCTTCAGAAGAAAGGAAGAGTGTTAAATCTCTGTGACACACTCTTATGCTGTATCTTCCTCTTGGTGAGGTGTGTGCGTTTGAGACGTATGTGGTTCTGTGTGTCTTTGCGTGACCTTGGCTCTCAGGCCCTAGTGTATCTTCTCGTGTTCTTCCTGATGGGGGAGCGCCTCAAAGAGTCTCCTGTTTGTGGCCCTCCCGTTCTGAGGATGAAACAGTGCATTGTCTGAGTGTTTACCATTTGCCTGGCGGAGAAATGGGGCCTTAGCTCTGGCCTCGACCTGACTATGTTATCATGTGTGTGTTATGTGTTTAAAAGTTGAATGTGACTGCCATGTGTTGTGCTCATCAGGCGTTAAGAGTTGACTATTGTAATGTTACTGCCGCCATGTGATGTCTGATCAGCTGGGTAGGAGTAGCCTAATTTATAATGTAACATGTATGTGGCTCAGCAGGTATTTTTGCCCAACAGTATACAAATAATTTAAATTACAAATGTTAAGTTAGAAACATGGTTTAAAAAGATAAATAATTAATTTTTTGATTAAATACTGACATATTGTAATTCAAGATTAGTATTTCATTATTTGTGGTTTAAATACTAATTGTTCTAATAGGTGACAATTCATTTAATTATATTTATAAATAACCTTGGTTTTTGGTTATACATTGTAATATAGATGTGTCAAATCCCATGTTTGATATAGAATAGTACCAGATAACTTACAATTCTGCACTATTTGTGCAGGTTGGTTTTTTATGTTTGATCAAAGGAAGATTGCATCTACGATAGCGAGCTTTGCCCAATAGAACTGTGGATGGTGTGGATACGGCGTGGCCAGCCGTGAACACCACCATAGAAGACCATTGTGAAGATCCATTCATAACAGATAAGACATAGAACTAGATACACACTAACCTACCCGGGTAGTAGTAAGAGAGAACACACATATCCGGATATCCCCCCCTTGAACTCGACATTCCTCGACCGAACAACTCCTTCCCAAGGAGTACTGTTGCTGGGAAATCCAGCTACAAAGGACTTATTCTTTTGATTTTGTTTGTTTGTTTGTTATTTTCAAAAGCTTTATTTTGTACCAAATGTAAATGTTTATGATGAAAGGCATTAAAATAGCTAATCTATTCAACCAACACCAACTCCCTTCGTGAGTCATTAGTGTTTAACTTCTTTAAGGACCTAGAGTGATGCTAGCATCCTATCTGCCCCTTCCGGCTAAGACCACGGGTGCTACAGGTACATAAAGCACTCAAAATATGTGTATCATTTATAAAAAGTCCAGTTTTTGTCGTTTTTGTCAGTAACGGGTGTTTTCTAACGCCATTCGGCGATAAGAACGTCAACGTGGGGAGAACGGGGTGGAAGGTAGCCTCAGCTAATACTAGAATCTATGGCGTCTTAAGGTGGCAGAACCACAAATAACATGTATGATGGCCCACAGCAGTATATTTCGAACCTGTCAGACGTGAGAGGGCAAATGGGGAATTGCCGAGAACTGATGGGCGGTCAAAGCCAATTAAATGCATGGTCAGAGGAGAAGGAGTGGAGAGTTGCTATCATTATCTACGCAGCAACGAGCGCTGGAGCTAGTCAATGAAAGCAGTGCATACAATAGCGACACTTTTAATTTATTTTTACTGTCAGCGAATAGCACAGAGTGAAAGTAAACGGTTTCTTTATATCTAGTGACAGCGATTATGTCGTAAGTACCGGTAAAACATTAGTCAGAAGGTTTCCAGAAAGAGAAGGCATAATTCTAGCTATGGGCTAACTTAGGCAGACACACCATCAGTGCACATGCAAATGAGTGCCTGCAAGTATAACCGATCGTGGTGTGACATTATTTAACCATCAATCTAGCGCAAATACGACCAGACAGATGTACATTGAACACATACACAAGCACATCGTCCAACCCGGCGATAATGATAGACAGCCCACAATAGCCAAACATCACCACGGCGGGTGTGCTCTCTCGCCTGTACACAATCACTCCAACTTATCCTACTCCAATGCTAGGCTGCTTCATTAAGACCACAACTACCCACAAGGCCTTCATAACCATGCAGTATGCCGAAGCCGGAAAGGACACATGCACAGTCGCATACACTCATCTTATGCAAAACATTCAGTTTTATCATCAACTTTCAGTCACTGCAAAGATTTAAAGACTAACGTCTTACCATAAGTTAGAATGGACCCAAAGTATATGATTGATACAGTCTGGTTTAGCTTCCGCTTGCTATCCGTTTTTAGTATGACTTCTCAACATTGCTAATTTGCATACGCGCACAGGATTGGGGTGAGCCAAATCACCTAAATGAATTCCCGACGATTTGTGTAGTTTGGTAATAATAAAGACTTCACTAGGCTATTATCGACAATTATTCGCCGAAGGCGAAGTGAATAGTGGGGAATAGCCCCCCCGAGACCGAAGGTTTATTTGTTGTTTTTAGCGGACATTTTGAGATGTCAATTATGGGATATTACCCAATATCCCAAGATAGCGAACCAATCAAATTGCACCATCTTAGGAGGTTCACTAATTATACACTTACTATATAATATATGTATTTATCTATGTATCAGTATAATCTGCTGAACACTCTCTTTGTAACAGGGGGGTTAGGCAGGACCCAAGTGCACAGACTGACAATGGTGACAGGCAGGGCCGGATTAACACTTTCTGAGGCCCGGGGCTAATTACCCGGGTGAGGCCCTTCATATCATGATGTTCTGACGCATGACCTCACACAAACCCACTGACACATCAGCGTACACAGTAGGCCTACCAATCTATGACAGACTATTTAAAGTGAACTGGTAATATGATTTCAATTCAATTAAATTCATTTCAATTCAAGGGTAGCTTTATTATAATTGCAGTAGTGTTGACAAAGCTGACAGAAAGAGGATGGGGAAACAAAATGTATCTGAATTGGCCTACTTGAAAATGTAGGAAAAAAGAAAGTATGAAATTGGTGATTTGGTGACTTGGCAAATCATTACAGAAAAAGTAATAGGCCCTACAATGCATTTGCTATCAAGTACAGCAAGTTAGGCCCAGACAACATAAATGAACTGTTTTTTGAAAGTTACTTAATTTATAGAAATGCATCCTGTTTTTGTAAACTCATCAAAAACTATAAAACAATGTAGGGCCTATTGTTGGCTATTAAAGGTCCCATGACATGAAAATCTCACTTTGTGAGGTTTTCTAACATAAATATGAGTTCCCCTAGCCTGCCTATGGTCCCCCAGTGGCTAAAACTTGCGTTTGGTGTAAAACTAGCACTAGCTGTTCTGCTCGCCTTTGAAAAAAACGGAGGCTCAAGCGCGCTGATTTGGAATGTCTGTTCTTCATGACGTCATCAGGAATCTCAGCTCCTCCCCTTACTCTGTCTGGCCCGCCCAGAGACGTTGGCCCGCCAATGAGACTCGACCGTGCGAGCGCCACATGTGTGTGTGTGAATACACACACTGTAACGCAAGTGTTTCTTGTCGGTTCTTTGACGTGTCTTGTGTTTCCACAACGAGACTGTCGTGGGGGTTATCTGAGCCATGGTTGAGAAGGAATTGGGGGAAAGGAACTTTGGTTGGACTCGCTGAAGTACATGAACTGCGACATGCCGCCGGTTGCCGCGAGGCACCATCGCCCGGCAGCGGGCAGCAGGCAGCGCGCGGTTCAGTCGACTTCAGGTTGATGTGAAAGTGGAAGAACCAGAGACGTTGCAGAACCCGACAAAGTCGTTTGTGATTCATAATATCATCTGGAGGCGCACACAATATGTTATATGATATACAGCCCTCGACATTAACGGTTGCCCGCTTGCCCGGGGCAGGTAAACTCTGTGATCGGGCAACTAAAATGTGACGTGTAGTTGCCCGTTCGGGCAAGTGATTTTTTTTCTTTGAAAATACACTAAATTGACAAAATAAACGTCCTCCTATATCGCGGAAGCTGAGCTTTCTACAGCGCTGTGCTGCGGTTTTCGGCCAAACAGAATAAGAAGAATCGTAACAATAATTTCCCCCGTCACCTCCGGGCTCCGGCGTACGACAACCGCTACAAATAAGTCACGTTATGTTCCTTCAGCCTCCGAAAACTGGCCAAGTGCCGGGTAAATGTAACGCAAATAAAAGAAAGACACCTGAAAACGAGACCCCGGGCCCGTCGGGATACGAAACTAAAAGGCAAAGGAACTTTTTAATAAGTTGGATTGAGAATTTTCCGTGGGTCCGTCATGACAAGGAAAAGGACGAGATGTTTTGCTTCACCTGCCGGGAGTTTCCGACAAAAGCAGACACGTAAGTAGAAACACAATTCACTATCCCCTACCTATTTTAACAATAGCCTATTTAATTAGGGCGAGTTTTATCGGGAGTAACGTCACATTAGTGTCTGTCTGTCTGTCTGCCTGCGCACTGTTCAATTGTGATGAAAGAGAAATGAGTCCTCCAGTAAATAGGACGCACCTTAGCTACGACTTGGCAACGGGAGGTATTCTAGTCTGCTCAGCAATGAGCCGGAGAGCTAACGTTATGCATTGTACATATTCATAATTCGAAATTCGTCCCAGCCTTTATACCACAGATTCTCTAGGCGGGTCTATAGCACATAACCGCCTTGTCCGATTACAGTTTAATTCATTTTTCACAATTTATCAGCTCTCGTTTTGAAGACCGAATCACCGCGCCATTCGTTTCAATGGGAATCGCGACGGTCTATACTTTCAACATAAAGTGTACAGATATTTATAATTTGAAATTCGTCCCAGCCTTTTAGTTTATACCACAGATACTATAGGGTCTATATCATATAAGTAAGGGATAATGCAGGGCCGGCGCCATAGGCATAGGCGAACTTAGCGACACTGTGTACCAACTAGGGGTGTAACGGTACACAACAGTCACGGTTCGGTACGTACCTCGGTTTTGAAGTCACGGTACGGTACAGGACGGTTCGGTTCATAGTTATGGTGAAAAAACTGATTGCTTGACAGAACGAACATAAGTTTAATTAGTAACGAATTAAACACAACAGTTTTAGCTGTCAGTATGAAACATACAAATAAAATGTGTAACAAATATAAAAAAAATACTGCTGCAATTCTCCAATAACCCTAACATAAAATTAATGAAAAATTCAGTGTTAATCTGCTCAGTCTAGGCTCTTTAAGCTGGTATGTAAACAAAGAGTAAGTAAACTTTAAGGGTTTAAAGAAAATATTCTTGCAGCTCTCTAAAGCTCTGAAGTTCTCATAAATATAAATATCAATCATTAAATAAAAGTGCAACTGCAGCCTTAACTTAAATTACAGCTTATGTATTTTATAATCTATTGGTGTTTTCATTGCCTCTCGTAGGTCAGAGGCAATGAAAACACCAATAGACCTGGTGATGGCATTTGCCCGTTCTGAATTCCCAGACAGGTATAGGGGTTGATTAAATAGTGTAGGGAGCTGGGTTTGAACGGTTTGAACAACTTTTTTTTCATTTCGCAGCGGTGACAGTAACACCTGGATGGTGCTGTCACGTTAAAATTGTACCGGGGGCGAAAATTTTGTGCATGTTCGATGTGTTTCCATTTGCATAGACGATCGCTGTTGAACAATGTCTGCACACAGCTTTCGACTTGTCCACTCGTCTTTCCCCATTGTGATAATTAACCTGTAATCCAAAGTTCTCCCACACTTGGGATTTAAATGACAGGGGGGCATCTTCAAGCTCCGGTTTTCTGTTGTCGCTCGCCATGCAGTTCGCTCTAAGTTCGCTAGTAGACATCAATCCACACAGTCGCGATCGCGCTCTGCTACTGCTACTAGTACGCGGAGTTCGCGCACGTGCGTGCCGCATAGATTTCTATACGGCATAGATCTGTTCCGAAATGTGTTCCGAATGAACTGTATACATGGCAGTAACAAAAGTGTCCGTTATGTCTCTCGCGCACACCTGATACGTCTCTGGACCGGCGGCGACATAATGGATGTCTTATCACTATCGGGGATTTTAAATTTGATTTTAATGGAAGCACAGCAGGAGAGAGCTTTTCTCTGCCTGCTCCTTCAATTAAGATGGAGGAGGACAGCGCAGCAACGTCAATTTCTCGTCAGATCCTTATATTTACCCTAAGCGCCGCTGCAAACAAGAGGAAGTTGGATGCGAGTCCGCAGCCAAGACTGGTGGGAGAGAGTGGTCTTACGGGAATTTAGTGACCAGGAATCCTCGAAGGTCCAATTGCGCACTACTGCAACTGCCATCTCTCTAAGTTAAGAAGTATTTTAACGGTCAGCCTGCAAAAGTACTAGTAGTAGCCTACTCATTTACAGTTATCTCGGACGCGCGTGGACACCTCATTAATAAACACCCATGTCCCGTCGCTTAGCAACCGGACACGCTTACCGGACTACTTTTACGGAGTGATAACAAAGACGTGAATCAGGCAATAAATCCACTTTCCTTGACAGCGGTGAAGTTCGGTGTGCTTAAAAGTACCGACTGAGCTCAGTGGACCAATTGCGAACTACTGCGGCTGCTCTAAATTAAACCCCAATCTATGCGGAATAAGTGTATACATGGCGATTTAAAACGGACTACACCACCTATTCTATGCGGCATAGAATCTATGCCGCACAGATAATTGTATTCCGAATGAGGCGTATACATGACCATTTTCTATGCCGCATAGAAATCTATGCGGCATAGATGTGTCCATGTAAACGCGGCTACTGTGTGACTGGGTTGTTACAATTACAGTAAAGGAATTATATTCTATATATAAATAACAACTGCCCATTTACTGTCATACATTCTGATGGGTCACAGACTTCAGTGTAAAACTGTAACCATTTAGTTCAATCTTATTTTTTGTCAAGGCTTAATTATTAACCATGTTGATGTTCTTATTGCAGTACATCCTCTCTATATATTGGCACAAAGTCCTTCCGGCACAATATTTTAGAGGCTCATGGCAAGAGCAAAAGGCACGAGCACTGTGCCGTTGCCGCCAGAGGAAAAGAAGCACCCATGCCAGCTGTCATCGAAGGACTGCAAAAGATGGATGACGCTCTGCGTCTAAAAATGACGAACATTATGCATGCTGCATATTATGTAGCAAAACAAGAAGTGCCCTTTACCCACTTTTCATCCCTTAATGGCCTGATCAACAGGACTGGAGGAAGTCTTCCAGGCTGTTACCAGTCTGACAAAGCCTGTGCTAGGTATGTAACAGCACTTATTACCAACGTTTCCAATCCTTCTTGGCTTAACATTTATTTACTAAACAAAGAATGTCATCCCATGTAAAATAAAATACACTTCTGTCCAATTTTCAGGTTCATCGTAGACATTTACGATGTGGAGAGGGAAAAGTTGCTGGATAAAATTAAAAAAGCCATATACTTTTCAATTCTCATTGATGGGGCAACAGATAGCGCTACATTAGAGAATGAACTCATTTATGTTCGCTTTCTAGCAACGGATGGGCCAGTCAATGCCTACTTGTCTATCCAAGACGTTAAACATGGCAATGCAAATGGCATCCTGGATGCCATCCATGCAGGTACTATTGGGATTAAATGAAATACTGCTGATGAATCGAAATTTCTCCTTTTAAGCTATCTGTTTCATAAAATACCTTTGTATATGAAATATGCTAATCAAATAAAATTGCCTTGCATAATGTTTATCTAATGATTTACATTTTTCTTTTTTTGTTCAGCTTTTGAGGAAGCTGGCATTATTGATTGGAAGGAGAAATTAGTTGGGTTTGGCAGCGATGGGGCAGCTGTGAATTTGGGCTGCAGAAATGGCGTTGCAGCGCTTCTGCAGAAGGAACTCAACCACCCCCTCATCTCAAACCACTGTGTTGCCCACAGATTAGAGCTTGGCATCGTAAAGGCAATTAAAACCCACAAAAAGATGGAGCAAATGCAGACAATGCTAAAAGACCTGTACGATCAGTACCACTACTCCCCCAAGGCTGTCAGAGAGCTCAGAATGATTGCAGAGGCACTTGAAGAAAAGGTGTTGAAGCCATCAAATCTACATGGCGCCCGCTGGCTTCCCTATGTGCATCGTGCAATCAAGGTCAGAATTTTAGTAAATTATTAAACATAACCTGTTGAGTTAATCCTCTTGTTTATAATTTGACCAATAGAAAATGATGCAATACAGTAATGATAATATCTTTTACAGATTGTGTGTGACAGCTATCCTGTACTGATTGCACATTTTGAAGACATGGCGTCTGTGGAGAGGTTCCCTAAGCCTTCAGCTGCAGTTCTCGGCAGGGCCAAACAGGTCCTTTCCTACCTGAAAAGAAGCGATAATTTGCTCTTCCTCCACTTCATGTGTGATGTTTTTAACCACTTTGCCACCTTGAGCAAAATGTTTCAAAAAGATGACCCGTGTCAGGCAGTTGAGAGCCAGGAGGCCTGTTTCTGGGAACTCACTTCATTGAGGGTAGACATGGGTCCCCAAATGGCCAAGGTCAACCAGGCCATAAAGGAGACTGGCGTGTATAAAGGAGTGAGGTTCCAGAATCCAACCCACAACACGCTTGTAGCAGAGAGGATCGAGGTGATTGGTAAGAAAAAATGATGTGTGTGATTTGGATTGATTAATGAACCTTTACAGTAAATAAGTAATGATTATCATTAACATTTCCTGTTAACAGATTTGATCATCAATCATTTGGAAGAGAGGCTGAAGGATCTGCAGCAAGGAGGCATGGTTGCAAAGTTTAGGGCTTTTGACCCATCGTCCTGGCCAGCATGCAACCGTGCTGACCCAGTTGAAAATGAGAGGTTCAGGCAGTGTGGTGTCGATGAGATGAGGGAGATGGCCACGTTCTATCAGGAGCTGTTGAGAAAAGCTGGCATTGAAGTCGATGAGGTTTTAGCTGAGTACAACCACTACAAGATCTTTGCCAAGGGACGAGCAGCAGTGCCGATGAGGGAGCTCTTCATGAGTGTCTTGCAGTCAGGTGTGAATATAGAGTGTAGAATGTGTGACAGATTAGTAAAGTGCCAAATCATATAATTTATCTTAGGAGACTTTTCATATAGAGCAGTTCAACACTGTTCATCTTTAAATATTATTTTAAAAAACAAGTGGGAGTCAGGTGTGTGACAAATGTTTTGAGACAAGTTGTTTAGTATTTTCTATGGTTAATTTATTTTAATTTATATGAAATTCTCATTTCTGTGTTTCAGAGGAAAGGCGAGAACGCTTCAAGAGCTTGGCCCCCCTCATGGAGGTGTACCTGATCCTGCCAGTAAACACGGCAGTGTGTGAGCGGGGCTTTTCTACAATGAAGAGAGTGAAGACTGACTGGAGGTCGAGTCTTTCCTCTCCTCAGCTGCAGAGACTGATGTTCCTGTCAGTGGAGGGCCCCCCACTGGATAAGTTTAATGCCGAAGCTGCAGTTAACAGGTGGTGGACAACCTGCCAAAGACGGCGTCGGCCAGGGTTCAACCCCTGGGAGTATAGGCAGGGCTCAGAGAATGAAACGGAAATTTGAAGCCCTAGTCCACAATTCTGTTTTGCCAAAGTTAATCTACACTGTTCATTGTCTTTTTGTATTTTTTTTCCATCACAAACGGTTATGTATTTTAAGTAAAGACGGCGAGTTCAAGCTGGTCTCACCATGCTAGGTTTCCTCGGTTCAGAGAATGAAATACATTTTGAGGCCCTTTCTTCTGTTGGGCTTTGCAGACCATAATGGTTATGTTTTGTATTTGTATTTACATTATAATAAATTATTATAAAATCAAACAAATACCTGTTTTATACATTTTCTTAATAGGCTGACGTTTTCCATTTTGGGCAAGTACATTTTGCCATCGGGCAAGTAAAACAATACAGCCACTTGCCCGAAGGGCAAGTGGCTTAAAATGCTTAATGTCAAGGCCTGATATAGATATCTATGTATTATATGATATTATTTAGATACAGAGCTCCAGGACTGTAACGCAAGTGTTGTACACTTCCTTGTTATTTGGATAACCGTTCTGCTGTTGGTGTGATGGCGCATAACACGTCGGACTCTCGTCTCTGGTATTTCTACAACGAGACTCGTATTGGGGGTTATCTCAGCCAAGGTTGAGAATGAATTGGGGGGAAGGAACTTTGGCTTTGACTCCCTCAAGAACATGAACCACGACAAGGAGGAGAAAGGGATCTTTGCCGGGCAGCGCTTATGCACCTCCGGCTCCGGCGGTGGTCCCTCAGCGGGGCTCAAGCGGGAGACATTCGCCGCCAACAATCCCTTTCTCCTCCATGTCGTGGTTCATGTTCTTGAGGGAGTCAAAGCCAAAGTTCCTTCCCCCCCAATTCATTCTCAACCTTGGCTGAGATAACCCCCAATACGAGTCTCGTTGTAGAAATACCAGAGACGAGAGTCCGACGTGTTATGCGCCATCACACCAACAGCAGAACGGTTATCCAAATAACAAGGAAGTGTACAACACTTGCGTTACAGTCCTGGAGCTCTATATCTAAATAATATCATATAATACATAGATATCTATATCATATAACATATTGTGTGCGCCTCCAGACGATATTATGAATCACAAACGACTTTGTCGGGTTCTGCGACGTCTCTGGTTCTTCCACTTTCACACCTTTGGCCCGGCATTTTCGCTCGTTTTTTTTAAAAAAAATTTATGGATTTTTGTCATTTGACCTTCAGCGACTGGAGGCCCCCCTAGCGGCGAGGCCTGGGGCTACAGCCCGGTCAGCCCATTCGTTAGACACGGCCCTGGTGACAGGGCAGTCCAAAGGTTTATTGTTTGCACAGATTATCAGGATTGGGCAGGCAGAGTAAACGGGGGCAGGCAAGAGTTCGGGGACCGGCAGGCAATCAGGTAGGCTGGGGGTTCCGTCAGCGGGCGGTTAGTCAGGCAGGCTAGGGGTCGGTATCAGGAGGGCAGACAAGCAGGCGAGGAGTAGTGATGTTACGTTTTGCGTCGAGGCATCGAGGCGTGTGTCGAGTATCTCGGCTCCTCCCCCAGCGAAGCTCCGCTTCGAGTAGGATTCACGTTGGCGAAATGACGTAGGGTGTGACGTTCGAGGCTTCGCCTCGGACTTCTGCTTCGAAATATGGGTTCAGTATTGGCGGGAGATTGACTATAAAGATGTCCCGTATACGATCACAACCTTGTGGTATATTCAATATACCACTAGTCTGTGATCGTAGTAGTTTGAGCATTGCATTTTCTGTAGTATCAATCGAAACATCACGTTCATTATTCATCATGGAGTTTGCCAAAAAGAGAAGGTTTTCCCCTGTTTGGGAGCATTTTCATCTAGTTGCTCCCAATAAGGTTTCAATAACTACTGTCCAGAACACTTTAATGGCTATTAAATTAATAAGTCCTTCTCAGTTATCATGCAGTGTGGGTCGGCTTAGCTCAGGAGGTAGAGCAGTTGACTTGTAACCAGTAGGTTGCTAGTTCAATCCCCAGCTCCTCCTAGTTCAGTGTTGTTGTGACCCTGTCACTCTGCTCCTGACAGCTGACTGTCGCCTTGCATGATTGACTCTGCTGTCGGTGTGTCAATGTGTGTATTTACCGAAGTAAGTCGCTTTGGATAAAAGCGTCTGTTAAGACACACTTTTGCCAAATGATTTATTTTCTAGCATGAGCTCTGTGCCATTTTATGAATTTCACACTCACACACATGTATCATTGAAATGACTTCAATTCTCAAATGATTTAATGTTGTATCGGCACACGAAGCAAAAATCACATTTTGGGTTGGGTTGTCATAATTTTATTCACCACTAGATGTCCCTAGCGTACTCATTTGAAGCTTCGAGCACGAACCACTTTGGTGGTTCATCTGGCTTTGAGGCTTTGACGTTTCATGAGGCATCATCTCGGCACCACTAGCGAGGAGCAGGAAACAGGGAAGCAGACAGGCCGGCAGGGACTCGACACCAGGCGGGTGGTCAGACAGGCGAGGGTTCGGGAACAGGCAGGATCAGCGTTGTAGAAACAGTTCAAGAGTTGCGGGAATGCTCTGTGAGTAACGAGAGATGATCTTGCAGAGACTGAGGCCCCGTTTACCCGAAGGGAAAACGCAGATATTTTCACACGGTTTGGCCTCTCATTTACACGAAAACGCCGTTTTTGTCACAGAAAACGATCATTTCTAAAAACTCCGGCCAAAGTGGAGATTTCTGAAAACGCCGGTTACGTGTTGTCGTGTCAACGGGTAGAAACAGGGTTTTAGGTTCCGAAACGTCACATTATGCGCCAGGAAATGCTTAACGTCATATGAGCGCCCTATGTTTACAGTTTGTTTGTTACAGGAAGACGCTCGTGTTATTCGTTGTTGTTGATTCTGAGGATTCTGATTGGCTTGCATGGCTTTATCCTTCTCCCTACACTGCCGCCCATAGGTTTGGCATAGTTATAATGTCCCAACGGCGTATTTATCCGTTTTGATGTAAACGACAACTTTTTTGAAAACGATGTTGTGTGCACAATGTTATTTTTGAAAACGGAGGGGGGGGAAATATTTGTTTCTATAAATACCGCTACGTATAAACGTGGCCTGAGTGGACAGAGAGGATTTATATAGAGGGATCACAGGTGAAGGTGGTTGGGTTAATTAGGGGAGATCAGGGTGGCAGGCAGGTGAATGGGAAAACCAGGGGCGGATCATGACACTCAGTCAGTGCGTTTACATGAACCTCAAGAAAATCGAATTATTGGGTTAGTTGAACTATGATTGGATTATTAAGATGCATGTAAACACCTTAGTCAAACTAATCAAATCGAGTTACTCATAGTCGAATTAAGACACCTAGATTATTCGATTGTTAGTCGAATTAAGTGTGCATGTATCGGGTTGGATCGCATTTTGCGTTCTGCGCATGCTCGAGACTTCTCCCGGGGGGCGTGATCCGGAAGTATAAGGAGACGATAGTCATGTTGTCGCCGTCGGAAAACAAGAGAAGGCAATTTATTTAAAAAGTACGATGGAGGAAGCAGATGTAGTTACCACCTATAAGAAGTGTATCATCATCAACATTCATTCTTCAGTACCAACTATGCTTCTGTTACGAGAGTAGCGTATGTGTGTGCGCGAGAATGGCAGTGTGTGTGTTACGTATTTTAAGAACCTGAGCTACCCACACATAGCCCCTAGAAAGCAGGACCAAACATATAAGCCGTAAATACTATACTTAGCCACAAGGGGAGCAGGACCTTACTGAAGGCTGCAATAGCTGCTCCATCCACAGAAGGCAGCACCACAGACAAGTGAGGAAGCCGAGGGTAATACGTCACACCGGCTCCGCCCACTCCCTCCAGGCCATGTGCATTCTACCATAACAGTCTACATCGAGAATCTCCTCGGCAGCTATTAGACATAGGGTTAATGTTTTTGATCAGCTAGGAGACGCTCAGCACGTGCAAGACACGCTTCCACCTCCTTTTGCTCCATAGATACCATACCGAAATACTTTATAACAAATAAAGTAACTGTTAAAAGCGATCCTGGATTGGAACCCTTTCCTTGAAGAACTCTGCAATATGTGTGTGAGTGACTTCAGCGAGTGAGTGGACGAGCGAGGAGAGCGGGCGGTTGCGCGTGTCAGTTTAGTGAATGAACGAGTCCGGTTGTGTCTTTGCAAAAGACGTGTACTGTTAAAGTGTAATTCCGGCGCAAATTGAACACAGGATCTTTGTTTTGGCATTAAAACCCATCAAATAAGCCTTCCAGATACCTTTTTAATTGAAAATCGAGTATTATAGTTTGCCGGGCGCAATGTTTGGCGTCCATGTTGTTGGCTTGGGACATTGAGTTTTGCTTCTAAATCTGCATTTTTTTAACCACTAATATTGTTAAAAATAGCACCAAACCTCTGCAGTAGCATGACTAGGGTCCCTACACATAAAACGAAGCACAAACAACTTAGTTTGCAAACCCGGAGTTTATTTAAAAAGACAGTTTAACAAGCATTACCGGTAGGTCCGTGTTTACAGGAAGTCCACACAAGTCGATTGCCGAATGCGCCGGAGTTCAGTTCAAGGAGGAAAGTTTTGGAATTTATAATTTATATAATTTATATTTATAAATAATATATAGCAAGTGTTGACACGTAAATTAAAGGAATTGCATATGTAAGTTACAGTTACAGAATAATTGTTCGCTACAATCAAGCATGGCACGTTGTTGACGGAAGACGCACTGCACACGTGATTGACGCATAGAGTGAAGGACAGCTCAAGCACCGGAGAAGACGACCCATCCACAGCTTGAAGTCAAGAGAGAGATGGTTCGTGTTGGTGTTTTCTCCGGCTGCGTAAAAAAAAATGAAAAGTTACACTCCAGAAACTTTCCATGGACTGCCATTGCGGTATAATGACCGATCTCTGGTAGACCAGTGTCTTATTGTTCTGAATATGGACATTGAGACGCCGTTCAAGACGCTAATGCAGAAGGATCACCGTGTCTGCAGTGTTCATTTTGATAAGGACGACTTCATCATTCCCAAAAGAGCTGCTGACCCAAAGAACCCAAAAGGAGTTTCATTGAAGAGGAATGCAATCCCTCGAGTGCGGCAAGTTGCTACAGATAGACTTGAGGTAAAGTTGTTTGCTTATTTTTCTTGTTATATGATTGTTCACAATTGGTGTGGGGGAGGATGCGTCACGAAACAAAGTTATAAGTCCTAACTTCATTCGAGGAAGTGAAAGATGATCTTGTGAGTTGTCCAGGTAGGCTAACCTCGATTTATTGTGTATAAGGATTTGTGGTGGGAATTTACGGACCACGTCAATCTTTTTCTGTTTTCGTTTTCTGTTTTCAACCGGGTAGAATAAAGTCATCAGAACGTTTAACAATTGCGGTCATATATTTGTGTAAAAACTGTACAAGACCATACAACAAACAATAAAACAAACGTTGCAAGGAGAAGTCCATTATCAGCTTCCACTGATAGATTACCATTTTATTAACCAAATGGTAAGGTAGTATTGGGGGGCAATGCTGTCTTGGCAATATGAATTCCTAGCTTTAGCCAATGCAATGGACTTCTCCTTGCAACGTTTGTTTAATTGTTTGTTGTATGGTCTTGTATCTTTTTTACACAAATATGACCGCAATTGTTAAACGTTCTGATGACTTTATTCTACCCAGTTCACGCAGAAAACGATTGACGTTGTCCGGAAATTCCCACCACAAATCCTTATAAACAATAAATCGAGGTTAGCCTACCTGGACAACTCACAAGATCATCTTTCACCTCGAATGAAGTTAGGGCTTATAACTTTGTTTCGTGACGCATCCTCCCCCACACCAATTGTGAACAATCATATAACACGAAAAATAAGCAAACAACTTTACCTCAAGTCTATCTGTAGCCACTTGCCGCACTCGAGCTGTGTAACTGTAACTTACATATGCAATTCCTTTGATTTACGTGTCAACACTTGCTATATATTATTTATAAATATAAATTATATAAATTATAAATTCCAAAACTTTCCTCCTTGAACTGAACTCCGGCACATTCGGCAATCGACTTGTGTGGACTTCCTGTAAACACGGACCTACCGGTAATGCTTGTTAAACTGTCTTTTTAAATAAACTCCGGGTTTGCAAACTAAGTTGTTTGTGCTTCGTTTTATGTGTAGGGACCCTAGTCATGCTACTGCAGAGGTTTGGTGCTATTTTTAACAATATGCAGATTTAGAAGAGAAACTCAATGCCCCAAGCCAACAACATGGACACCAAACATTGCGCCCGGCAAAATATAATACTCGATTTTCAATTAAAAAGGTATCTGGAAGGCTTATTTGATGGGTTTTAATGCCAAAACAAAGATCCTGGGTTCAATTTGCGCCGGAATTACACTTCAAGTTAGTGGAACTACGAATACAGTACCCAGCCTGTCGATAATCAGTGGCCGCTTCACTGCCGGTCAAAGTGAAGGGTGTTACCCCCGAGACAACATCGGCCCTGGAGGGAACGTCTCTCCTGTGCTCCTCGACTACGGTCTGGGAGCCGACAGCAGGAAACGTGTAACACTTCGATTTCACCCAAGGCTGAGGCCCCGTTCACACGAAGCCGAAACGGGCGAAACCGTTACGGTTTTGATCTATCCGATTTCGAAGTATCTCCGTAAAGACGAAGCCAAGCGAAACCGGGTAGATCTGTAGAAACGCTGTAGTACACATTCCAGACCCATAAGGGGCGCTGCTTCTGGTACAGAAATCCAGAAGAAATGAAATAAGAAGAGGCGAGCATGCGCATAAAGGCTGCCCCCCGAACCACTAACAACACAAACAAACAGCTCTTCTACGATGGCGAACGCGAAGAAAGTAGAGATATTTGTCTGGTCTGACCATGAGTGCGCGATGCTGTTGCGGCTCACATTAGAGTATAAAGTAAGTAAATTGCAACATAATGTCGACTGGGAGTCCTGCCAGTCCAAATATACGGACTTGTCGAAGGCAATGCAGGACCAGTATCCCAAGGAGGCAGCTGAAGACTTCCCTCACGATGCAATGGCCATTACGAAATCGCAGCTCACGAGCAAGCTCAAGAACATCCGTTCTAAATACCGAGGGGCAGTGGACACAGGGCGTCGAAGTGGCCAAGGGCGTGTGGTGATGCTTTTTTATGAGCTTTGCCAAGAGATCTGGGGTGGCTCGCCCGCTACGCGCTGCATTGAGGGAGCCATGGAGACTGATGACCTTTTGGAGTCGCCGGGGTGCTCGACCCCAACAATGGAGTCGCCATCGCCACATTCTGAGGAATCCAGTAACTGCCTTCCTCCTGCTGTTGTGAAACAGCGCCGACATTTGCTCCAGGTAGGCTAATGATTTCAAGCTTGGTTGGCTGGCTATATGCTAGGCGGCCCTCGACAGGGGGACGGATCGTAAATATTTGGCCTGTTAAGCCCCTTGAGACTGTAATGGTGACCAAGGGCTTTACAGATAAAATCGAATTATGTATGGGCATTAGCACGTTTGTGTATGCATGTTCCCTGAGAATATAACTCAACAAGCATGTTTGAACTTGAACACAATGTCATGCACGTGTGTTTGCAGCAATTTAGATTGCTTGTGTGATGTGATGTCTCAAAATTCCAAAGCTTAGTAGTGAAGCTAGTGTAGTGAAGTAGTGAAGCTACTGCCCAATACTAATGTAATTCTGCTCATCTTTATTCAAGGCAAAGCTCGACAGCCACAGAAAGGACCGGCTGAAGAGGAAAGCTCGGCCTGACCCGGTGGCGGAAGCCGAGGAGGACCGCCAAATGAAGAGGAGGATGGTGGAGCTGGCTGAGGAGTCTGCAAGAAGCTACGCCGAGAGCACATTGCAATTAAACTCCAACATTGCCAACATCTGCAGCACTATCCAGGACGGCTTTGCCTTGATGAGGGAAATGATGTACCGACCGCCACAACAGACGCAATATGTACCCCCCCACAGCGGACAATACAATAGCTACCCCCAGGGCCGTTGCAACAAGTCCTGGGCCCCTATACAAGAGGTACTGATGGGCCCCCCTGCGCTGAATTGTTGACGGGGGGGGGGGGTGGAAGGAGCAATTGTTGACGGGGGGGGGGGGGGCCTAGTACTATGGGCTGGTAGTTACTTTTTTTTTTTTTTTTTTTTTTTTTTATTGCCATGGGCCCCCCCTGGGCTGTGGGCCCCTAGAATCGTCATCACCTTTCACCCCTTTACGACGGCCCTGGCTACCCCTCACCATACATGGAAACCACACCACGCCACACCCAACACAACGCCACACCAATGAGTCAGTTTGCTCACACGCCATCGCAAACACGCACCCCAGGGAATATACAGGATTCATACAGGCGAGCATTGCTGGAGCTTGACGATGTGGAGTGAGCACTGTGTACTTTTACTTATGTTTGCAGTTTAATACCTTTACTTATGTTTGCACGATTTACTACTTTTACTAGTTCTGTTATATTTTTTCTTATGCGTGTGTCATTTTTACGTTTGCACTTTTCTACTTTTGCACATTTTTGACTTGTTATTTATTTTGCACTTCAATAAAAACAAGATTTGAAATTTGCCATCCTGTTTATTTTCAATGACAGAGTCAAGAACACTTTTCAATGACAGAGTAATCATAACTATCTAATCAATTCAACACAGCCACTTGGGTTTAAGGGTCAAGGTACTTTGTGAGCACTCTTCTCACTCGCTTTCCCTCCCCCTCATTACATTCTGTGTAGTTGCATTGCGTAGGAGGCTGCCATTCATTGTCACTATGTATTGTTCCCATCACAGTGCGCTCAGCCACAGTCTCCTTGCTGTCCTCACAAAAGTTATGCAGAACAAAACAAGCGTAAATAACATGGGGCAGGTCTTGCAAATTGATGTCCATAGGCCTTCTCAGTGCAGCGAATCAGGGCCCCGTTTCCCGATATCGATGGATCTTCGCTCGTAAGATGGTTTGAAAGAGGGAGCTTTCGAACCATCGATAATTTCTTTGGAGCGTTTCCCGAAACTCTTAACGTGAACGCGCATTCGCTGCACTCACGACGATCGTAGGATTGTACCTGTCCACTGACATGGTGCTGAAACGGGCTATGACGCAGGGGGAGACGCAGGAATGTTGGAGGAAAATGGGGTTAAAAAGGGTTAAAATATCTCCCCATCAAGGCCAACCGCAGAGTAGCCTACGAAATGAATAGATTGCAATAATATGAATGCTAAAGATATTAAAACACAATTGATTAAGCCTAGGCCGACATATATATCAGTCCTAATCCTGAGCGCACGATCGGGAGGTGGAAGTTGCGCTTTAGATGCCTTCACAAGTCCAGCGGAGGGCTCCAGTTTTCGCCGGCCAAGTCATGCGCTGTGATATGTGTGACAGCTATGTTGCACAAAATTGCAGCTAAGGCTGGGGTAGCTTTGGTTGAACCAGAGAACATTGAGGACGATGACGACGAGGAAGATCGGTGTGAGGACGGCCTCCCTCATAACTACGCGGCTGGTTTTCATGCACGTCGAAGAGTGATTGAGACTTTTTTTTAACCCCCTCCCACATGTCACTAAACATTCCCGTCAACGTGACCAATCCCCACCATATCCCAGCCTTTTGCCTGCTCCTTTGCATTTTTTAAATATTTTTATAATTAATATTTTTATTATTTTTTTTATAATTGTTTTATTTTTTATTTTTTGCTACGTTTTATGAGTAGCCTATGTCAGTCTGCACAAATCCCCCCCACTTTCTCTCACACATTTTAAGTGCCCTGCCTGCTCAAACATTTCCTGGACTGTCTCTCTCAAACTAAGAACATAATGGCCCACATTAGGCTCAGACGCACGTGATACACCATTACCAATGTGTTATAATAAAACGCATCCAATACTAGGAATGTCCGCTGGTTACGCCACTGAGGCTATAGTAGGCTAACGAGGCTCTTAGCGTCCTACGAGTACCCTGGAGCACTCGTTAGCTACTCGTGACTCGTGAGCGTTTTCAAGACGTTCGTTACCAAAGATGCTTTCGGGAAACGGTGTGAAAACTGTACGATGCTCGTACGACCCACTCTGCGATCCACTTAGGCTAAAGATGCTTTCGGGAAACGGGGCCCTGGCCTTGAGGCGACCAAAAGCACACTTGATGACCATGTGAGCCCTACACAAACATAGCCCAAAATATTGCTCTTGGGGTGTGGAGCCACCACTGGAGTATTCCTTCATCAAATAAGGCAGCAGGGGGTAGGCTAGGTCCCCAAGAAGGAAAATTGGTATGGCCGCTTCGTCGTCCACAATCTGCTTTTTCAGAGCAGGGATCTTGCCAGTTTTGAAAAACGAGCTAAGCTTGGAATAAGCAAAAACTTGTGCATCATGTACACTCCCAGGCCACTTTATTGATACATCCATGAATCTGAACTTGAAGTCACAGACAGCCTGCACATTAAGGGAATGTTTGCCTTTCCTGTTGATGTAGTCCATGGAGTTTCTGGATGGCTGTTTGATTTCAATGTGGGTGCCGTCCACCGCTCCCAGACACTGTGGCATGCCATGAGCACTATGGAAGCCCAAAACCAGATCCTCTGCCTCGGGCTCCGTAAAAGGCATCATGATATATTTTGGACCCAGATGGATGGAGATGGCTTTGCATGTCTCTCTGATCACGGTGGAAACGGTCGGTCGCGACAAGCCGAAGGCGTTGGCAGTTTTCCGTAGCCGTCCTTCGTCGCTCAGATAATAGAGCGTTACCGCAACCTTTTTGACGGTATCAACTGGCGCCCTCATGGTTGTGTATTGTCCATCGATGTATGGACAGAGTTCTTCGCTCAGTGCGACGAGAGAAGCTCTGGACATGCGGAAGTTCTCCCTCCATTCATCGGCCACGACAACTCCATTTACGAAGTTGTCCGACCAACTGCTGGTTCTGCCGGGTCTCACCCAAAATCTTCTCCTGGTTGCCCTCCTGGTAGAGCTTCACGGTTGATGTAAATCGTGTATTAGTCGGTCCTTCTTCTCTCATTTTGGTCGCGGATTCTCAATAAATAATGGCTTAGCAACCCAACAAGGGACATGATATGCTGCAGAACGATTACAAGCTTGTAGTCCGCCATCAACTTTTTTGTTTCTGAGACTCCGCAGGCTTTAGAGACATTGGCTAGGAGGTCGAGGGGTGGGGCGATGACGTCATGGTTTGGGGTTTCAGTCGGTTTCAGGCGTACACATGAATCCAAAACGAAACCGGGTAGATTTGAAACCACCTCCGAGGGTGGTTTCAGAAGTTTGCGGTTTCGGTCAGCGGATTCGCCGGCTTCGTGTGTACGGAAGGCCGAACCGTACAAGACCTTTGCGGTTTCGCCATGAAATCGGCTTCGTGTGAACGGGGCCTGAATTAGGCCTACATGTCTTTCTAAATGTTGGTCATCAACGAGGTTGTAAAGAAGTTAGAGATGGGCAACGATCGTCGAATAGTCGGAGTCCCGTAGAATATCGAATAATGAATGTGACTATCGTTATTTATTACATGGCTCTTCTCAATGCTGTTGAACGCTCCGTTGACTGGCATGGGCCTTTACAACTTTGAAACAACGTTTGTTAATGTATTGCATATATCATTAACAGTTACCGCATATGTTAAGCTTGCTGGTAGTTCTACCAGGAGGACTCAAATCACGCGCGGCTGGCCACCAATCACCAGCTACCAATCACCTGCCTACACCTGCTCTATAAAGAGTAGTCTAACATATGTCTTTGCTGCTCAGGTCTTCGTTTTGATGCATGAGCTGCTTTACTGTGCTTTCGATTTTCGTTTCTCTAATCTCGTCGCTCAGTTACAATGTCGGTTAATACACACAGAGAGGCCGTAACGTCGGATTCCGATGAGGACGCTATCCCTCCATCTCCTGCTGTATCGCTTAGGAGTTCGAGAATCCAACTAAGATCGGCGTCTTGGCCAACCAAAAAACTGCTGGAACTTCTGACTCAAGAAGGCGTCCCAGTGGAAGTCGGCTTGTCGCGGGCGGATGCCCTGCAGCTTGCCGACACAGCGCTGGGGGAACATCTCCACGCTCCACTCTCTCCAACGTTCGCTCCGGATGCCGCCGCCGCTGGCTCCGCTGCTGCGACTTCTACGAAACCCGGCAAAAAGCGTGCTGGTCGGCCTACTACCTCCGGCCCGGGCAAGCGAGCGCGGAAAGCCGGTAATTTCGGTCCATGGGATCCTCAAAAACACCCCCAACAAGTCCCCGACGCGGACCTCCGCCAGGTTCTACACACCCTCGCCGTGTCGGTCCAAAGCCTCGGGGCCAGGATGGATGCCGTTGAAACACCAGGCGGTATTCCCGGACGGGTCCAGGCCCCCAACCCGCTGTCGTTAATCGCCACGGCGCCTTTCTCTTTCCAGCAACCATCCGGCTCGGCTCCCTCCGCCTTCACAGGCTACGCACCTGGCACTTGCTCTGGTACCACGGCTACTGCAGCCCCCGCGGTAGCCCCTTTCGCGTATTCTCTCGCTACAGCTCTACCAGTCCAGCTTCAGGGTAGGAGTTTTATTACGCCCGCCGCGGCTACGGTTTCCTAGACCACAAAAAATAACATACTCCAGGGCAGAATCTGTCAATCTCGCGGGCTTACTGTTACCCTCCCCCGCCATGGAGCGCCAATGGGTTGATTGCGGTGACGTGTCCGTTCTTTTAAATACTTCAGATCCTAGACTTGCGCGCAATCTTTCTTTCTGTGAGTTTGTCATCACATTCGGGATTTACAGAGACATTATGTGCCAAGTTTATCCTGATAGGAGGGCAGAACTCGACGCTTGCCTCGCTATTATTGCTGGCCTCAACCAGCGCTACGGGGGAACGTTATTCTACGAATATCACAAAGCATTCTCTGCCAAGTCGGCCCAATGGATCGCCATGCTTAACGCGAGGATTGATTGGTCCACTACGGACACCGAGCTTCTGATCCACCACTTCGGTGGCCATCAGTCAATTCCATGTGCTATCTGTAGTTCCCACTGGCACACAACGGTGCTATGTCCCAAGACCGCTACTACCGCCCCCGTCTATGCCTCTAAAACGCCACTCGTCCACGGCGACGTTAACCTTTTGCAGGGACCAAACCTTTTGCGAAATCCACCTGCCCCCGCCGCCAAAGGCCGGCCATTCAAGGGAGGGGCCATCCCTCCAAGAGATTTTAAAATCTCACCCATCTACCCCAATCAAATTGCTTCTCTAGCATCATTCCTCTCATCGCACCCCGACCCCGGTTTCGTAGACCATCTCATCACGGGCCTTTCACAAGGGTTCCGGGTGGGAGTCCTTTCTCCGTTGTCCACTAAATATGTGGCAGAAAATCTCCAGTCAGCTCTGGCAGAACCGGAAATAGTGTCTGCTCTTCTGGCTAAAGAGCTCCTCAAAAACTACGTTATCGGCCCATTTAGTTCTCCCCCCTTTTCTTTCTTTAGAATAAATTCTCTCGGCGTCGCTACCCTGAGATATTCAGGGAAGAAACGTCTAATTTTTGACATGTCTTCTCCTCACTCTGACTCTATCGCTAGCGTTAACGAATGTATCCCACCAGAACCATTCTCGTTGTACTATGCCACTATCGACCACGCCATCGCGTTGATAAAAATCGCCGGCCATGAAGCCTGGCTCGCTTTTAAAATAATGCCCATTCATCGGTCCGATTGGCCGTTGTTCGGTGTGAAATGGCAGTCTAAATTCTACTTCGCAGTTAGACTAACATTCGGGTGTAGGAGCAGCCCCCACTTCTTCAATTTGCTATCTGAGGCCCTATGCTGGATTATGTTAAACATATGTAGGTTGCCATTCGTTCTACATCTGCTGGACGATTTCTTGCTCATTGACTTTCCATCCAACTAAACCAGCGTCCTGGATACTCTTAAGAGAGTGTTCAGCGAGAGCGGAGTTCCCTTATCTGAAGAGAAAACAGAGGGGCCAGTTACCGCAATCTAATTTCTAGTGATTCGCTTAGACTCGGATAGGATGCAAGCATCCCTTCCGGACAAGAAACTACAGAGGATCAGATCGTTTCTCAATGCGTTTATAACGTCTGCTGGAGTCACTAAATGTGAAATGCTCTCGCTCCTAGGCCACCTCAATTTCGCTATGCGTATCATACCACAAGGGCGCTCGTTCATCTCTCGCCTCCTAGATCTGGAACATTCGGTCCCAAAACTGAACGACGTGATACACCTCAACGAAGGCTGCAGGTCCGATCTCAAATTCTGGTCGTTCCTCATCGCTAACTTGAATGGAATTTCCTTCTTCTACAACGACACGCCCGAATCATCTGATTCTCTCGAACTATTCACCGATGCGGCCCCCTCGGTCGAGTTCGGGGGTTTCTTCCAAGGGCAATGGTTCGCTGGGGGATGGCCAGTCGAATTCCGCACATTCGCCCTCGGGTCAGAGTCGTCTGCGTTGTTCGAGCTCTACCCTATTGTGGCAGCTAGCGTTCTGTGGGGCCAAGCATGGCGGCGTAAACGTATCACCATGTTTTGCGATAACGAATCAGTGGTGGCTATCATTAATAAAAAGCGATCTGCATGCCCCACTATCATGTCCATACTCAGACGTCTCACATGGCAGTCTGTCACTCTCAATTTCATTATTAATGCTGAGCATATACCCGGTCACCATAAGTCTTGCTGATTCTCTCTCTCGTTTCCGTTTCCAGGAATTCAGACGTCTATGCCCCGCAGCGAATACGGACCCAATAATCAGCCCACCCTTCCACGAACTCCGGCTGGATTAGGCAATAGGCTAAATTTGCTGCCAGACTCTGCAAGTGTTTTTATGGCAAAAGCTCTAGCGCCATCTACCCTCCGTTACGTATTTTAAGAACCTGACCAACCCACACATAGACCCTAGGAAGCAGGACCAAACATATAAGCTGTAAATACTATACATAGCCACCAGGGGAGCAGGACCTTACTGAAGGCTGCAATAGCTGCTCCATCCACAGAGGGCATCACCACAGACAAGTAAGGAAGCCAAGGGTAATACGTCACACCGGCTCCGCCCACTCCTTCCGGGCCATGCGGACCACTAGCATAACAAAAACATCGAGCGAGGAGCTCGCCAGAAACTCTCGGCAGCCCATACGGATAGGGTCAATATGGCTTTGGTCAGCTGGGAGTCGCTCAGCACGTGCAAAGACACGCTTCCAACTTCTTGCTCCATAGTATTAGTATTAGTTTACCATACCGAAATACTTTACCAAATAAAGTAACTGTTAAAAGCTATCCTGGATTTGACAACTTTCCTTGAAGAACTCAGCAACTTAAAGCTTATAGCTACGAGTGGTCCCTGTTTAATTTATTTTGCATTTCCATGCACGTTTCAGTTCTTCCAGTGTCGGTACCTATCGTCTGCGCTTTTATCGTCCACTGCTTCGAATCTCGTAGACATAAATTGTCTACGATTCGTGGAAATATAGCTGGTATTCAATTTTATGCAAGATGCCAAGATCCCAGCTCTCCCAGTCTATTTTCGGCTCCCGCAATCCGTCTCTTATTGAAGAGCATGTATAAATCGGTGCCAAAAGTACCAGACAAACGCTCTCCTATCACTCTCGATATTTTGAACAGATTAGTGTGCTCTCTCAGAGCTGGGAAATTCCATCCTTATTTTAACATAATTACTTGAGACAGTGTTTCTCACAGCGTTCTACGGGTTCATGCATCCAGGGGAATATACGTCTCCTACTCAGACTTTTTCCCCTTTTTCGCTGATGTCACCTTCTCTGCAGGGCATTTTTCCATCTTCTTAAAACGGTCTAAAAGCGATAGCTTAGGGGCAGGTGCTACTATTATCATTTCAAGAATCAACAACTCTCTCTGCCCTTACGCTTCCATGCTCCTTTACCTCAAGCTCCGGCAACGCACATCCCCCGAATCACCCCTGTTTATTTTGCCTAACGGCCGGCCAATGACTAAAGAGTGGTTCAGAGTCCATCTCGCGAAGGTGGTAGAAGGGTGCGGCTTACAATCTCTCCTCTACACTGGCCACTCCTTCCGGATTGGAGCGGCAACCATGTTGGGCAAAATAACCTGCTGAGTACATCACATGTACATTACAAATATAGCTAACTCCTACCCTAGCCTGATGAGCACATCACATGGCAGTCACATTACAATATAGTCAACTTTTAACACATAACACAAACATGATAATATAGTCAGGTCAAGGCCAGAGCCAAGGCCCCATTTCCCAAGCAGGCAAATGGTAGACACTCAGACAATGCACCAGTCATCCTCAAGAACGGGAGAGCCACATTAATTTATCACACAGGAGACACTTCGAAGCTCTCCCCCGTTAGGAGGAACACAAGGGATACACATGCATATACCAGGGCCTGGGAGCCAAGGTCAAGCAAAAACACACAGAACCGCACACACCTCAAACGCACACACCTCATCGAGAGGAGGATACAGCATAAGACTGTATCACACAGGGACTCTGGATCTTCTTCTGAAGCAAACCTTCCATGGAGGCGAAGCTCTGGACGAACCATCAGCGCTGATTAGGGACTTAGACATATTCGATCTCTCACGCTTTATGACTCTGTATAACCGTTGCCACTTTACTTAATAAATCCAAGGTCCTCGTGCCGACAGACTTTATTACCTCTCCGTCTCATTTCATCTGGTCTAGTAACTAGACAGACCGTTTTTCCCCTCAATTTGGTGACCCCGACGTGATTTTTTCTGAATTGAACCGCAACTGGGAAATGAGAGACGGAGAGCGGCACGACCTCCGGACCCCGGAGCACCGGACCGATTCCTGCAGTCTCACCTCGGGCCCAACAAAAGGTAGGCAGAACCTGTTGATAAAATCCAAACTCTGCATAGTTATATAGGAACCACATTAGGAGGTGAGACTGTGAGAGCGGTTCGCTACGGGATATCTCGTGGGGACGAATAGGACTGCATCCCAGCATTTCCCCATAAACCCGATTGACCCTGAACGCGTGACACATCGAATATCGGCTCGTTGCATGGTGAAGGAATACCCACGAGACCATAGGGCCTATAAGAATCGGGCATAGTGATACAAGACTACCGATGGCCAAGTAATGGATGTGTAATAAATACACCTGTGTTTTAAAGAGGGTTAGGGTCCCCACCGGTGTCTTAAGAGGGTTAGAGTCCCCACCGGCGTTTTAAAGAGGGTTAGGGTCCCCACCGGTGTCTTAAGAGGGTTAGGGTCCCCACCGGCGTTTTAAAGAGGGTTAGGGTCCCCACCGGTGTCTTAAGAGGGTTAGAGTCCCCTTCTTTGTTTGTGTATTAAATAATTCTATGTCTTAAACAGGGTTAGGGTCCCCACCGGCGTTTTAAAGAGGGTTAGGGTCCCCACCGGCGTCTTAAGAGGGTTAGAGTCCCCACCGGCGTCTTAAAGAGGGTTAGGGTCCCCACCGGCGTTTTAAAGAGGGTTAGGGTCCCCACCGGTGTCTTAAGAGGGTTAGAGTCCCCTTCTTTGTTTGTGTATTAAATAATTCTATGTGGTAAGAAGGTTTGAGTCCTTTATCAGGGTTAGAGTCCCTTTGCAGAGGAAACGGTATGCCTGGCGCATGAGTGGCACCCAGAGGAAAAAGGTAAATGAGAATAAGATAAACTAGGCTCGTTGCGTGGTGAAAGAACACCCTCGAGGCCTAAGGCTCGCCGCCCTTGATAAGTGAATCTGAGGTGCCCGAAGAAGCACAACGATTTCTTGGCCATATATTCATTGCATATGAGGGGACTGACGGACAGACACCTGAACTGACGCAGACTAGGGATAGCAGAGACCTCTCACCCCCACCTTCACGACCAGAGAGCAAGTGAGTGTGTATGGAGTCCAGAACGAGAGTCAGCGTGGGTGGAAGAATAGGAGAGCATGGGTGAGAGAGAGACAGAGAGACAGTGTGAGCATGGGTGAGAGAGAGACAGAGAGACAGTGTGTGTATGCGCGTGAGAGAGAGACAGAGACAGTGTGTGTATGCGCGTGTGAGAGAGAGACAGAATGAGAGGAGCCGTGTGTGAAGTCAGTGTGAATGTGCGTGACAGCATGTACATGTCAATGTGCGTTTGTGTGAGAGGGAGCGAGAGAGATAGCAAGGAGAGATAGCAAGGAGAGCTAAAGTCGGAGGACGATCGAGAGGGACCATTTTCCCTCTAGTCAGTTGGAGGTAGCGATAGAGTGCGTGTTTTTCTAACAATAAACGGTTGTTTCAGGACCACGAGAAGGGACTCTGTATAGTTTTCAGGCCCAGAGTGTAATCCCCTTTCCCATATGTGTAGTCCTCCCATTTGAGGTCCCCGCCCACCATATTTGAAGTCCTCTACTCCACCTCATGTTGTAGTTCCCCTCCCTAGAATTGTATGGAAGTTAGAACCTGTGAGGGTGTTTTGGTTCGGCCTGACGAGGCCTGTACCAATTTCGGTGGTCAGCTTCGTAGTTTTGTGTAGTGTATATAGAAATTTGGAAAGGGGGAGCAGTATTAAGTTATTTATAATAAAGTGAAAAGTTATTTGTGAATGAAGGGACAGAAGGATCTTTTTGTGTGTGAGAGATAGTTATTAGGCCTTGTTCCATGATGGGGAGTTCAGGATGTTGCATTCCAGGCTTATCTTTTAACAGTCCTAGGTGCTGCTTGACCCTAAGGGGAGTGAGGAAGAATAAGAGAGAGAACACATTTCACCCCCATTTGTCGACCAACACCATTAAGGCAGTACAGAGAGACACACTAACACACAGTACAGAGAAAGGAAATAGAGAGTGTGTTCAACTGAAAGCGTGTGGTGGCCATACGCCATAAAATACCACATATCCAAGGAATACAGGTAGAGCTCTGTTGAGTTTTCAGGCTTTGATAAATTTGTAGTTCCCCGTCTGCCATGTTTGAAGTTCTCTGTAGTCTCTGTCCATCGGTTTCACCTGAACAACCCCTCTGCTGGCCGAGAAAAGGAACTACCACTGGTTTCTCCCACACCCAGCCCCCGGAGCACGCTCACTTCAAGGCGTTATGGCCGCACCCAACGTGGGAGGGAGACACCCTTATCTGTTGTCTTGCACCAAACAGCACCCCGTACTGAGGAGGGAGAGAGAGCGTGTTCTCCTGAAGGAGGGAGAGAGTCACAGGGAGACACACAGTGGATATTCACATTATGGCTAATTTGTTTTAGTTTTGTTTTTTGTTTTCCTAGGACAACAGTTATCATTCATGATGATGAACATCGAAGTTCATGAGGAGGTTATAAGGACAATAACGTTGATACTTTAATAGGACAACAGTGATGCTAATCTAATGCAATTGGACTAAAGAAGGTGTTGCTATTAACTAAGTGATTAATATTATTTTCACACAGGAAAGAATAATTGAATAAATATGGATATGATTAAAGAAGGAGAATAATAATAAAATAAAGTAATCTTGATAAACTGTACAAGTAGGACTACACCTATTAAAATATGGGGTGTATCTCTTTTGTCATGGATGACAGGTGGATTGACGCCACATCTGCTGGGAAGGGGTCCTACATGCTATGTTGTCAATTTGGATTCGGAAGTAGTGGGTTTACCTTTCAAATGCCACTACTGCTGCTGCAACACTTTAATAATTTTAACTCTGATAAATTACCTTTTGTCTTATAGTCCCCCTGATGTGTATCCATTACGCACACGCTTGGCTGCATAGGGCAGATGGGGCGGAAGACTCTGTCTCCATCCCTCCACTTTGCGATCTATACCACCATATGGGTGGGGATTGATTGTATCCCAGGTATGGCATCCTGCAGCGAGCCAGTATGGAAGGCTGGTTAGCCAACGACGGGTAAGATCCCAACTTGACACCCGGGACGACCTAAGGCAGGCACAGTCACGATTACTTGGCAGAGTCGCTGTGGGCACTGGCTTACTTGATCATGAAGTCACGAGCTGCAACAATCATAGGAAGTGCCGGGTGGGGTGTAAGGTGGAGGAGGAACAGGAGTCAGATATGTCAGCTCCTGCAGCAGAGGTGGTCTTGGAATGGGGCATGTCGCGTTTTATTTTATTTTATTTTACCTTTGTGGTATAGAAGCCCACTAACGCATCTACGTTTTTCGGTTTAGTGCATGACTTTGGAACAGCGTAGTTTCAGGCGGCTGATGGTAAACCCACCCATATTGGGCTTTGGTTTTGGACATACTGGTTTCGATTTCCCTTCCCAAAAGATTGGTTTTAGTTTGCTGATGGTTAAGGTTAGACGTTTCGACGTTGGTTGCACCAACGATAGATTTGCTTATCATTTAATGCGCATGGTTTTGACCATTGCCCAAGGGGGGAGGTATTGAGGAGAATTAAAAAAAAAAAATATATATATATATTAAGAAAACGATTTATTTTTTATTTTTTTATTTTTTTCACCATACTTGCAAACAATGATTGACATCCAGCTAAATGAGTGTGAAATATAAAACAAAACAAAACAGTGTTCAACAGATGGGTAGAAGCAGTCCCATCAAAAGACCAAAGTGCGGCTACAGTAATCAAGTTTCGGACTAGAGAAGTCATGACTAGGTTTGGAATTCCGTCAGAAATAAGCTCAGACAAAACGTTTATTCAGAGAACACTCAAACAAGTGATTCAACATTTGCATGTCAAATAAAGACTAGATTACGCCCCAATCCTCAACCACAAGGTATGGTGGAAAGAGTGAATGGGACGCTCAAGACAAACAATTAACAACATTTGGGCAAGCACTAAATTGAATTGATGCACTACCACTGGCACTAATGAGTTATCGCATGAAAACTAACAGAACGACACATCTAACCCCGCATGAAATGCTTAAGGGTCGACCCATGCATTCACCTAACATTCAAGGGTCCCAAAAGGGACTTCCATTAGAGTAATTAGAAATAGAATTAAGGAAAATATGTTTGAACATCTAACTGTTGTACATAAGTTTGTAATTCCAGCAAGAGAAACACAAAGTTCCAGAGCCAGAGGAGGAGCCAGATGCAGACACGCCCGGAGCCGACCAACTACCCAAGGATGATGCAATCAGATTTCGGCAGGGTTTGAATCAGTCCTGTTTTGGTGGTCCACTAGTAACAAAAATGTTGATTGGATAAATAATATATACTATAATCAGCAACGTTTTGTCAATTTTTCCACGGATAAGGTCAAGGGACTATATAGATATAGATATGCTATTGGCAGAGCAAGGAGGGGTGTGTGGGATGATAAAGACGACATGTTGTACTTTTATCCCCAATAACACAGCACCGGATGGGTCGGTGGCCAGGGTGCTGGCAGGGTTACAGTCCCTCAGATTAGATTTGGCAGAGAGCTCCGGCATTAATGACCCCTTCACAGGATGGATGGAGAGCCCAATGAGCGATGGGCGCTACAGGTGCAGCAGGTGCCATCCAAGCTTACCTGGGGATCGAGTATACACCGGAGAGTTTGGACGCGGGACCACCAGAGGGGCCCGACCTGATCTGGCTGGAGAACATAGAATAGACCCCCTGCACCATTGTCCAAGAGCCCCCACGCAATGCAGCGCACCAATACATGAAGATCATCCGGCCCCTGCCCCACTGTCCAAGAGCCCCCACGCAATGCAGCGCACCAATACATGAAGATCATCCGGCCCCTGCCCCACTGTCCAATAGCCCCCACGCAATGCAGCGCACCAATACATGAAGATCATCCGGCCCCTGCCCCACTGTCCAAGAGCCCCCACGCAATGCAGCGCACCAATACATGAAGATTACCTGACCCCCCCCCCCCCCCCCCCCCCCCCCCTCCCTTCCCCATCCTAGCCACTACAAGCAGACCCCACCACCACACCCCCCTCCCCCCCCGCCTGTGACGTGCTAGTAACCTCTCCAGGTGGGCTGCCCCATTCCCGTCCCCGCCAACGGCACCACCCCCCACCCACCAGATGCACCCACGTCGCCCGGACCAGGGATCTGCGTTCCGGTACCAGGGGCTGCGGCCCGTTCCCTTAAGGCTTGAGGGCGCCCCTGGCTGTATTCGCTTCTGTACGCTTCACTGTTTTTAGCCCTCCCATATAATAATAATAATAATAATACATTTAATTTAGAGGCGCCTTTCAAAACACCCAAGGTCACCTTACAGAGCATATAGTCATCATACAATTTTTTTAAAAACAAGACATTGTGGAAAAAAAATAAATAAAAAAAATAATAAATAAACATAAGCAATAAGAAATAAATAAAACAAAAACAAGACAAAACAAAACAAAAAAAAACAATCAAAACAGTGATCAGTTAGACGTTGTGTGCGAGTTTGAACAGGTGAGTTTTGAGTTGTGACTTGAAGGTTGTAATGGTGTCTGACTGTTTTATGTGTGGGGGGAGGGAGTTCCAGAGCCTGGGTGCTGAACAGCTGAATGACCGGGCACCCATTGAAGTGAGTCGTGATGTGGGGATACATAGTAGTCCAGCAGAGGTTGAGCGGAGGGAGCGGGAGGGAGTGTAATCTTGGAGGAGGTCGCAGAGATAACTGGGGGCTAGGTTGTGGAGAGCTTTGTAGGTGAGGAGTAGGGTTTTGTATTGGATGCGGTAGTGTACTGGGAGCCAGTGAAGTTGAATGAGGACAGGGGTGATGTGGTCAGATGATTTGGTGCGGGTGATGATCCGGGCGGCTGAGTTCTGAATGATCTGCAGTCTGTTGATGAGTTTGGTGGGGAGTCCGGTGAGGAGGGCGTTGCAGTAGTCTATGCGTGATGTGACAAATGAGTGAACTAGGATTTCAGTGCTGGATTGGGTCAGTGATGGGCGGAGTCTGGCGATGTTGCGGAGGTGGAAGAATGCAGTCCGGGTGATGTTGTGAATATGGGGTGCGAATGAGAGGGTGTTGTCCAGGATGACGCCGAGGCTCTTGACTTTGGAGGAGAAGGGTACTGGGAATCCATCGATAATTATGAGTGGAGCTGGGGTGTGTTGTGATTTAGTGAGGGTGGATTTGGATCCAATGAGCAGGGCCTCGGTCTTGTTTTCCATTGAGTTTCAGGAAGTTCCTGCTCAACCAGCTCCGGATCTCTTCCAGGCACGTGATGAGGGAAGTGGGGGGGATGGCAGCGGTGGGTTTGGTGGAGATGTAGACCTGTGTGTCGTCAGCGTAGCAGTGAAAATGGACCCCATGGTGACGGAGGAGTGTGCCCAGCGGGAGGAGGTAAGTGGTGAAGAGGAGTGGACCCAAGACTGACCCCTGGGGGACACCCAGTGAGACACCTGAACACCCAGACTTGTGGATGCTTAGTTGAACAAATTGTTGACGGCCGGTGAGGTAGGATGTAAACCAGGAGAGTGCAGCACCAGTGATCCCAATACCAGCTAGGCGGTCCAGGAGCAGAGGGTGGGAGATGGTGTCGAATGCTGCGCTGAGATCGAGGAGGATGAGAATGGTGAGTAATCCAGAGTCGGCTGCAAGGAGGAGGTCGTTGGTGATTTTGACTAGGGCTGTTTCAGTGCTGTGTTTTGGACGGAAGCCAGATTGGAACGGTTTGTGGAGATTGTTAGTGTCGAGGTGGGACTGTAGTTGTGCGGCAACCACCCTTTCAAGTGTTTTGGAGATGAAAGGGAGATTGGAGATGGGCCGGTAATGGTTAAGGTCAGTTGGGTCAGCACCAGGTTTTTTCAGGATGGGAGTGATGGCAGCCAGCTTGAGAGTGGGGGGTACAGTACCAGTAGTGAGGGAGGAGTTAATTATGTTGGTGATCATGGGGGAGATGGACGGAAGACATGCTTTGACAAGGGAGGTGGGAAGAGGATCGAGCTGACAGGTGGTGGTTTTGGCTTTGCGGATGAGTTCTGAAACGGTCTGTTCTGTTACTAGGGTGAAGTCAGAGAGGGAGCTGATGAGAGGTTGGCCAGAGGTGATCATCCAGGGTGGGTCATCAGAGGGGGTGCGAGATGAGGCCAGTTGTTGGTGAATGGTGTTGATTTTAGAGCTGAAGAAGTCAAGGAACGCAGTGCATTGGGTGGTGGAAATGTCTGGAGGGAGAGATTTAGGAGGCTGAAGTAAGTGGCTGACTGTTGAGAAGAGGACTCTGCTGTTGCCTGTACCAGTGTTGATGAGGTTGGAGTAGTATGAGGTTTTGGCAGTAGTGAGGGCATTCTTGTAGTGATGGAGGTGGTCCGAATACATTTGGCGGTGTACAGTGAGTTGAGTCTTTTTGTAGAGTCGCTCCAGTCGACGACCAGTGGCTTTGAGCTGGCGCAGATGAGGAGTGAACCAGGGAGCAGTGTGGGTGAATGAGACTGAACGGGTTTTCAGGGGGGCCAGGGTGGTGAGGGAGGAGGAGAGGCAGTTATTGTAGTGAGACACCAGGTCAGTCAGGGAGGAGCTGGGGGAGGGTTGGGGTAGGAGCTGATCATGGTGGAGAGGTCTGTGGTGTTGATAAGTTTGATGTTTCTGAAGGAGATGGTCCGTTGTTCCTTGGTTTTGTGTAGTTGGGTATGAATGTCAAAAAAGTACAGCTTTGTGGTCGGAGATGGGGAAATCAAGGAAATCAAGGTTAGTGGGAGTGATGTCAATGCAGCAGATTAAATCCAGAATGTGACCTTTGTTATGGGTTGGGAGGTTGACATGTTGTGTGATGCCAAGACAGTCCAGAAGTGATGTGAAGTCATTAGCAAAAGTACAGGATGGGTTGTCAATGTGGATGTTGAAATCACCAAGGAGGATAACAGTGGGGGACATTGCACATACAGATGTAAGTAGAGATGAGAATTCATTGAGGAAAACGGCGGAGGGTTTTGGCGGTCTGTAAATGGTGACAATGATAGTGGGTTTGGGGCCTGAGAGTTTTACAGCTAGACATTCAAAGGAGGAATGAAGGGGGACTGTGACAGTGGTGACTTTGCCCGCATCTATGCCCGCGTCTACGCAACCGACGCCGGGAACGCAAATGTTGTTGTTTATATCGCTGTCCCACTAGATGGAGCTCGGGGATACACACGGGCGAGATTCCAGGGGCCTTGATTGCCCGTTTATCAGATGAGGTCCTGAGCGCAGTTGAATAAAAGGGTCTAATGCCAAGGTGGCGCCTTGCGTCCACCTGCCCGTGATGACGCTCAGGACTATTCCGTGGTTTCAGTTGTTCCCGTGCCCCGGGCCTACCCTGAATACCCCATGCGTGTGATTGCTTATTGTTACACGACCAGTTAACTCCTCCTCACATCCTTAGTGTGTGGTCATCTAGGGATGGGTTGAGGGGGATTGCCATTCGTTGTGTACCTCATATCTTTCTGATATTATTATTATTATTTAGGGACACGTTTCATTGTTGCATTTCTTTCCTGTGATTGTTATTGTGTAGTGTTTGTGTGATTGTTGCATTTTTGTTTATATCGTTATTGTTTACTGTTAGTTTTATTGTTGCATTTTGTTGTTGTTGTTATGGTTTGGTTTTGGTTCTGTTGTGTATCATCTGCTGCCAGTATTGTTGGTATTGTCTGCTCGCGATGTAAGGCCGGGGTGGATGCCACCCCCTAGGTGGGGTGTGTATGGCATACCCATGTCTGAAGCAGGGGTAGCGTTTCTCCCACGTGGTTCCCCATTCCCCCGGTCCAGCGAGTTGTTTTAGTCCCATGCTCATGGTTGTTTGTTTTTATGATCATTTTGCCTTCTTTCTGTTATTTCTAATGGTGTTATAATGGTAGTCCCGCGCTGGAGTCCTATCCCTCGTACCCCTAATACTTGAGGGGGATATGTTGGGCAAAATAACCTGCTGAGTACATCACATGTACATTACAAATATAGCTAACTCCTACCCTAGCCTGATGAGCACATCACATGGCAGTCACATTACAATATAGTCAACTTTTAACACATAACACAAACATGATAATATAGTCAGGTCAAGGCCAGAGCCAAGGCCCCATTTCCCAAGCAGGCAAATGGTAGACACTCAGACAATGCACCAGTCATCCTCAATGTAACCAATTTTAGGAGTGTAAAAGTGAATTACAGTATAATATAAGTTGGACTAACAATAAGACCAGGACCAGAATCAGAAGAGACCAAATTCGAGAGGAGCCACTGTACTGAGCAACAACAATGAGGCAGACACAAGAGTAACAATTGAGTAGCCACTCTTATATTTTACAGTGAACAAAGTAATTTGTCTGGTTCGTACAAAATGCAAAATATTATACCAAACAGTAATGAAAATAAAAAAGTAGTGTGCACACTTAAAACAAAAATGTCTGGTGGGGCCCTTAAAATAAACGGAGTTGTTGAAAGTTCACCCGATTCCAAGGTTTCTTGTAGTGAAATGTGAGTGTATTACTTGTGTGAATGAGTGTGTACGTGAATATCTCCTCGGTGCTAATCTTCAATCAGGGTAGTTGGCTCGCCATCTTTCACAGCAGGAAGTTGTCCTGAACCTCAGACTCTCAGTCCTCTAAAAAACCTGACCGTTGCTCTGTGTATCAAGGTGGAGCATGCCAATGCCGAACCTCGTAGCAGCTCTCCGGAGGACAGGCAAGCAGTTAGCCGACGTATCTCTCCTTCGTTCAGCCACTTGGCTCCGGACCTCCACTGGGTAAGTGCTCCGACTCTTTTTCCTTTTTCACAGGTTTTACTCTGGGTTCTTTCTCTGGTTTTCCTCTTCTCCTTAACGCACAGCTGCCCTCGCTTCCCGGGCCGAGATCCGAAAAGACCGGAAGAGCAACGCGACTGCACTTCCTCTCCGAGCCGACTGGCTGAGCGTGGCCTGCGTAGCTTCTGATTGGCTGCTGAGAACTAGCTGAGAACTAGGTACCCACGTGGGACCATGCGAGTTGAGCGGTGCATTCAAAACAAATAAGATAATCAAAGCAAAGTCTTTCTTCTTTTACGGTACTAAATGAACAGTGTTTCTTACACCTGGTTACACCCTCCCCTCCTGAACTTATGCACGTCCCTGTGCATAGTATACAGTTAAAGGAAAATTATTCGAGGGGTCAGGGCAGGTTCTTCTCTTATGACTTCTTCCCAAGCTGTGGACAGTCCTTGAAAGAATGATTTCACTGCTGTGATCAAAGGATTTCCTAGCTCTGTATAATCAAGCCGTCGTGGTGGTTGACGATTTCTTTCAGATCTCCTGACAGAATCATTTGTATCTGTGTTCTCCTCTGTATCCATTGGGATTGTTCCATCCTTTCCTTCCTCAAGTTCTGCTCCTTTAAAACCATCCTCCTCAACTGGAAGTTGTTCTCCTTGGACATCTGGATTATCATCCTCAGGCAAGTCATTTTGAATCAAGGCTGGTTCATTGGCTTGCTCGGTTGGTGTGACTCTATCGGCGGATAAGTACTCAGTATCACTCTGATGAGAGTTAAACTTGATGGACATCAAAGGACCATCTGAAGTACTATTGGACATATCAGGTAAATTGTCAAAATCGGGTTGGGTGTCAAGATCGGTTGGATTGTCAAATTCAGGTGGATTGTCATCATTTTGAGCATTTACAGGACTCTCGACAGGACGAACGCCTGGAGGTTCAGTATGCCGAGTGTCTTGGACATCGGTCATGGACAGATCCGGGTACACAGGAATCTCACTGACCATGGGGACAGGGGAACTTAACCAAACAGGAATGAGTGCATCATCCTCTTCATCGGAGGAATTCTCTTCCTCTACAGCAGGGTTTGCACGAGTTCCTGGCCTGCGTGGTACCGGCTTTTGCACAGGCTCACTATTTTCCTCCGCAGGTAGGTACCCGCACGGCAGCAACAGGTCCCTGTGTAGCGTCCTTAGGGGACCATCCGCGTTTTCAGGTTTAACAGTGTATACAGGGAGAGTGCCTGCTCTTCTCACCACCACATGGACAGTGGGTTCCCATTTGTCTGAGATCTTGTGTTTTCCCCGGATGCGGACATTCCTGACCAATACTCGATCTCCAGGTTCCAGGTCTGAGACGGTAACATGTTTATCAAACCTTGTTTTGTTCTTGAGAGCGATCTTTGCAGCCTTCTCCATGGCTATCTTGTAGCTCTCCTTGAGACGTGCCTTGAGGTTTTGCACATAATCAGAGTGAGATGAATGTTGACCCTCTGGTATTGGCAACTTGAAGGCAAGATCAACTGGCAGGCGAGGTTGGCGCCCGAACATCAGTTCGTACGGGGTGAAGCCAGTCACCTCGTTCCTGGTGCAATTGTAGGCATGGACCAGGGGTCTCACATGATCACGCCAACTGGACTTGTCTTGATTTTGGAGAGTGCCCAACATATCAAGCAGGGTACGATTAAATCGTTCCACGGGGTTGCCCCTAGGATGGTATGGGGTTGTCCTCACCTTGTGGATTCCAGCCACCTGACAGAGTTCCTTGATCGTGCAGGACTCGAAGTCTGGACCCTGGTCACTATGTAACTTCTCCGGGATACCATAGTGTACCATAAAGTTTTCCCACAGACACTTTGCTACTGTGCGGGCCTTTTGATTCGGTGTTGGGATGGCGACCGCAAATTTAGTGAAGTGATCTGTGATCACCAGTATATCCTTGGTTCCACTTTTCAGCCTCCAGGGACAGGTAGTCCATACAGAGGAGCTCAAGAGGTCGAGTGGTCCTAATGTTGACCAAGGGGGCTGCTCTTTCAGGTCGTGCCTTCCTCCGCACGCACCTGCCACATGTCCTCACTTTCCTTTCCACACTCATGACCATCTTTGGCCAATAGAATCTGGTCCTTACAAGGTCCAGTGTCCGGTCGACTCCCATGTGACCCATATGGTCGTGCAGACTGGTGAGGACTGTGTCGCGGAGCTCAGCTGGAAGAACAAGCTGATAAGTTGTCTGTGGGCCCACTTGGCGTCGCCTGAACAGGATGTCGTTATGGAGCTCGAGACGATTGAGTTCTCGGAGGAGGAGTGGGAGATCAGGAAGTTGGGTGCGCAAGGTGGGAGGTGGTGTGTCCCCATGTTCGATCTGGGTGATTACATGCTTTATACATTGGTCAGCTCTCTGTTTAGCTGCTATCTCAGCTTCAGTGAGATGGGGGACGGTTGGAAGACCTCCAAACTGTTCTTCTTGTCCATAGCTGTCGGGAACAGCACTAGGGTACATGGCAAGAACCTCCACTAAAGCAACACGATCTGTGTCTCCCTCTCTCTCATCATCAGGACTGACACTGTAGGTGAGCTGTCTCTCACAGATTGCTTTCACAACAGACTGATCGACTGCATTGATGTTGTTTGGATCAGAGAGGTGATCTTGTGTGAACTGCTGTATACGTTCTCTCTCTTTTTGTGATTTCAGATCGTCTGCTAGTATCCCATGTGGTCTGCGTGATAATCCATCCGCATCTCCGTTCTGCCTTCCCGGACGATAGAGTTTGAAGGAGAATGTGGATAGTGCTGCTAGCCACCTATAGCTGGTCGCGTCAAGTTTGGCCGTTGTCAGGATGTAAGTTAGTGGATTACTATCCGTTACAACGGTGAACTGGTTGCCGTACAGATAGTCGCTGTACTTTTCGGTGACCGACCACTTGAGCGCCAGGAACTCTAGCTTGTGCGCTGGATAGCGGCTCCCGCTTCTTGACAGCCCTCTACTGGCGTAGCCTATGACTCTGAGTTGGCTCTCTTGCTCCTGATATAGCACAGCACCGAGCCCGGTGGTACTGGCGTCGGTGTGCAGTATATAGGGTTTCTGGGGGTCAGCGAAGGCTAGTACAGGGGCTGTAGTGAGGCTCTGGATGACTGCCTCAAAGGCTTGCTGGCAAGCTGGCGTCCAGCGCCCCCCGAAGAGCTCTTTTGGGTCATGGTATTGGTTTGTTTTCTGTCTTATATCTGTTAGCTTCGCTTTTGATTTCTTGTGGGGAGGTGGGTAGCCAGAGGTTAAGCTGTGGAGGGGCTTTACGATGCTGGAGTAACCCTTAACGAACCTCCTGTAGTACCCAGCGAAACCGAGGAAGGATTTCAGCTCCCGTCGGGTCTGGGGGACAGGCCATGTCTTCAGGGCTGAAATCTTCTCAGGATCTGTCTGAACGCCACTTCTGGAGACTATGTGACCCAGATAACGGACTGATGTCTGGAAGAAGACACATTTTTCTGGGGATAACTTCAACCCAAACTCTTTGAGATGAGTTAGCACTCTCATGAGTCTTTCTTCGTGCTCCTCAAGGGTTCTGGAGAAAACGATGACGTCATCAAGGAAGACTACCGCATCTTTCAAATGCATATCCCCCATGCACCGTTCCATTAACCTTTGGAACGTGCTGGGGGCATTCGTCACTCCTTGAGGCATTCTGTTGAATTCCCAGAATCCGAGCGGACACACAAAGGCCGTCTTCGGTTTGTCTGCCTCTTCAACCTCGATCTGGTAGTACCCCGACTTAAGGTCGAGAACTGAGAACCATTGGGAACCATTTAGGGCCGAGAATGTGTCCTCCAGCTTTGGAAGGTTGTACGCGTCCTTTATAGTCTGGAGGTTTAGACGCCTATAATCGATGCACAACCGGACTTGGCCGTTCTTTTTCCGGACTACCACTATGGGCGATGCAAATGGTGACTCTGACTCCCTTATAACTCCCGCATCAAGAAGCTCTTTAATGTGCCTCCTGACAGCTTCAATGTCCTGTGGGTGGATTGGTCGGGCACGTAGTTTGAATGGACTTTCATCTGAGAGTTTTATGTGGTGTCGCACCTGGTCCGTCCGGCCAAAATCCTGGTCATGATGTGCAAACACATCAGCCATGTTGTTGAGCTGCTGAGTGATGCGTCGCTTCCATTCGAGTGGGACTGGGGAATCAGCGAAATTGAAATTCAAGGTGGGTTCTTGAGATGACTGGGTCTCTGGAGGTCTCTGGAGAGATTCTGATTGCTTGGCTATGCTGTGCTCCTTTAATATGATGGTCTGATAAGCACTAACCTCTGCAATAATGCACTTAGCAGGAATGACGATGTCATGGTCAGACTCGTTGCTTATGACGACTGGTAGCTTATGGGGCCGTAGCTGGGGGAAATCAACGAGACCAGATTTTACCAGCAGGCCACCTGGCAAGGGGGATGATGATGGATACTCAATGACGACGGATTTCTCATCCTGAAGACCAGTGACAAGGGCAACTCCCTCCACCACTACAGTTTCACCGGCTGGAATGACTTGAGGCGTCTTGCCTTGCATCTTTACTACCCCCTGGTGGTTGTTGCTTGCCTGCTTCCGTCTTAACTCAATGACCTTGAAAACTACTTTGTAGCCGTGTGGGAGGGGCTGGCGATTGGTTAAGTCAGTCTCTGAGTAAATGTCAAACAGTACATCTAGAGTGTTAGTACCTATGAGCATGAGGGACTGTGAAGTGTCAGGAACAACTAAGGCAAGTGTATTTACATCTATTGGGACTCCTACAAAGTCTTTTGGAAAGGTTATGGTCATTTCTATATAGCCAAAGTAAGGCACTAGCTGGCCATTTGCACCTTCCACTTCTAAGAGGTCATGAATCGGCTTAATCTTCTGCTCTGAAAGGTGCTGCTTGTAAAATGACTCAGGTACAGTGGTAACTTGTGAGCCTGAATCAAGAAGGCAGTTGACCTCTTCACCTCTCACAGTCACTTGGGCTCTGCCCTTGATGCCAACCAGCCGTTTGGGGAGTCTAAACGGTTGGTCCTGCGTTGGATGATGTAAGCTGGAACATGTTTGAGCTTTAATGTTCTCTGTATGTGTAATGTCTTTGTTGATCTCAGTAGGGGTTTTGTCTTCCTTGTTTACGTCTGAGGGACGTTGTTGACTCTCCTCAGCCCCTGTTTGTCCCACAACAGGAACTGTTAGTCGTTTAAAGGTAAGTTTGAATCATTTTGAGCTTCCCACTGGCGCTGTTTTTTTTCCAACTGCCTTTTCTTTTCTGCCACTAGGTCGGGGTTTGCGGGGTCGGTGCAGCAGGGGGCAATGTGCCCATCTTCGCCGCAGTTAAAACAGTACCAGGGCCTGGGTTTGTATGTCTGTTTCTTTTTGATTTGTCTTTGCATGTCTGTATCATTTGGCTTTGACATCCTGCTCTGTTGCTTCCCTGCAGATCCCTTGCTGCTATCTCCTGGTTTTTTTTTGGGTGTTTTTCTGTGACATGTATGTAGTTAGTTGGCTTTGCAGACTTGCCACTTGCTTTCTCAGATCCTCAATGGCACTGATACTGCTCTCATCTTTCTCCTCTGGTTCACAAACATATGCGCCATGGAACTGCACCTGAGCTCTTTGCTTTGTGATGCCAATATGTTTTTTCATACGACAGGATTTTGCTTGCTGTCGATCTTCTTCGGAGCGAATCATTAGCAAGAGGTCTGAGAATGAGGGTGGGCTGCTCTTCTTTTGCTCCAGTTGCAGGGCGCTGAGCAAGGTGTTATCCCAACACCCCCTGCAGAACTGCTTAGTAAGATGTTTGTCTACTTCTTCATGTGTAACTCCCCCCCTTTTTGTTGCTCTGTTCAAGGCTAACTGGAGCCGATGAAGGTAAGTGGATGATTTCTCACCTGGGTCTTGGAGGGTGTTCAGGAATTGAGCAAAGAGCTCCTCTCCATCTTCCACAGTACCGAAGGCTGAGTCTAGGAGCTGTAGGTAGGCTGCAGGCGGTGACTCAGGCCGTAAGCTTTTAACTACATCAGCTGCTGGTGGGAGCAAGCTTTCATGGATTTTTCTGGATATTTGCAGAGGAGACATGCTAGGATCATTCTGGAGCAACTCAATGTGTATGCGCCATGTGTCATAATCAGTTTCATGATTAGGTCTGGGAGTATTGCCGGAGAAGGAGCGGAGTCTCACTTGGGATTGGATGTGTGGGACAACGTCTTGCCTCCGCACAATATGCTCGACCACGACCCTCTGGATGTCCGGTGGGTTCAAGTCACTTACTGATAGGTACGGTGCTCTCTTTCCATTGGTGAGGGGAACATGGTCAGTGGCACCGTTGCTGCTTGGTGTGGCATCTGGAAATGAGGTGTAAGACCGTTGCTCTTGATGAGTGGGTGGGGATACGACAGTGGTCTCAACATGTGTGGGGGAGGATTCTTCAGTTGTGGGCTGCATAGTTTCAACATCTTCCCCGATCTGAGACATAATTTCCTTCAACACCACGCAATAGTCTTTGCCACTCATCTTAGCTAGTTGCTTGAGCTCAGCTAAGTATGTCTTGGTAACGTACACGCTACTGAGTGTTTTTACTTCATAGACAACAGTGGGGTCATCTCGTGCTATGCACATGTACGGTAAGCGAGGTTCTAAACCTTCTAAGGCTGAACCGCTAGCATATTCAACGATCAGGTTTTGAAAGAACTCGGACTGTGAATCATCAACCAAAAGGATTCTCTCAATTTTACCATACTGTTTTAGAAAGTCAATCACTTGTTCATCTTGTTCAGCTACCTGAGTAATTCCACTGACAGTAACTGCATTTGGAATTTTGACACCAGACTTTTGTATGTATTTATTACTTCAATATTGATGCTCAAATCAAATGGCTCCTGGCTGGCTCGCCACTTCTGTAACCAATTTTAGGAGTGTAAAAGTGAATTACAGTATAATATAAGTTGGACTACCAATAAGACCAGGACCAGAATCAGAAGAGACCAAATTCGAGAGGAGCCACTGTACTGAGCAACAACAATGAGGCAGACACAAGAGTAACAATTGAGTAGCCACTCTTATATTTTACAGTGAACAAAGTAATTTGTCTGGTTCGTACAAAATGCAAAATATTATACCAAACAGTAATGAAAATAAAAAAAGTAGTGTGCACACTTAAAACAAAAATGTCTGTTGGGGCCCTTAAAATAAAAGGAGTTGTTGAAAGTTCACCTGATTCCAAGGTTCCTTGTAGTGTAATGTGAGTGTATTATTTGTGTGAATGAGTGTGTACGTGAATATCTCCTCGGTGCTGATCTTCAATCAGGGTAGTTGGCTCGCCATCTTTCACAGCAGGAAGTTGTCCTGAACCTCAGACTCTCAGTCCTCTGACTGAAACCTGACCGTTGCTCTGTGTATCAAGGTGGAGCATACCGATGCCGAACCTCGTAGCAGCTCTCCGGAGGACAGGCAAGCAGTTAGCCGACGTAACTCTCCTTCGTTCAGCCACTTGGCTCCGGACCTCCACTGGGTAAGTGCTCCGACTCTTTTTCCTTTTTCACAGGTTTCACTCTGGGTTTTTTCTCTAGTTTTCCTCTTCTCCTTAACACACAGCTGCCCTCGCTTCCCGGGCCGAGATCCGAAAAGACCGGAAGAGCAACGCGACTGCACTTCCTCTCCGAGCCGACAGGCTGAGCGTGGCCTGCGTAGCTTCTGATTGGCTGCTGAGAACTAGCTGAGAACTAGGTACCCCACGTGGGACCATGCGAGTTGAGCGGTGCATTCAAAACAAATAAGATAATCAAAGCAAACAGTCTCTCTTCTTTTACGGTACTAAATTAACAGTGTTTCTTACACCTGGTTACATCAAGTACGGGAGAGCCACATTAATTTATCACACAGGAGACACTTCGAAGCTCTCCCCCGTTAGGAGGAACACAAGGGATACACATGCATATACCAGGGCCTGGGAGCCAAGGTCAAGCAAAAACACACAGAACCGCACACACCTCAAACGCACACACCTCATCGAGAGGAGGATACAGCATAAGACTGTATCACACAGGGACTCTCGATCTTCTTCTGAAGCAGACCTTCCACGGAGGCGAAGCTCTGGGCGAACCATCAGTGCTGATTAGGGACTTAGACATATTCGATCTCTCACGCTTTATGACTCTGTATAACCGTTGCCACTTTACTTAATAAATCCAAGGTCCTCGTGCCGACAGACTTTATTACCTCTCCGTCTCATTTCATCTGGTCCAGTAACTAGACAGAGCGTTTTTCCCCTCAACCACAGCCGCTGAACAAGGGTTGCCGGACGCGTCAATCAAACGGCTGGGAAGGTGGTCTTCCACAGCCTACGAATCCTACATCCGGTCGAATTCAAGGTTCTTCCTTCAAGCGCACACGATGCTCTCTAACGTCGGTCAAGGCAGGTTTAACACGTTTGCAACTGTAGCTGTTTCTGGCGGCCTGTTTCCATTCTAGGTTTAGTCTAGTCTTAGTGTCAAGCTGTCATTTTAGTTCTATTGGTTTTAGTCACGTCTATATTCTTTCCAGTGTTATCGAAATATAATGCACTATGTATTTAATTACAGTTATTGTCACACGCCCAGCATTCACGTTGCGTCCCGTCTCGTTTTTCTCACACGATAAAGGTTTGTGATGACGACATTTTGTCATTATTTTCGTTGCCAAAAGCAACACTTTTTGCAACTACTGGTGGTGGTGGTTATCAGGTACTAAACTCATGAAGCAAAATTCGGTTTCATAACTCAGGTTAACCTGCAGCAACCCCGGCGAGTGTGACCACGTTGGTGGATCATCTAGAAAACACTCTTGAGTTCGCTGTAGTCAGTGGCGTATTATAGGAAAAATAAAACTCAAGGTTTGCAGCGGCAACCCTGGTGAGTGCGTTGACCACGTCGGTGGTAACAACTCGGGCACTCGTGAGTATGACCACGTCGGTGGCACGTTATCTAATACTCATGGTTTGACTGCAGTAACCCCGGTGAGAGCGTTGCCCACGTCGGTGGGAACAACTCAAGCACTCGTGAGTTCGTTGCGCACGTCTGTGCGGTACAACACAGAACTCCACGTTCGCTGCAGCAACCCTGGTAATGCGTTGACCACGTCGGTGGGCACAACTCAGGCACATGCAAATTTAATTACCACGCCGGTGGCATAATATCAAACGCTCAAGTGCAGGGCACTCAGAGTTCATTGATCACGTCGGTGTTCAACACGGAAGTACACAATATTTGCTGCAGCAACACCGGTGAGTGCGTGACCACGTCGGTGGCACAGCAAGGGCACTCGTGAGTTTTTTGACCACATCGGTGGTTCAACATGAAAGCACTCAGGTCACGCAGCGACCCCGGAGAGTGAATCGACCACGGCTGTTGGTACAGCACGAAAGCACTCGTGGCTCGCTGCGTAACAGCTGCAGAGTGCTCTTAATTTCAACTGATCTCGCTGTCTGTATTTTTAAGCTCAGCTGCTTTTACGTGATTCATCGATCTCGCTGACGGTTTTTAAGCTTATCGTTTTACGGGATTTACGATTGACTATTAATATGTTGTATATTGGGTATGCCTTTTATCTTCCAGAAGCAGTATAGATCCTTGTCCCCTTCTTCTACGGCGGGTTTGTATGGTCTCATTACCCCCTTTTCGCTACTCTATTTTTGGGGTCGGCTCCGCCCCTGCCAGTCCCGGCAGGACATGCCGAGTTATCACCTATTTCCGGCGTAGGCCTACGTCCTCTCTTTTGGGGAAGGCTCCGCCCCTGCTAGTCCTGGCAGGATACGCCGAGTCCGCACGTCATCCTGGATCAGTGACGGGGCTCATGCCAAAGATTTACCATGCAAAATATTCCCATGTCGTTATTTAAATAAATCCTGTTCAAACTTATCGGTGATCGAGTCTTTATGGGAGAAATGTTAAGCTTGCTGGTAGTTCTACCAGGAGGACTCAAATCACGCGCGGCTGGCTACCAATCACCTGCCTACACCTGCTCTATAAAGAGTAGTCTAACATATGTCTTTGCTGCTCAGGTCTTCGTTTCGATGCACCTCCATCCACCCCACCACCACCAGGTCGGCCTCAGTCTACTTGTCCAGGGGAAGGCTCCGCTCCTGCTAGTCCTGGCAGGATACGCCGAGTCCGCACGTCATCCTGGATCAGTGACGGAAAGTATACTATTACTAATTTTACTATACTAATTTTTCAGATGTGAGTGCTGTTCCAAATCGAGTACTCCGTGGTGCACTTACCGGAAATGACGATGGCGACAGCCGCCTAAAGAAACTATTCTGAGGCGATTGTAAAATGTAATAAATATGAATATGTAACACGACCAGGGCTCTACAGTGCGCCCATTTCACTTGCATTTGCGAGTGAATATTTCGGCGTGCGAACGAGAAAAACAAAACAGGAGCACGCGTGCGAGTGACTTCTCCACAGCGCACTATACTGTGCGTTCACACCAAACGCGAAGGGACGAAACGATTCCATACAAAGCAGCGATTCCATTTGCATCGCAACACTTTTGCCCGGCACGGGCGAGCGCGTTCACGTGGATTTCAGGTGGATTTGCAGCACGCCACTTTTGCTCGAGTTGATATATTAAACCTTGCCGCGACATTCGCGTGATGACGGCCAATCAGCGTTCAACAGCATGGTCACTGAGTGACGTGTGTAACGTAACAGCCAATCAGTTTTCAACCGGCAAACCGTTCCCTGCAGTGCAGTCCGGGGTGAACCGCAGCATGGAGGAAAAAGTGTTTGTTGCCGTTTGCGACTCCCGAGCTCTATATAGAATAGTATATGATATAATATAATTGTATTGCATATATAATATCACGGCCAAAAGCCTCTGTGCGCCTCTGGATGGACGTAGCGCGGGGAGCGCTACGTGAGGGTTTAGCGGGTTTGTTTACCTACGTTGCTATGGTTACCAATCTTGTGTGTTCCAACGTTTATTAAGTATCTAAATCGCTGTCTGATCAATACTTAATTCACTGCCTTTTCCGTGGTCATTACAATATTATGAATATACTGCGTGGAGAAAGTTAATGCTGTTACTGTAGTCGATAAAGTCTACAAATTCAATCCCTGACTGGTTGAAGGATTTCGGGTGGCTAGTTTATGATGCTAAGTTTGTACATTTTGTAAGGAAGCCCCATCGGCAATGGCAGGCTCCTCTGTTTATAACGGGAACCCTAATCTGGAACGCGATGCTGTGGTGAAACACATCGAGTCCACTTGGCATTCTCGCTGTCCCGATTTCTATATAAAAATCGCACCCAGTCCCAGCCCAATAACTCCTGGTACGGTGGGAGCAGAAATTGGTGCTGTTTTGTGTAGCCTAAATTGAATCTTGTCTATTTATTTGTCTTAATTTTGCTTTAGTAAATTGGTGCTGTTGGTGTGTGCAATTTCTGCACGCTAATCAATGTTCTAAACAAAAACATATTGTGCCCCCATTTTTTTTTCCCTGTGCTCCTAAATTTTTTAACTTAGGGGCACGAGTGCTCCTGAAAAAAATGTTAGTGTAGAGCCCTGAACACGACAAAACTTATATTTGAATGGTGCACGAGCTGCAGGCGCTGTCCCTTCGGTATCCATTTTTTTTCGAGTTGAGCGCTCAGCCTGGCTCCGCCTCTTCCGCTACGTAGCTAAGATGGCTGCCGTTGAGTACGGAAAGTGTCCTTCGATCCCAAGCCCCCAGGAACACTGCATACTTCCGCAATCCACCAGTGCTCAGCGGCCAAGCCTGGTATTGCAGCTGTTTAAGCGGGCTGTGGAAGGGTCCCTCAAATCATGGGACCCAGAAGTAGATATCTCCGTTCACTCCAATACAAGTGGGGAACAGGAATGTGTATCCGCAAAAAATGTCTGGATATCAATCAAAGGCTCATAATTACCTTCATGCCATGTCCTAAAAAAATTTATGTTTTTTCTTTTCAAAACGCCACCTCAAGCGTTTTATTAGCCGTTATCTGCTGGGGAAGAGGGGTGTGCAGCTGAAAGGAGTCGTAGTGAAACAAATGGCATCCAAGAGGGCCTAGTTCAGTGCTCCGTTATCGTGTCCGATTTTTGGACTGGTTCATCTGCTGCTCAATAACTCTCACGGTCCTCTGCTTGCGATCATTGTGATTCATCATGTATTGATCCATCTATTCAAAAGATCCAAAGACAAAGAACAGGTGCATTACGGTATAATTTTATATTGTTCTTGGACCGGAGTGGGGGGATGGGCATGCGTTCTATATTTCTGCATCCGGTACGTCATGAAATAGGGCGTAGCCATAGACCCATGATGCGGAAGCATATCGCTCCTTGATGTTGCCCTGCGCCACTGAGCAGTTTACATAGGAATGAATAGGCGCCATTTTGGAATCCGTTGTCCATTCTATAATACGTCCATCTTCGATCCACACTTCACGCTTAGCCCGTTTTGAGCACGACATCCGGGTCCTTGAAGTATACTTCTTTTCGCCGGATCTGAATTGGAACGTACTACCAGAGAATGTCTAATATGAGGAGAATGGGCACTCGCTGGTTAGTTCCGGTTTTCTGGACTGGTTGCGGTAATAATCTCTGTCCACGCGGGGTGCTCGCAGGCGAGTCCAGAATGAATGGGAGCCTATGGGGTTTTACCGTCAGAATCCACTTTTCTCACGATGTAATTTTTTGTCAAGTAATTTGAAAGTTGCGTTCAAAAGGTGGGGCTAAGATAATAAACTCAGCTGAATATTGCATTTTTTAAGGTCACGTATCTGTTCTAAAAAGGCCTTTAAAAATGCGATGACGTCACACATTCTCATACTGTCAGAGGTACTGCTTTACGGCAGTTTCTGAATCACTTCGGCACTTGCGCATCATTCCCTTTTCTCACGATAACACCAGCTGTTGGAGGTAAGGATTTTTTTTGCTTAATACACGAGTTACAGAGAGTTTTAGTGAGCTGATGTAAAAAAAAGAAATGCGCGAATATTTACAGAGAGTGTTTTTTAATCCTCACTAGTGCCGATGATAAAGCTTTTTTTTTTGTAACGAAATCGCTATTGATTTCTATTTAGTGCTAGCTGCTATCAGCTGGCTGGCTGTCGGCTGATTATCTATTTTTCTCCTGAAATAGAAACCTGGATTTGAATCATAATTGTAAGACTGCATAAACTTAGTTTATATCAGTAAACAATCTCCTAGAGAGCACAGTGTTCTGTTGTACTCCTCCTCATGCCTCTTCCTTTCTTGATCTCTAGTTGGACCTTGATGCTGTGACAACGGACAAGTCTTCTTCCTCTGTCTTTTTTCCCTGCCTCTGTTCAGTATGTTCAGTGTTGTTAAATAATTTCTAATTTTTTTGTGTATTTACTATTAGTTACTGTTCTTATTGTGTTCTTGTTAGTGTGATGTTTGAATAAACTTGCCTGTTGCTATGTTGGTATCATGTTTGTATAATTACTGTTTCAATGTGACCTAGACCATATTTCTCATTTACAGTGGCGATTTTGGTTTGGAAACTCTGGTGGGGCCCATGCAGGAAAATATTATAACGCAATCCAGAAATACCACATAGGCCTATTACTACCATCACCACAAAAACAGTAGCAAGTGACAGAGGGGACCAAAATTGCAGCTGAATAATGCCATCACTCAAACGTGAATCTGACGACGTATATTAGGCTATTATAGCAATAGCACCACCAAATGGCAGCGTTCAAGATCTCACAATATCAAAACTCAAGAAAACAACAACGTGGCAACAATAAAAACACAACGGCGCACACCCTTTACACAGCAATCAATATACAAAGCCACCACTCACAATATAGCCTACCAAAAAAAGAAGAAGTATGGTTTAAGTTGTATTAAGTTTGCAGGCCACCATACTGTACAATTAACAATGAATCTAGCCTGATAGAGTGGTTGCCTATTCAGATCTGGATAATCCTGGGTGAAAATTTAAGTAAGTTTGGGCCAAGATGGTAATTACCTGTGCTTTAAGGACAGTGCTGTCTGGTCTCCTTTGTGTGGCTGAGGTGAAACACAAGCATTTTTTTCCGCTTGAACCACTCCTGGTTGAACGATCTATTCTTGTCCTTTCCCTCTTGAATAATGATTAAATCCGTCGGGCGATGTGGTCCCAAACGTTTTATCTCCAACATCTGTTCAAGTGCTAAATCTCACATGAGACAGATACTCGACACGATTCATCATTTAATGAATGAAACGTCCATTTGTTGTTATTTACTGTAACTGTAACAGTAACTACGTTAGCTAGCTAGCAAGATCTGATCGGCTCCCGCCGTAAACCCCGCCCTTTCTACAAATCAGCCAATGAGAAGAGCTTTGGGGCACTAAACTTCTGGCCCCACCGCCGAAACAGAAGCGGGCGCTGCGCACGCGCTTGCTCGCGCAACAGCACCAGTTTTCTACACTGCAGCAGACAGGGCCATCTCGGCTGGGCCCCACCGAGCGGAACAGACGAGACGGAGCAACGAACTATTTCACACACAACTACTACACTACAACAATTGCGTTCATGAAATTAAAACTGCGGACATGTAATTAATTATTAAGAATTAATGTATTATTAACTTATGCTTAATGACATTTTTGAAAAAAAAAAAGAAAAGTATAATCGTGCCCTGCATGGCAGCATTCTCTGGTGGGGCCGTGCCCCACTGGCCCCTAATGCAAAGACGCCACTGCTCATTTAACAAACTAGCCTATGTGTTGCAGGGCAGAGAAATTTATTTTCGAAAAATAGACAATGACAGATGAAATGATATTGAGTGGGACATTGACTGTATTATTTAAGGTTGTCATATCGTACCGTAACTCATTGAACATTGAACACAAGACATTGAAGAAATTCCATTTATACCCATGTACTTTCACCATACATAACTATAACAAATAAAAATGCCTGCAGGAAAATATAAATACAGTACGCAAAATTAACTTCGACGAAAAGTCCTCCGATTGTGCTTCAGCTTTAGATGCCATCAAGAGGGGTCTCTGGTTGTAATCAGTCGCAAGTCCGGCCCTGACCAATCAGCATTCATTAGCAGAATGCTAGCGTGTACGGCCAACAACGGCCCAAACTGTAAGAAATCGAAAGGACATAAGTACTCATTCATTTGACTTTTGAACTATAATCTATATTGAACTTGCGGAATCTACAATAAAATGTGCGATATTTCAACGACAAGCAGGTGAAAGAGATATATTTAGCCGTTTAGCCCCATAGACTCCCATTCAATCTTGACTCGCCCGCGATCACCCCCAGTGGATGTCTAATGCAACTACAACCAAGATCGGTACAATGGGGCGTATAGGAAGTGCCCAGGCCCTTCGTAGACGGGCTCTGGTACTACGTACTCAAAATTTGGCTAGTAAGTATGGATAGTACGGGTATTGGAACACGGCACTGGTCTTGACTTACTGTGTGTGTGCGTGCGCGTTTCCGTGTATGTTTGTGCGTGTGTGCGGTGTGTGTGTGTGTATGTGGTGTGTATGTGCGTGCTTGCAGTGTATGTATTCATTTGCGCGTGCTGTGTGTGTGTGTGTGTGTGTGTGTGTGTGTGTGTGTGTGTGTGTGTGTGTGTGTGAGAGCTGCAGGCTGCTTTATGAGGGGCCGTATGGGACATTATTCAGAATAAGCATGCACATACACGTATGAAACCAAACTCATTCACATACTATACTGAAAACCTTGCACACATACAAATGAAAAGCTTTTACATACACAACTGAAACACTCACACAAACAACTGAAAAATTATACGCTCACATACACAACTGAAAAGCTCGCATAAAACCTAGTGAAACCTTTTACATGGACTACCGAAATGCTTTCACACATACTAATAAAATGTTCTCATAAACACAGCTGAAAAATTTTCTCTCACACACACATATGAAACCATTCACATACTATACTGAAAACCTCACCCATACACAAGTAAAAGCTTTTACATACACAACTGAAACACCTTCACTCAATCAACTGAAAAGCTCTTATAGACTATTTGAATGGTTTCACATGTGTGTATGTGAGAGGACATTTTTCAGCTGTGTGTATGAGAATATTTTACTAGTATGTGTGAAAGCATTTCAGTAGTCCATATAAAAGGTTTCACTAGGTTTTATGCGAGCTTTTCAGTTGTGCATGTGAGCGTATAATTTTTCAGTTATTTGTGTGAGTGTTTCAGTTGTGTATGTGTGCAAGGTTTTCAGTATAGTACGTGGATGAGTTTGGTTTCATATGTGTATGTGCATGCTTATTCTGAATAATGTCCCATACGGCCCCTCATACTGCTTGGCACATGCACACTGACCGACTTGAGTACTAATGCATGGGACAGGCCTGCTATTATTGTAGTAAGATCATCTTTTGAACGATACAGGATTAGTAGGCCTACTGTGTCCTGTGTTTGGTTTTTATTAATTGAAGGTGACACATGAGTAAATTAAATACAACTAATTAAAAGTGCATATCCCCTCGGAATGAATAGATAATAGCTGAAATCCATGAATGTATGTATTATTTTGCAGACATGATTATTGGTGCCTTCTAATACATATTAATGGGCTATAGGCTGATAAGCAATATAAAATATTATGTCAATCACCAAATTTATATTACGGTATTTGTATTGCTGTTTGATAATATATTCTAGCCCAAGCAGGCTATTTATGACCAGATGCTTCCAGATACTGTAAGTCACACATTAAACGATAGGGGGCAGTGTCAAATCACACATTCAGTCAGACCACTGAAAAGCTTTCATTGCTACCTTTATTTCATTAAAAATGCCTTGTGCCCAAGTCAGTGTAAAGCGCTTGCTATATAATATTTGCATAATAAACATGTTCACACTCACACCTTATTCGCTCTATATCCAGAAATGTAAAATTCTTATATTTTGACCCATACTATTTTTATAATAATATGAATACAAAAAACAACTTTGAAATATATATTTTTTTAAATAGAAAAAAAAGTAAGTATCTTGGTGCTCACTGGTCTATTCACGGTCAAGAAACCTGTTACATGAATAAACCCCAATTAAACAACTCTTCGCAACAATCTCAGCCCTACAAGTAAACTTCATATCGGCATTGAAATCCCCATTATCTCAAAGGGCTTGATGGTTATGGGCAGTGATTGCTTTTATCCATAGGCAACCTTTAAAATCTTCTTTGTTATAGGGAGCAAACACGGTTCCCTTATGTGTCTCCTGTAGGATATCACTCCCTCTCTCTTCCTTGCCAAAGCCTGCAGAACTTACAATTTTACTACAATGCTCTTTTAATTTCGACTGGCTGTGGGACTTAAAACTTAAACACTATTGTAGATCTCTTTTCAATTAATTTTCTCGCTGCTGATTTCTGGATGCGCCCCTCTCTAAAGTGAGTTTGTACAGGCAGAACTTTGTCTTTACAACTTTCAATAACACCAGAGGACTTCATTTATAGACTGTATTTCCAAGCCCTTCAGTCAGTTGTCTGGCTTGGTTTCAGTCCCTGTTTCTGTCTCTGTCCACGTCTCTGTTACCCTCTTATATACAATGCCGGTGCTCTGCTTTTTTCACCTCACCCAGATGGCAATTATATTACGCCAAAATAACGCAACGCAAAGTTAACATTCAAACATTAGCGACATTTATTAAATACAAGGTACGGATTTAAAACATCCAAGAAAGGGTACTCTGGTACCAGGAAGGTGTGGTTGAGATATCCAGCGACAGTGTATTCAGCCACAGCCAGGGCACTTTTTAACCAGAACCCTGTAGAAAAATATAACATTTCTGTCCAGCCAAAGTTAGCTATGGTGTTAAACACAACTCTTATACTTTTTGTGACCAGCTATTTACGCAGTAATATATTAGCATTTTAAATGTCTGATTCATAAAAGACCAGAAGAAATACCACTTACGGTGTGATTCTTTAATAGAATTACATATTTTGCAAATAATTTAAGTGTTTAACCATAGACAAAAATGGTTCAATGAAAATCCTCTGGATCTTCAAATCTACGAGCCAGAAACAGTAGGGAAACAAAACCACTTAGCTCATATGGTGGCTGTCCAATATGTGCTCGATAAACTCATCTCCACATCTGATTCTCCAACATTTCCGACATTTCAAAGCAATTCAGTTCAGGCTCCACTTAGACAGTGATGATGATGACTTAATCCATAGCTGTCTTCTAGAAGTCGTTTCCCAAATCTTACACAGGACAGGCACACACCTGACCTGCTGTTCAATCACCTAGCATGTCCCCAACATCTTATGTCAATCAGCCAAATGTGAGCATAGTGTAACCACTGTCAACAAAAACATAAATGTGTAAAGCAGCATTTTGCAACCCCCCCCCCAAAAAAAGGTAATTAAAAAAAAAAAATAACCTTGCAATCGACACAAACTTATTCAACACACAAACTGTAAATGAGATGGTGCATTGGAGTTAAAAAGCCCCAGGTCTCCAGACACCAGGTTGGACTCCCCGCTTGGTGGCAACAAAGCGAGGCTTGGGCACCTGGACAGGGTTGGGCTTCAGTGGGGGCAAGGAGGCGAGTATGCTGAGCTCCGGGGCGCTCTGAAACTGCTTGGCATACTGGAGCCCAGAGGTATACGACACTGGGGTGTAGGGCATGGGATGGGCGTTGGGAACATAGTGTGGAATAGGTGCTGTATTGATGTGTGGTAGACTGGGCAGGCCGGTGGGTTGGAACAGAGATGGGGCGGGCCTTGGTGCGGGGGCTGGAGCATACGACGGGAACGCCGGGACGCCAGCAGCAGGCGCAGCGGCGTAGTTGAACTCAGTCAGAGGAGCTGAGGTCGGAGCAAAGGTTGAAAAGGAGGCATGGGTTTGAGTTAGAGGTTTAGGAGGTGGTGAGATCATGTCGGAACGTGTGATACGCTCCCCGAGAGTGGTGGCTGAGCGGGGAGCGATAACCTTGGGTGTCAGAGAGGGTGCTGTCATTGGTGTTGGTGTGGAGAAGCGCTTGATTTCATACACGCGAGCAGTTTTCAGAGGGATCTGCCTTGGTTGGGTGAGCGAGCTTCCCACCAATGTGTTGGAATAACCAGCGTGCTGCTGCTGCTGGGCCTGGTAGGAAGGCATGGTGGACAGATTAGCATTACTGCCTCCATAACTAAACATAGCAGGGTTGAGCTGGTAAGGCTGCCTTCTCATGAAATCCAATGCTTTTATTCCCTCTTTCTGCACGCCCATTCCCCCTCTAGCCGGGTTTTCAGGCTTAGCTGCATCTCTCTGAGGTCCAACGGGGACAGATGGAGCCAAGAGGGGATTGTAGCCAATGGGTGGTGGAGCTCTGATGTTGGGGGAATACTTCCATGGAGATGTGAGGGACGGATTTGGGGATAGGGCTTGAGATTGAGCATTATAGGTTACCTCCTGCTGGTAAGGAGTCTCAGGTGGGGTGTCCACCACGTACATGCCCATCCGGTTCTGCCTCCGGGCAAACAGCTGAGCCCCCTTGCCTTCAGCTTGAGGAATCTGGGGGGCTTCATGGATCACCCGAGGCTTGGGGGCCACCGGGGGGGGCATCCTGCCCTTACCAGAATCACTGTAGTCTTCCTCCACATCTTCGCTGTAGGCCTCCGGAGGCTGGCCATACCGATATCGGGCAGGTCTTTCATCTAAATTCTGAACCATGGACAGCAGGTGAGGATTAGGTGAGTTCTTCTTGACCTCTGGAACATTGAACATAGGCTTATACTTCCCACCACGCCGACGAGCATCCAACAGAATGCCTGTGCGACCTGTTGACCCAGGGACAGGAGTAGGAGCCACAGCGGCTTGCTGATAGACAACAGACACTGGAGCTGAAGGGGCTAGGGAGACTTGGACGGGCGGTGTTTGGACCATTGGCACCTGAACTGGAGGGATTGGCAGAACTGGATTAGGAGCCTTTGCTACAGAAGCTTGGAGCAATGGCGCAGCATCACTTGGAGTGACAGGTCCATATGAAACTGGTTGGTGCATTGATACAGGAGGCATTGGCGGGGAAGCCACACATGTATATGGAGCCTGGGGAGCACTTGTCATTGGTTGTGGGGCCTGCATGTGCTGTACCTGATAAGGAGGAGGTTGAGGGATTTGATTGTGAAAGGCCATTGGGGTTGAGGGGAGAGGACCACCAGGTACAGACTGACTGAAAGGCGGTGAGAACATTGATGGTGGACCAATCGGCTGTAAGGGTGGCATAGCTGCCAATGCAACATTATTGTATGGCTCAGAGGAAGTGGAGAATGGTGTCAATGCAATCATCGCTGAGGCAGGACGCTGGGGCTTCTTTGCTACAGATGGACGGAACACAACAGGGGCTGTGGCAGACCTGCTGGTTATAAAACCCGGGGCAAAGGGACGGGCGGTTCGGTTGAGAACATTACTAGACAAAACGTCCGGTATCGATGACTCGGAGGGGGTTGCAGATGTAGGTGGCATGACCATGCTGGCCGAGCCCACTCCAGTGTAACTTATATTGCTATTAGCTTGGTTACCTAACACAGCGACTGGGGCTTGGGCCATCATAGGTTGAGCATCATCTCGTAAGATTTGTGTCATTTGTGGAGACGGGACAACTGCTTGTGCCTGTGGTTCTGCGTGAGGTTGCCACTGGTCGCGCCCCTGGCTTTGAGGCTGTGCAGGCATCTTAGGCTGTGCAGCCTCCGTTTTCTTGGCGTGTTCAGCAGCTCTTCTCCTTTGCTGCTCAAACAGCTGGGCTCCTTTGCCCGTGGTGTCACTCAACCCTGGACTTGGAGCACCTCCAGACATTTCTCCACTACCCCCAGTACTCGCTGCTGCCCTTTTATCCAGCTTATCTAGGCAGTCGCTGTCCCAGGTTGGATCAGGTGCAGCCGAGAAGCCTTCTTCATCAAACTCTGACTCACTTCCTTGAAATACACCATCCTCTTCCTGGGACTCCTGGCACATGTCCTCGTCCACACTACCGAAGCTGGTCAAAGTGTACTTCTTGGACCGCTGACGTCTCTTTTTGAACATCAGCACACCCTTGGAGTGAGGGTTAGGAGCATCCGTCAGCAGAGATGCAATCGTTCGGCACTTGGTCTTGGCCTCCTTTACATGTTTGTCCTGTGCAGTGTCCCCCCGGTTCAGCTCTGGGGAAGGGCAAGTGTCACAGAGGTTAGGAGCATAGACGATTACGTTGGTGAGTTTGCTGCCATCTAATGTTTGGCCTTTTTCGGTATGATTTAAAAAGGATGATACAATTAAAAGATTAAAAACCTCATTATTAATTTATTATTCATTGGTTCATCACAAATGTAGGATCTTTAGGCATTTGAGCCTAAAGCACTGATCGACGTACACTGATCAGGCTGGGAGGTTATTCAATACAAGCTTACAAACATGACTACGGTTGTAAAAATTTGAATGGCATCAAACTGTATCATTTAACCTTTAGACCAAACGTTGACTATGACATCAGGTATATTCATGCTAACCAGAAAGTCCTCAACAGGCTTCCCCTTTTCACATAGGAGCACCTCCAGAAGAAAATTCAGGTCAAGCCTTACAGCTTCTCACATTAGCTTGGGTAAAGGATACATTAACACGTTAGCAGCACTACAAACACAAAACTCTGAAGGTTTGCGAACTGAAAGAAGATCCAGTGAAGTATTTTAAAGGTGAGCTACAGTTAAATTATTTTAGATCAGATGAGAAATTTAGATCTTGAATCTCAGCATCCCTGATTTGGACATCAGAATCCTTCAAGTTGACCCAGTGTAAGAGTTTATGAATATTTTTGGTCATTTTATTGAAGTTCTTAAAACAGCCATCTACTTTTAAATCTACCAGCCCAGCAAATGTCCATACCTTATGAGTAAAGCCTTGGCATTCACACAAGGAAACACAATGCTTTGCAACGTGATTGCCCTGCATGCCCCTGCCCCTACTACTACTACAATAGGATTACTTTATTTTGCCTCTTATAAATCTCAATCGCCTCATGAGCAGTAGGCCTTCATAGTTCTGATACATGTCCCGTCACCATACGACAACCATGAAGGGTGTAGGGGTGAGGGCTAGCTAGGGAAGTATTCCCCCGCTGCTACTTGACACCAGCTAGCAGCTGCAGATGCTTTTCCAAGCTCCTGGGCTGAGCTAGGAGGTTATCGGATCGCTGAACTGGGGGAGTAAATATAGCAGCATGTACCAGCCCCTCTCACTTTAAGAGAGGAACCTTGGACTTCAACACAGTCACATCAGGCTCAATTTGTCTTCCTCTACATTAATGAATGATTCAATTATTCAATTGAACAATAATTGAAGTAGCCCCTGTATTGTTTGTTTGTTTGTTGTAGCAATCCATTTTATAAATTAATAGATACATTCAATCGAATTCATTCACCAGACAGTCCTTGATAATATCAAATAACCAAGTCAGTCAGTCAGTCACTCAGTTCAGATCCACACACCAATAGATTACTTAATCAGTCATAACCACACTGACTGGACACCGATTCGCCTTCCTTACTAACATCAGCTGTACTCACTAGCTTGCTTGGCCTTCTCCACGTAGGTGGTGCTTAGCGTTTCATCCACGGGCGTGTCGATGGGCCCGACCATGGGCACCAGCTGACTACGGGAGCCCAGCATCATGGCCTCCTTGGCTCTCTCGGGGGACACCAGGGGCACGTTGGACGGCTCCAGGAAGCCGCTGTCCTCCTCCGGGCCCCCATCCCGGGGCCCCTGGTCGTCAGCCGAGGAGATGATGGAGGAGGTCTCGGTGGACGTCTGAGATGACCAAAGCCCCGGGGCCGGAGGCTGGTAGATCACCTCCCTCCGAGCCACGCCCGGCAGAGCTTCTCCACCATCCACTACCGTCCCCCTCATCCCCTCCCCTCCGAAGCCCACGCATCCGTCCAGGGGGCCGGAAAACACGCGGGCGTCCGGGGCGCTGTCGTAGCCGCTCATCTCGGACGTCTCCCCGCCCTCTGGGGAGGACCGCCCCCCCAGCTTCCCCGGGTTGGCGGCGTTGGGGCTCCGGCGTTTCTGCCGCCGCTGCCGGCCGTAGGCCATCACGTCAGCGTCGCTGTCCGTCTCACCGTAGTAGGCCTCGCTGCCGGGGGGCGAGGTGAGGCCGCTGGTCAGGGACGACTGGCTGCGGTGGATCTCTCTGACGGGCGGGTGCTGGCTGTGGGCGGGGGACATGGCCCTCAGAGCGGCGCGGTACTCCTTGTCGATGCGGGGCGAGGGAGCACGCGTCAGCAGCACGACGGACTGGAAGCCAGCAGGCGCCCTGCGTGAAGAGGTCCAATAGGTGAATAAGTGTTATATTATATATCATACACATAGCATAATAGCAGCACTACATATCATCCTTTAAACATGGTTGACCTTTTGACCCGGATGTGGAGCAGTCCTGGAGAGCTGTCGATGAGGTTCATGGCCTGGCCGTGAGACAGGCTTCCACATGCCTGCTCATTGATGGAGACCAGTTCATCCCCCTCTCTCAGACCGGCCCTGCATGCCTTGCTGCGCTTCCGTACCTGTTCCAGCAGGGGGATACATAAGACACACACACGCACGCACACACACAAACCCACACACAAGCACATGTCTGAAGATTGTCATTTATAAATTACATTTCTGAATTGCAGTATTACACTATTGAATTGTACCATACACTTTTTGTATCTTGACATTTTACCCTTAAACATTCTTATATTTTTCAAGATGGATAAATGTCACTCCTATTATTTACATTTATTCTTCATAAAGTCGGCAACAAGCCATCTGATATTGGTCCTGCTGTGTTAGTTCCTGCCAGACACACACCAAGTCTTGTTTGGGCCACTCAATGCCCACTGTGTAGCCACATACCACATACATTGCAACTCAAGTGGGGGCTACTGTTCTATCTGCAAAGCTTTCCACTCAGAAGAGATGGCAAACTGTGGCGGGATGCCCACTTCTAAACAGGCTCATGTCCGTTATTTTGGTTATTTTGCCAAGGTCAATGCAAATATAAACCCTGGCACTGTTGTTGAACAAAAATAAAACATGGATACTATATATATGCATATAAGACATTACAAGAGGTTAGGATGAAAAGGTTTCCTAAGGTCACTCTAAAAACAAGTGTGGTTTACATGTAATGAACTCCCAGCAGGTCCCTCTTGTTCCTTGTTAGCCACAACACTCTTGTTGTGGCTAACACCTGCTTCTAGTGTGGCATGTCAATTAGTCATTCAGTCTGTCACCTTGTGGTTGTAGAGTCAAGCGTGTGTGTGTGTGTGTGTGTGTGTGTGTGTGTGTGTGTGTGTGTGTGTGTGTGTGTGTGTGTGTGTGTGTGTGTGTGTGCACGTGCATTAAATGACACCTGCTTATAAAGTGACGGCCCACATCAACAAAGTCATTGGACACGCACTTGAATGAAGCAAAAATGACAAACACACAGTTTGTAAACTGCTGATCCCCTACAGGATTGGGTCTACTCTATATTCTCTATGTTGAAGGACAAGCACGGGTTCCAGAGACGGCAAGGATGTGATCTTGTCTGTTATTATTATGACAATCCCAAACCGTCCTCCATGTTGCATTTCATTTTAAACGCTTAGATTTATTAGTATGCTAAAAGTTGCACTGGACGGCAGTGGGTTTTCTCGATTGAAATTATGTCAGCACAGTTTACATGTTACAAAATCTAAATAAATGAATGACAGACTTCAAACCTTTGAAATGCCTTTCAAGCTATCGCAGCATTCATAAAGAGGATTTGTATTAGCTATGTGCTAAACCAGGGTATTGTGATCATTCTGGGGTCCAGGGCATAAACCCACACCTCAGCTGACCCTGTAACACACTGCCTCTCCTCTGAGGATAGAGACTTAGCATAAAGAGCAGTTTGTGCTTAGTCAACCGTCTCAAGCACAAACTGCTCTTTATGCTAAGAGCAGTTTTCAGTCCGTCTCAGAATCAGTCCGTCTGTCCACACATACACCTACAAACACACATACTGTACATAAATTAAAACAAATGTTTAAATACCCGAAAGACTCTGCCCATGCAAATACACTTGCTTTCGTGGGGTTTATACAATACAGATTTAACCAACAATTCAACATTTACTGATTGAGATTGAACACAGACAATGCTATTGCTTGCCATGGATCACCATTAAAACACTTTGTTTGATGAACCTCATCTGACGTAATGGAAACGATTTTACTGTGCCAACAGTCTGAGCCATTAGTGTCGAAGAGCATACCTTCCCCATTAAGACAGGCTGGGATCCTGTAACATAAATAGTGTCCCTAGTTGATACTATGTAATCAGCCTATTTGGATTTTGTCCAATATTGAATTGAATATCTTTGGCTAACTGGTCAACTCATATGGTTATGGATTTAATTTAAGAAATCTGTTTCATTATTTCATGTAATTTATATTTCACACGCTGTTCCTATCCTAAATGTTATAAAACGCTAACAAAAGATTCAAGCTGTACAAAAGTATGACCTTTATTAGTCATGTTTACTGCCAAGGTCCAAGCACCATTGAAGAAAAAAAGGTTACAGATGGTGCATGTCATATATTTGGCAGAAGAACAACCCCAACAAAACTAAACCGCATTGATCCGAGAAGATCTGACAAAGGTCAAATTTGAATATCATGGTCCCTTCGGGAGTGTGTGTATTTGGCCTGAAATTATTTAGAGTCTCTTGACAACATGAATGTACAACAAAACCTTGACCGACAATGGTTTAGGGTTGTTAGCTCACCCCAAAGTTCAAAGTTAACCTAGTTCTTAATCATGTGCACACCGGTTATATACCACAACAGAGTCTCACAACATTCTGGACCTCAAACCAAACAACTCAAGCCCCAATGCTCAAATGATCCAAACTAGCCATAGGCTCACTTTCTCCGCAACATTTCTATCAGTTTTTCCCATTAACACCTGATAGATTGTTCTCATGTGTCACCATCACATGATTTCTTTTTTCCAGATTGACCCCACGACTACGGATCTACCATGTAGAACTCCAGTGGGCCAGGACCGTCTCAGCTCCCACCTGTTCAGAGTCGGCTGCTCGCTCACCTTGGCTACCTGGAGGGGCTTCTGCTGCTCCAGCCCTCCCTGCAGTCGAAAGCCCCATGGTCCTCCCCCGGACAAGACTATCACGATCTCTTCGGCCACCATGATCCTCCTCGTCAAGTCGCCGATGTACTTTGATGTTGTGGTCCTTGGTTTGTTCTTTCTTTGTAACAATCCGCTCCTCACTTCAGTGAACAAGTTGTGTCAGACAGGAGGAGAGGACGAGAGGAGGGGGCCATTCAGTGCTATGGCCCCATGGTCCGCGCCCAGGGCCCCCACAGTCAGCTCAGAGTCCTTCAGCGTCACTGGACTGGTGCAGCGGCAGACTGCTTCCTCTCAACACCAGCACACACACAAACACACACACACACGCACCTACCCCGAGGGTGGGCCGACCATAATAGTTAAGGGAGAGACACACACACACACAGAGGCAGAGAGAGAGGGAGGCAGAGAGAGAGAGAGAGAGAGACATACACACACACACACACACACACACACACACACACACACACACACGCATACAGAGTGATTGGAGGTGCTCTAGGTCAGCTTATACTCAGGAATGCAGGCCCAGAGTGAGACAGGGGGAGGGCCTAACGGAGAACACTTGCCCTGTCACTCAGGCCTGGGAGCCCAGTGGCTCGTTGATGGCCCTTCCAAAAATAGGACCTCGCCGTTGGCCAATGTGCTGCTACTGCTCATCTTTTAGATTGGGCTGCACCACGATCTTGAGCATCCATTTTGGAGACCCTGTTCCACCTGATCTCTGTTCACCGCTCACGTTGGTGACCTCAAGTAGAGTCACCCCCAGAATGCCTTTAGGCTGACGGAATGAGCAAGATGGGCTGCTGTATCATCTGCCTGTCTGTCCCTCTGTCAATTCATATGATGGCAATACTTTATTTATTACAACAGTACTATGCTTAATTGTTTTAGTATTGTGGCGATCCCGGCCATGGTCGCCAAGACCGATGCCGCAAAGGAACCTGGGAGGTTCGGCAAGCGGCACTGCCACCAAGGTTGTCGTGGGTGTGGGGTATTTGGTGTGTGTTTCGTGTCTGTGTGTGTGTGGCTAAAATAAAGGCAGCTCTCGGGGTCATGCGGTGTATGGGAGACGAGAGTTGTGAACTGCTTGAACCTGGTATCCCGTCTGGTCTTTTCCGTGCTGCCCACCACAGTTCACTTTTTATTTAAATACAACTTTGTTGTTTGTTCTGTACGTCTGCATTGAAAACAGAAGTCCAATTTCTAAGAGCAGTGAAGACGAGCCGTGAAGACTGGATGGGCAGTGAAGCCCAGCCAGTCAAGCCTGGTCAAGACAATTTCACAACCTCATAGGCCTACATCTCCTTTTTATTTTATGTTTATTTATTCATTGTTTATATTACTTCCTTTCTTCATCCAAAATAACATAAATTGTGCCTCTGTCAAATAAATAGCTGTTATGACTGGGTTTTTGGTCAGGAATATTTTAATGCTTTGATGAAGACCCAAGTATCAGACCCGCTGGCTGACCAAGGTAGTCCTACTGCTGTCCATCTGTTTTGCTGTCTCCAGTCCATGCAGTCTCAGGTGTTCTGTTGGTAAGCTACCCAGTTCAAACAAAGGGGTGGTTCATCATTTAAGTAATTAAAAACTGAAAATGGGAGTCTCAAAGTATCTTAGAACCCCAACGGAGGTGTCTGACCAGCTGCTCAGAGCAAGTTGACTTCCTCTGTGGCTCTTCAGTAATTTTATAGTATTTATTTCCATGGGAGATGGGAGGGATAACATTCAAAGCAACACTGCTGCTGATATCAACACAGTGGTGTTTAGGTTACCACTGATGGTTGCCCACCCTTCTCTGCTTCGCAGCTGTCCTCATTGCTCACACTAAAGACTAAGGGGCCAACATCTAGGGACCAAACAAAAACACACTGAAAGTGAACCTATTTTCTTGAGGGTAATTTTAGATCTACACCAACACCATTATTAATAACTGTGCCTACAGCGCTCTCTGGTGAGGTGTTTTTATATCTTTCCAATTTACCTGAACGTTTCCTTAACTCTGTGTGTTGCTATTTGCTCAATTAATAAGAAAACGTTTTTTCTTCATCAAAAGCATTGTCTACAAAAAATATATATGAAATATATATATTTAAATAAATAAATACATGAATAAATAAATAGATAGGTTTTCATGAAAATATAATCTGTTGGCTTGTTTTGAGTTCAGAAAAATGTTGGCTTCAATATTTTGAGCAAACACCCCAAAACGTTTTGGTTTAAGATATCGATTATGACTTTTATTTTAGGGTGACAATAAGGAAGAGGGAATAAACAGACATATATTCACAGAAAAACACGATCACAGTAAAGCTTTCACAAACCTAAACCATTTAGAATCAAATAAGGAACTATGACATTGCCGTTTTAAACCCATGTTGCCATGGTGCAATCACTGGGACAACTTGAACATCAACAGGATGTTTATCACAAAGACTTTCTCTCCCAACGCTTTTGTGGAGGCATTGTAACATCATTAGTTATTTTATATTTTATGATTTTCTTTGATGTCATCTTTTATTCCTTGGCGTGTCACTGTATGGCACATTTTCGAGAAGAAGGCTCTCTCTTGGTCTAAGCACTGTTGAAAAAAATAAAGAATATTAACAGTTATATCATTTATCTTTGTAAAACAAAGTGGAATAAGATCAGGGTACCCACATATCCTATCTTCTGCCACGTGTTCAGCTTGAATGACTGCTTTGCGGAGAACAGTTTCCACAGATGAACCCATGTTAATCATCTGTAAATAAGAAAATACTATGAGTACACATGTTCTATTGTTTTCATATTGCCCAAATTAAAAAGAAGAAAGGTAGAATGTTTTTCCTTCACCAGATAAACAAAACTCTTCTTCATAACATACAAAAACATTTTACAAATATGTGGGCAATCAACGAGTCTTCATTGTGTCAGGATTTGTTGGATTCTTTAAAGTCGCAATGTGTGAGATTGAGCCACAGCCATGTGAGAAGGTGGGAGACCTCCAGAATTAAAGTAACGTAAAAATAATGTCCTGTCCCCTGGCTTTGCCACTTTGTGACGTGCACTGGCGTAGCTTCGGCTGGCTGGGTGGCGTAATAGGGAGGGGTTTTGGGAGGATTAATTGGTAGAATATATCCATTTTAGTTAGTGATTTTATTGATAACATTAGCTATGTCACTATCGATGAGCATTGACTACAGATATGTCCAGTTCAATTAAAGCTAGGAAGTAGTAGACATTTAACACATTATTACTATAAGCAAGGCAGGGGAAGTAAGCATCATTGTGAAACAGCTTTGCAGACCAAAACACCACCTGCCATTTGTAGATATATGTGGAGGCTTTTTGATCACATTATGGAAGTTCCAGGATCCATTTACCTTGCTAATGTTTTCCTCTGAAGCCTCATTTTTGTTTTTCTGGAACTCCTCGTTAATCTTTAACCTTGCAGCTGTTAAATTTTAAAAATGAGTCAAAATAATGAATGGTGAATTAAGGGGAATATCAAGAAAGAATGTCAGCTTGTTACTTTATTTAACTGTGTTGAAACAATTATAAAATCAAAAAAGAAGATTTTGCATCAAATGTCAAATAAATATAGAATACAGGCAAGGCGTATCAAATACATGTAGGCTTTACAAATTAAAGCAGTTGTGATTAACACCTTCCAGAAGTGCAGAAAAGAAAAGTAGATGCCACATTAAAAATGTACTGAAATATTTGGGTGATTTCAATGATTGTTTAAACCCGTTTACAGCGGTAAAAAACGGGTTAAACCAAGGTCATGCATACAAATCAACGGTTTCGATTGGGATCCAGTCGTGACGTCACGTTAGTAATTATATTTAGGAGTAGTAATAATATCAGAGGACATCGCAAGATGGGCCTACATGTATACCTGTCAATGCTGTGTTATCATCTTTGAACACAGCGAGCCTTGTTCTGTGCAACGCTTTGAACACGCTGAGGACCTTAACGTGGAGGGATACATGACGGAATTGTAATTATAGTCAGTGCTTTTGTTCTGCAAATGGTCAACTTTAGTGAAGGACATTGAAATAAGCCAGATGACATTTTACGTTATGCTGTTAGAAAGCAGGGTACATGTTTTGACAAAACAAAATCGTTTTAAGGTCACACGCCCATGCAAAATATGGTCGGCAGAAAATCGTTTAGTTAAACCAAAGTATGATGAATGTGAGAGTTTCTTAACTCACCTTCAGACGGGTACCCATGTTTACTTATTTAGATCACTTCCGTGTTGCAAATCGAAACTACAGAACAGCCAATCAGTGAACACGACTGAAAAGACTCCCATGTATCAACCAATGGCAGTCCTCTTACTTAGTCACTTGTCTAGGCGGCTCTTCCTTCTTGGACCAAAATAAGTGAGCAGTAGTGACATTTAAGTATTGAATTCTGTCAAAATTGGATGACGCTATTCAATATTTATATATTGTCTTAAACCACAAAGCTTTATTTAACCTATGTTGAAGATAATTTTGAACTACAGCCAATTCTTTCTCGCATTTCTACAGGAAATCCATTCTAGTGGAACAGTGGAATAGTGCTGAACAACACTCATTAGGGTCATTAGACCATGCCTGTTATATTGGAGAGGTGTTATCACGATACATTGCCTTGATGTGTATTTTAGATCGTTACAAACCAACTGAGTTGATTTTGCTGGCAGGCTTGAAGCTGTCGCTCACACGCGCATGGAGCGCCACAGGTTAGAAGGTCGGTTCTCTTTGTTATCAAAATGCATTTCAATGATTAAACTATTCTAAAATGTTTGCATTTTCCACTGAGAATAAACGAGTGTCATCCACCACCTATCCTGTCGTTGAGGTTGGAGAACACATTTATCTGATCTACGTCCCATGCAAGAGGTGCATGATCTGATATAGTAATTGGGCACATGTCTATGTCCTCCGTCCTTTGTAGTTCTTCTCTGGGTGTAAACAAATTATACATTTTAGAGTAGAAAGAATGTCTATGAGAATACAAATTTAAATCTATACCTTTAGGGAATGTAGTTTCCAAACATCCTATATTGATAGGTGTTAAAGAATTTTAAACATTCTAGAAGTGGGGGTTTTGGAAGTAGGTTGCCTAGCTGAGAGATAACAGTTAAAAAACCCTACTAGCAGTCGAATACCTGTGCTTTGTTGTGTTAATTTTTTTTCTTATGAAGCCAGATCCATCCTCATTTGGGACATAAGTTATATCTCCATTTCCCAGAACAAATCTGTCTTTGTGATCTTTGACGTCAAATTTAATACATTTTGAAATTGATGTATCTTTAGATACTATCTTTTTGCCTAATTGATCTGGTGTTTTAGTTGCTCCTGTTCTATTTTCGATAGATGGGTCTCCTGCAAAAATGCTATCTGACCGTTTATATTTGCTATCTCTTTTTAACTGATTTAGGATTTTCTTCTTCTTCATATAGTAAATAGCATGATCAGCTGTATTTCATGCTTTAGAAATCTACCAAAAGGGCAGCACAGTATCTGTGAGAGAAATGCTGTATGAGAATATCTTTTCTGGTTGACTGTTCTGTGTGAGCCAATTCTCAATTGATTTTAGACAGCGAATACAAGAAATAAAATAGATTTGTGATATAAGTAAGCTGTAAATAAAATAAACGTATACTGATAAGAAATGGCAATACACATCACCATGTATTTGTGTATTTCAATTTCAATAAAAACCAAGTGACACAATAAAACCCAGTGAATATAGACACTGCCTTCATTATTTGATAAACCTTGTAAATATAATATCCACCAAAACGTAGTACATAATTGACTTGTATTTTAAACATTCCCAAAAATAGACTTGGTACATTGACCTAGTTGTAACAGTTTCCCAGAACCCTGCCTCCCATGCAAAAAACATTAAAGGGGAAGTGAAACCAAAATGGATTTATTTTGGTGTTAAACGTGGTCTTACATGAGCTCAGTATAGTAATCTATGCCATTTTATCGCTGTTGTAAAAAACTGGTGTAAAATACTATGTGTTTGCCACCCAGTTTGTGTGGAGCTCCGTCTTAGCAGCGGTTAATCAGAAAGTTGGTGTGGGTCGTAACCATGGGACACCGCGTTCCCCCCGGAACTCTCAACCAAAAACCCATTTTTATAAATTTCTTCTAATTTCAGCTGAAACAGGGGGTTCAGCTACACTTTAAATGGAAAGTATGCACAAATGATCACGCACAAAACACAACTGCAAAGGGATGGGGTGTTTTCTCATAAGCGTGCGTCTGGATTTCCCATGGTCTCTGGCTGCTCGGTTGAACTGGGGCCTAGTTACACGGCAAGAGTTGAGAGTGCCATGTCCCTCTCCTCGATCAGCTCGGCAGCAGAGGCATCCATCCTACTCTTGGAGAAGTCATTGATGTCCAAGCCGTCCACAATCTTCCAAGACTTGTCCTGTGGAAATGGAAATAAAATATATGACTATATTAAATATCCATCCCTCTCTCTCGGTAACGTAAACAGATATCCCGCCATAGGCAGTCCCTCTCCCTGGCCACTATCCGAACATAGCATAACATACATAATACAACATAGCTAACATGCAAAGCACCCCATTACAGACCACTGCCAACGTTGGATGAGAACACCTGTAATCCACAAGGTAAGTGACAGTCATTGCAGCAACTCTTGATTGTTCTGTGTTCTTAACTGTCCTAATTTAGTAGGAACATTTAAGCATAATAATAGTCACAACATTGTCAGCGACCGGTAAACCAGCGTGTCCTCACAGAGGAACCACTCATTCCAAACAGTGGCCTTTCCATTCCATGTAACCTGCGTCTACCAACCCACGCTTCCAACCACAAGATTGGACAAAATTTATTTTAAGCTAAATTGATCTTAGCTCGTCTGACATCATACTAAGATGTTAATATAAATGTGACTTGGGAGACAACAAGATTTGTGAGACTACAAGTCTGAGAAACCCATACAATATATAGGTTTGGACATTAGTTAATTACCTCACCAATCAACACTACGTAATTATGAAGTTGTCATGCTTTACCTAAACATGAATAAATGAATGTACTTTTCAGCTTATTCAGATAAAAAAAAAAAAGACTGAAATTGAACCTAAAATGCCTAATAGAAAAAAAGACCGACAGAAACCTACTGACCTTAATCTGTACAGGGAAGGAATAGACAAGGTCCTCCGGGACTCCATAACGGTTCCCGGTGGAGTACACACCCATGGAGATGAATTCTCCCTGAAAGGCATGGTTGGGAAATATTGAATACAATGTACAGATGAGATGTGGGAGAAGGTAGGCCTCGGCCACCCAGTGCTCACCTCAGGGGTTCCTGACCAGATGTCCCTCAGGTGGTCACAGATGGCCTTGGCAGCAGACATGGCACTGGACAGCTTCCTGGCCTTGATGACTGCCGCACCTCGCTGCTGGACTGTCTGGATTAGAAACAATAGGAATGTGAGAGACTTGATCATAATACATTGTATTTGTTTGGCGACATTAAGGACACCCAACCTTACAGTTCAGTATTAAGAGTCAGATAGCAGGTGTTAAACATTGTTTATAAACTAGACAGGATATTGTAATGTGAACAGGAAAGGACAGTGCAATGTCAACTGCGAGGGGGCCCAGAGGATAGATGAAAATGCAAGGGCATATCTCAACCCCATCCTTTAAAAGGGATTTTCTACAATATTTCACTTGACTCAAACCATGGTCAATCTTAGAAGAAAAAAGAGAACAGCATTACATTCATATCATACAAGACTCCCAAAGGAAGTGCATACAAATTATGGAAACCATTCCTTAGTATATCTTTCATCAACACTAAAGCCCTCACTTTGAATATTTTACCTCTCATTACAGACAAGAAACATAACCCCTGTGTGACTAACAAAGAGGAAGTTATTTCACATTATTCATTATTCATTATGTATGCATGACCTCATTATTCATCACATTAGTAGCAGCTCGTTTGAACTTACAGCAATGAAGTCTCCCTTGAGCCAGGCATCGTCTTTGACAGCCTCAAAGCAGGGCAGATCGCTGCCAGCCATGTTCACTTTGCAGTGGTGGACGTCAGGGTACTGAGTCGACGAGTGGTTTCCCCAGATTATCACATTCTTTACGTGGGTGGCGGGAACACTGCAACGAATCGCCACCTGTTGGACAAACAGGACGTTTAAGGTTGCCAATGGCTAAGAACAATGGATGAAGATGTTCCATAAACCTTTTACTTTTCCCAAAGACATGGCGACAGAATCAACACATTAACACTCACTTTTGGTGCAGTGAACATTTGTCAAAGTTTTTATTGTTGGATTATTCTTTTTTATGGAATTGTGAATAGGCAGACTGCTAGTTTCATAGGTCTGTTTTACATTGTAAACACAAGCCATGTGTCAGGAGTCAGGAGACCATCTGTACAGTGCCATACATAATTATATTTCTAAGGCCATTATCCTATAGATGTCAACTTCACCGATAGTATTCTTGTGTGTTTCCCCTCTTAAAAGCACCACCGACCTGGGAGCAGGCCCTGTTGTGGTCCAGACGGGTGAGGCAGGAGAAGTTCTCTTTAGGGATGGAAGGAGCAGACTTTGCAGCGATCAGACAGTTAGTGTTGGCAGGGTTCCCCACAACCAGCACCTTGGGACAGAAAAAACACATGCATATTTCACTCCCAAATGAAGGTGCAACATCACATTACATGATATTCCTTTCAATTTAGAAGATGGTTTCGTCCATAATAACTTTCATGAAGGATTTTTTCATATTACTTCTTTAAAAATATATATACCGGGTATATGAATTTACAATTGACCAGATAGTTGGTGGAGATTCAAATGATTGGCAATCTTCATGAAATGGAAAAATTGGATGTTATGGCTTATGGAACTTGGACAAATCTGCGATAGGAAATTATGCAAGAGTGACCATCACAACTTATATAGCCCTGATGCGTTTCAAATTGTGTGATGGGGAAAGGACTTTAACATCGACCAAGTTTAAACATCACTTAAAAGATCTTAGCTTTTATCTGTTGACTTTGATGAAGTACATTCCTGGCAACAAAAACCTCTGCTATTGGACCTAGGTGGCCACTGTCTTCCAATGCTCTTCAACAATGACCAAGTTTTTCTGTTACCTTGACAGTCTTCTTTGCAAACTTGTCCAGGGCGCCCCCCTGGCTCTTGAAGATGGCAACGTTGGCCTTCAGCAAGTCCTTCCTCTCCATTCCATCCCTTCTAGGCATGGAGCCCACCAAGATGGCAACATCTAGGTCCTTGAAGGCCACCTCCTCCTTATCAGTGGAGACAACCTCTGTGAAGACAAGAGATGTTTTTCTGTGGTGGTTTATACAAAGAATGTCTTGTCGTTGCACACAAAATATGGCCCAGTTTAACAGACCTTGATTGTTTTTAGTTTGACTGGCTACCCCTTCATTTTACAGTCCCCTAATTACAAAGTATTGACCTGGTAAAGATATAGTAAATGATCATATATTATTGGGTAATTAGCACTGCATAAAAGGCTAGTAGCTCCACTGATTGCCTGGGTTAGCTGATGTCAATTTAATGAGGGCTACTGCTTAACGTATTTGATTGGTAAGCGTAGCTGATCCAACTGCTGGTCAATGTTCCCGTTTTGAAAAAAACATCACAGACGTTTTGTACGTCCATGATGTATGTATACAAGTAAGTTCCCGGTTAATGGTGTTACTGATAAACATTATGTGTGTTCACTTTCATTGGGTAATCATTTTATTATCCATTAATTACAATTGTAGGTTTGATTGCATTCATGGTCGCCAATGTCATATATTGTGACAAGGGTTAACTATTATTAACTTTTAACATTATAAGTATACTGTGTATACTATTATAACCCTCCTAAGGTTTTGTGGTGTGACCTGAATGGGAAGTGCAACGTACGCCTTGCAACGGCCCGTCTCCGAACAACGCTGTCCAGACGATGACTTAAGGTTCTCAGTCTGCAGAGCCTGCACACCCCAGAAGAGGCAAGACAGGTGTTCGACCACCTTTGCATCAACACCCTGGCATCTGTCGGGTTTGAACCATGGCAATGGGCCAGCAACATACGGAGTGCTGTGAGTCACCTACCAGATAGCCTGGAACTCGGGCTGGCTCAGGACAACACTGACCCTCTCTAGTTAACACTTGGGCTGAGCTGGCATGTCCGACCGATACTCTGGGGTTCAAACACCACCCTGTCCACTATGATGGTCCAACAACGCAGAATATCTATAAAGTACTAGCAAGACAATACGACCCACTTGGATTTCTACTGCCCTGCATCACTCAGGCTAAGATGCTGGTTAGACACCTTTGAAGTTAGCAACGTGACTGGGATGACCCACATCTTCCCCATGACCTTCTACAAGCTTGGACTGCCAGGGAGGCAGAGCTGCAGATCCTCCTCTAAATCACCTTACCCCGGTCATATCTACTCCCTGAAGTGGACAGATCCATTGTCACCAGAGAGGACCATAACTTTTTTGTAATGCCTCAGAGCAAGCCTATTGCTCATTGGCATACATGAGATTGGTTGATGGACAATATCATATTATTCTGTCCTTCCTCCTGGCCAGGTCTTGAGGGGCTCCCATAGAGGTACACTCCATGACACGGTTAGAGCTCTGTGCCATGGTCACTGTAGCCCAAATGGCCTAGTAATTGGAGAGTGCAGTCACCTTAAAGATTGACAAAACAATCCTCTGGAAAGACTCCACCACGGTTCTCACATTGTTGCAGTCCGCTTAAAGGTCTTTGTTGGCACCAGGGTGGCAGAAATTCAAGAGCTGACCAACTGCTGCAATTGGCGCTACGTCAATTCAGCAAATAATCTGGCTGATTACATTAGCAGAGGTAAGACCTTGAGCTCTTATTGAGCCTAATAGGTGGAGACTGTCCCCGATTCCTCCTTCACAGCAAAGGAATCTGGCCAGTGAAGTCCAATGCAAGACCTGAGGAAGACGCCTCCGAGATCCATTAGTCTTCCTTCTGCGGGATAACCACCCTTGAGCCTGATCCCCCGAACCTCAGATGTCAGTCAGTAAACTACAGTACAGGAGCTACATGGGCGGCGGGTCATAGCAGTCTCCCTTCTTCTGAGGATTACCATCACGCAGAAATCCTTGGGGAGTAATAATCAAGTGTTCACAAATCTTGGCATACACTTAAGACCTTTTCCTTTTCTTTACAATTGACACTGACTCCTTCCTAATGGATCGCCACTCAGGCGATTCATTGCCTGCCGAGGGACACCATCAGAGCTGTTCTCTGATCAGGGAGGTGGGCAGGAGAGAAGGAAGGGAGGAGAGAAGGAACTTCAGGCAGCTTTGGCAGTAATGTCTCCTAAGCATTAAAGGCTGATGGCAAAACAGTAGATACGATTTCAATTCAATCCCCCTGCAGAACACAACCACTTTGGAGCAGTATTGGGGCGGAAAATCTGTCAAGACGGCGCTCTACACCACCGTAGGAGCCCAGCCATTCACAGCATACGTTCTTCTCACTGTCCTGCTGGACATGCAGGGAATCATTATTGCTAAGCGTTTAGGCTATGTTTCATCTAGCATTACTGACCTGGACCCAGTGACCCCAAGCTCTGCCACAAGTAGTCTATCCTGAAACCAAGCTGCCGACATTCACAAGTGCTGGCTTTTGGTCAAGGTTTATCCGGAATTACCTCCCTAGTCTGCAGACCTATCAGAAGTGGCAGTAATCTCCAGTGGACCTAGCCGCAGGCTCGGTCATCATGATTGTCGACCCTCAGCTGCAAAGAGCCCTTTGGCCAGTTGGTCATGTCATCAAGGTCCAACCGAGGGCTGATGGTAATGTGAGGTCGGTGGACGCAAAGATGAAGGGCCTCGGTTGTGTTAGTGTTTGTTTGGTCCGCCGTGGTGTCATATATAATACCTTTAATGTATTTGTTGTTACTTGGTAATAATATGATTTGATTGACTTGGGAGTGGATGCTGCTCATCATAAACAAGACCTTATATATAAAGCCCTCCAACCCCTGGTAAATAAGAGGTAAAAGTCTAATTGCATACTTCCTATAGGATAGTAGACCACCAATTCTTAGAAACAGCTCCTCTTTCCCCCATCAATTAAAGTCACAATTGTAGTTAGTATGTTGCTAACCAAGTATACTTGAGTACTATCTAGAAATTAAGTAGTACCTTCTCATAATATCCTCTATCTTAAATAGTTATTGTTTATAGCTCCACTTACTCATAAGGGTTGATTAGATTAACCTTAGAATCTATCGACTTTATGATTTATGATGAAGAATTACATCAATACTTCACTGGTAACAACCTAAACAGGAACGGTTTTCTTCTCGTGTCATAGTACATATTTTTCAATACAGGCAGGCCTCGACATTAAGCTTTTTAAGCCACTTGCCGATAACAATTATGGCTGCAAAGCTGTCAAACCAGTTAACTCAACAGAAGAAACACTAGGTCCTCAAAATTAATTAATTCATATATTCATATAGGGCCTACAAAGATACATTGTTATCTTTGCAATACAAAGACAACATTTATTTTTATTGATTTTTTGTGAATATTTCTAACTAATTGCATCCCGATTTGCTATAATGCAAAATTATCAGCAAATAATCACCTGTAGTAAGTAACAGCCCACCATTGGCAACTACTACAGCAATCAGAATGACAAAATTTATTTTTATTGATTTGTGGTGATTTCTTTCCTGAAACAATTCCTCCAAGCCTTTTGGGTGTAATTTGTAGACGGTCCCTGAAACAGATAGCAGCCAGAACGTAAATTTAAGAGCTGTTCTCGCACAGATATTGATAGGAACATGTCGTTTTGATTTTTGTCGATACGGTGTCCTAAACTTTCATCAACATACTACACCCGTAATGTAGTGAAATTGTGTTGATGAATCCGATTGCGGTGTAGTCAAAACCGCAATCGGTTAACTTTAATCTGCTGTCCGGACGGACCCACGGAAACTTCCTTTGCCTTTTTTGTTTCATATCCTGGTGGCGTCTCATTTTCAGGTGTCTTTATTTATTTATTTCCGTTACATTTACCTGGCACTTGGGCAGTTTTCAGAGGCTGAAGGAACATAACGAAACTGACTCTTCTTTTACTTATTTTCCGTATGTGGCGGTTGGCTATACGGGAGTGAGTGAATACAAATTATTGTTATGATTCTTATTCTCCTGTTTCCCGAAAACCAACGCACAGCGCTGTAGAAAGTTCTGCTCCCACGATATAAGAGGCATTTATTTTGTAGGCATATTTAGTGTATTTTCTAAAATAAAATTCACTTGCCCTAACGGGCAACTACATGTCCCATTTATGTTGCCCGATCACAGAGTTCACCTGCCCCGGGCAAGCGGGCAACCCTTCATTTGGAGGCCTGTACAGGGTAGGTTCTTGCAGATGTTTCAATAATTTACTCAGAAAGCTGAAACTGTACTGTAAAATGTGGCCTGTTTGTTTCAATGATAAAACCAGGCTCCTGCCAGAACCATCTTAACTGGTTGTGGCAAATATGATCCTGGAAAATTGCCTTGCACATGGTGCCAGTATAGCTTTTTAAAAAGCAACTGAATTGTGCTATTCATGAAGTCATGGGGAAGTTAATGGCTTCTATTACTGTGACCGACCCACCCAGGTCAAAGTCTGTTCCCTTGCCATCAGGGAAGACATATAGGCCCAATCCCAAAGTGAGCCCTGAGGACTAAGGACTAAGGACTCACAGACTTAATTGATCTCAGGTGCTAAGTGAGTGAGTGTGTGAGGCCACATGGGCTCAGATAGGTATATATGGGGTTGGGACAGCATTTCACGAGAGCACATGTTACCTTGACAACATTTAATGACAAAGATGTTGCTGACACAATAATTTTTGCGAGAACGCGCATCAAAGTCTGGGAGTCCTTTAGTCTGGACATTGGGATTGGGCCATAGAGTCACAAAGCTTGAACCAATAAGATGAAGATCAGCTTTTTGCCCAGAGGAGCCTACATCACCTCCCGTCCTCCCATAGTTGCTGAGCACTGAAGACTGAAGACTTGTTTTTATACCTAATAGTATACCTTTACCTTTTTATGCTGAATATTTCCTTCATCATTGTTCTTCCTGTCGTTTATTTATTTATTCAATTATGTAGTATATATGGATGGAGAAAGATACCTAATTACTTTATCATGCTTATCTGTCTTGTCTGATCTTATTGCTGCTGGTCTCAGAGAGTTACCAAGCATAAGTTAGCGGCATGCCTACAATAATCAATAAAGTATTTGATCTCTGTGGGAGTTTGTGTGGATGACGACTAGTTTAAACAGCCTCATCTAGCCGAGTCTGATTGGACTGGGGCTGGGTGAAGCTGCAGAACTGTTGCACATTGAGTAACCAGCCATCAATACACATAGTATACACTCAGATCGAGTTGCCATGTTGTGTGGATGTGCATTTCAAAGGAATAGAAGTCAGCTAGGTGGAGGGTAGCAATGGAACTTGCTACAATCTATCAAACATACTTAAAGTAAGTGACTTTAAACGGAACACATTCAAAAATAATTGCATAATTGAGAAGAAATATGCAGAGAAATGGGTTCAACATATATAACTGCTTAAACCTTTGTTTCTGCTCGAAATACATAAATGGCAGGCCACTGAACATTGGTCACATGTGGCTAAGGTTGCCACCCCTTTCTGTGCATCCAACATTGTCTTTGTAAATACAGGGGCCTCAGGGCCTGCCCAAACAAAGCAAAGAACAGCACCTTTTCAAAGGAAAAATTCCAGGTCACAATGGAGATGGCACATAATGGCAGCTCACAACTAAAGGTGTAGCATTGGTCAATATAATGACAAGACTGAATGGATATTTTAAAACACATGGGAACTTATAATGTGGATGATCTGCTTTCGGATATCAGTGGTGGGCATGTAACAGAAACAAATGGATGGAATATGTCTACAATGTAGGAAAAAAGCCATGTGGCATGGGTGAGCATGTTTCCATATTAACAGATAAGATGAGATAAGATGAATTTGTAACTACCTGCATTAGCAACCACAATGTAAGCAAGTACAAAATAGTTGTTATATCCAATGTGGCAAATTAAACATAAATTCGAAAGTGGAAACCAAGCAACTTTAATCCAAAAATGGAATTGAATGTAGAGACTATGACAAATAAACTTTCTGTTGGCCCTGAATACTATCCATCAGTCCTAATAGTTACCCTTCAGCAGTGGGAGGGCACAGTCCTGCAGCTCCATGACAACGCCATCCAGGACAGGCAGCATTGGTGAAATGTCCAAAAGGAGCAGGACGATGGGCTGTGGTAGGTCCAGGTTGGAGAGCAGAAAGGAAAGAGGAAATGAGAGCAGGCTTAACCCTGTCAAAGTAAAAGGCAACCCATTTGGCATTCAGTTAAATGCTGTTTTTTTTTTTTGGGTTATTGGAATCATACTACAAAGTGAACACTCACACACTACGTCAAATGCACTCGTTGTTATAAAAGGTATTTATTGTGTGAGTGAGACTATGAACTATCTATTTGAATATCAATCAAACTAACCACAGGACAAGTAAAAAAAAAAAAAGGATTTGACTTAAAATATATTAAATTTGACATATTGGTCCAAGGCTTAATAATAAGTCTGGCTATTGCCTATACAGTTCCATAGACCAAGTACTGCCATTCTCCTCACAAGTCAAACAAAGATAAGGACACAATGGATGAAATCATCCTATGACTTTAGACGTTTGCAATATTTGTCTCACTGAAAACAACGCAAGCAATGACAGCAGATCAGTTAATACCGACACATAATAAGATAGCTGACTATAGGCCTAAAACAGTACCCAGTATTTCCCCCAGAAAATATCTTAGTCAAGGGGCTCAAGGTGGTGGAGCGGGGGGGTGGGTGGGTTATGTTTTCTTTCCCTACGAGAGTTTTCTACTTTGTTAATGTCTTTTTTTTTCTTTTCTTTTTTTGATACATTGGTAGTCAAGGCAGGGCCCTGTTGTTGTTAAGGCCGCCTTAACCATACAGTGCTGGAGGAAACACTGAGTACCATTATAAGGGCATCACACATCACAGCTGAATGCAATTGTCAGAATAAGGCTCACGTAGTGAGCTTTCACTAACTCACCATTAGCCCAACCATCTCAGCATCACCAACCAATCAATCATGATAATTCATTTTCTTTGAAATCTACTTTATTTAATTTTAAAAGCGGTAAACATCCATTTGTTTTGGATTTTTCTCCCTGGGCATGTGCCCAGATTGCCCATATGGTGGTTCGGGCTCTCTCTCACTCTCACTCACTCACACACACACACTCTCACACACTCTCACACACACACACACACACACACACACACACACACACACACACACACACACACACACACACACACACACACACACACACACACACACACACACACACACACACACACACACACACACACACACAGTTTGTAACCTGTTGGATGCACGTCAATTGGCAAAAATAGGTCACCTTATACAAATAAAGTCATAATACATCTAAGAGAGATATAGAGACATAGATATCTAGTTATGTATATATATATATATTTATATACTCACTATAAGGCATAATGCGTTACACAAGACACTCAAAGGCCTAATCGTTACCTGATCCTTCCCGAAGACATCTCCCTTTGCAATGCTGAACAGAAGGGAATAGGCGATCTGCCCAGCTGCACCGGTCACCAAAACTCGGATTGGTTGAGCCTATAATACAATTAGAAATATAAGGTTATAATTAAACTGACACATCAAAGGTCCGACACGGGATCCGTCCACCAGTGCGCGCCGCTCAGTGCGCACGGAAAGAATTAAGGGCACGCGCAGTCCAGAAATAGCGCACCTTGTCAGCCAAAAGTTCGCAGGTCAATGCTGACATAAAGAGACTCACGTTTTTAAAGGTCATACTGCGCTATCGTAAAAGCTATTACCACCAATATCGTATTAACAAAGATCGAAAATTGATGTTAAATGTTTTTAAATAACAGGTTACTCGCTGAAACATTCAGGTTAATTCAAGTTCAGGTGGAGACCGAAAGTCAAACGTCCACAAACATTAATTTGACAATAACGCGTTCGTTTGATAATACATTAGCAGACGCGGTAACGTTAAAGCCTTCGCCAATAAACTTCGGACACTTAACTAATTAACTGCCTTCATCTATTGCATGTTTGTTCACAAAGTGCTCTTTTGTTTTCTCGTCCATCCCGTTTTGACCTCAACGTCCACAATCGTTAACTAATTTAGCGAGGATGAGGTTTTCTCGACTGTTCACTACTCACTCACTCACCATATTCACGCCGCCGCTCTGCCTGCTCTTCTCCGTCTATACGGTAGGCGAGGCGCAGCGGCTTATCCGAGAAGCACAGTCGCGACATTTCGACACTTTACGGCAGAGCGGTTGGTTGTGGGAGCTGTAGTTCAATGTGTTCGATTGTAGCTCAATGATTAGCACAACCCCAACGCATGCATGTATGCACACAATACGCGTCACAAATGGCATATTTCACGTAGTCATACATGAGATCGATTATTTCGTTACGTTAAAGTCGTGTAAGGACAATCTCTAAACATCGGTAGTTTGTTTGATTCAGGACGTTTGAACTTATGGATGTGACGTTGCTAAGCAACCCTGGACTCATACTAGAGCTCTAGTTAGCCTGATGGCTAGCTGAGCACAAAAGCTACCTATGGGTTGTGATGATACTAACACGTGCATATAATCATCTTTACTTTGCTACCTGTTTTTTTGTATCGTAGCACTATGAAAGCGCCATCTCGTTGTTACCCAACACGTTGCCGTCTGCGATACAGACATAAGTAAGGTAATAACATTCACTCAAATGAGAACTACGTTATTAGAGTTTCTCCTCGTTCCCCGTTGGATGTGTGTGTGATGTGTGTGATTCTCTTCGTGTGTGTGTGTGTGTGTGTGTGTGGGGGGGGGGGGGGGGGGTGGGGGTTCTCTTCCTGTCTGTCGACTCAACTCACCCATCACTGTTACTGCTTGGTGTTGTGCTGTGTTACTAGTCCAGCTCTGTGGCCTTTGCAACACCTCGGTACATTGATCAACCTGAAAGTGTAAAGTTACATTGAAATAATCACTTGAGCTTGTCCATTTTACAACTTAGCAGAAATGTTAGATGTCTAATGTAAATGTCTGTAAACTAGTATGTACAAGTGTGTATTACTATCACTGCCACTTCAATAATTACTACCACTGTATTGTAAATGTGTTGAGCATTTTATTGTAATCTAACCGTTCTCATGTGTGCCTCTCTGGTGATGGGTGAGGACAAAACCACGAAGCGTGAGCTTGGTCATTCACTTTTAATGGATTCATTACAAAATCCTGACAAGCCCTGAAGAAAGGGACCTGAGATAGCGTGTTGTTTGACCCCGATAATTGGCTTATATTAAGAAGGTGTTTGCATATATATATCCTACGCATGGACTGATTGCTATAGGCCGTAGCTTGTGTTAGGCTCCAGTCTGGGCCCTCTTCTTCATGGCTGAACCCTGCTCGGGTTCTAGTTGTCATTTAAGTGCTTGAGCCCATAAATAACTTTTATTTCCTTTTTAAATCATGTCGTTATATCAGCAATTATAATGATGATAATATAAATTACACATTTTATTACTAATGTGTGCAGAGTGCTTTCGAAGAAAACAAATACCAGAAAATACAGAATATAGATTTCCAAATAAAAACAATGAAACAGCAGAAATAAAAAATTATCATCTATCAATAAAAAGACAATGTTCTTATTTGTTTTGTATTTAAAATAAGATACAGATGTTTCTTTCCTTTTCATACCTGAACCCAGATCCAAGTATATTGGGCTAAGCTCATAAGGAATTTAAATGTTGACTATTTACTGTGTGCTCTTTCTTTTACGGACGCTAGGTGTCAGCATAAGGCTGTATTTAAATATATTTCACACGAGGCCATGCCAGCTTCTGAACAAGGCACTGGCTTGTTCATTTGTGTCAAGTGTTTTTTTTTTCTTCAGATGTGCACTGTAAAGTGGTCAGTCTGTAGAGTGACATTTTTCTCACACGGAAAAGGTAATCTATCTTGTCATCAATGTGCAAATTCCTTAGTAAAAGTGATTTTTCGTTTCTTTACTTAAGTCTGTGATATTGTTACAATTAGTACATAGATTACTATTCATTACAATAATATGAAGAAATATATAAAGAAATAAAGGTATTTTTTTGCCACACATTGAGATACTAAGAATAAAGTTTTAATCATGCATATTCGCTACTATATGTTTCTAATAAATCATGTTAACCTACCCTACTTGAAACTACTTAGAGTTCATCAGACAAAGATGAAAAAAACGACTGTTCATTTAATGGTAGACTTGACAGGCGTATTTACTGTAGTTGCCAGAGCCAGAAGATCTTGTTGCATAAGCGGTGCTTTGCTGAGTTAAGTACTTATGTATACTCTACCTGCAGGAATAGCCCGGGGTTCTGAAATGCTGTGATTGTGTAGCCGTGTCACATTGAAGGCAAGGCCTTTGGGCTGTTCTTCACACACATACACACACACACACACACACACACACACACACACACACACACACACACACACACACACACACACACACACACACACACACACACACACACACACACACACACACACCTTTGTGGGGGAAACCTGAGAAGGGGTTTTTCAGAGGCTTCCATCAAGCATGGATTGGGAGGGGTTTATCGTTGAGAACTCAATCCTCATCTGCTAACACAAACCTTTTTGCCACAACATTCAACATTCAATCTTGTCTTAATTAGTGGGCAATTATTCACTATTTTCTCTTTTCATTCTCTAGTTGATTTATGTATGGGATAATGACCTATGAGATTGAATTGGTGCAAATGTCGATATTGAGATATATAATATGAGACAAGACGGAATTATGTCTTTACCAAAACTATCATCTGTCCTACAGGACATTTACAAGTCAATAATTTTGGCAAAAAAACTTTGCCACAACGTGGCACCAAACCACTGAAATTTTCTTGAAATTATCCAACCAATTATCACACCAGACTGTGGCAAAGGTGCAGGTGACTTACCTTTCTCCATATTTTTTGGTTTTGCTTTACTGTAACCTCCCATTGCTAAACCCCCAACCACCCCTGGCATACACCAGCACCTGCACTTGCCTACCACTATTTTATTAGTTTCGCCTTCAAATCCATCCACAACTACTCCAATGGGTTCTGAGTGAGGGCTGTTCGCCTGCACGTCCCCAGCCTCCGGACCTGTTCTTGTCGGACTGAATGGGAAAGTGTGCGTGTGTTTTCATGTGCGGGGATTAAGGCCTATTCCCAGCCGACCTGGGCCGCACAACAGATGTCGGCCAGGATAGTGCTCGCTGTTCCCGTGCTGATGGAGGGACGCCCGGATAGGTCTGTGCTGGCGCTGTTAAGCCTGTGTTTTGAGTGTGTGAGTGTCCATGTGTGGATGTGTGTTGTGTGCACATGTACATGGGGATCACAAGTTAAGCAGGGTCTCTGAAATGAACACCGCCTTACTGTCAAATGCTTCTCAATTGTTGTGATGTGGCAGGTAAATTCATCCCAGGCACCAGCCACTGTAGCATCAGGGCTTTCTGAGGGACATGATTCACGTTTCTATGGTTATTGTATGTGAACTAATATAATATTATTGGCCGTAGCAGCCAAAGCATTTAAAACCAATTTGATATCTTGTTTTTTTTAGAAGTGGCTGAAATGTGAAACATTCTTTGGAGGACTCGGTGGTTCAGTACAGGATTTGTAACCTTGCACAGTTAGATTGCTGGTAGATGAATCTCAGATCAAGAGCAAGAACAAAACATGTATCTTAAAGTAGAGAAGGTACTCTGTTGGTGTTGTGTAGCTGTTTGATCCTCTGAAAGATGACCCTTTGTTCTTGGGGGCCTGAGGCAGGTATGTCTCCAGGGCAAATGTGTTTAACATAGCACACGGTTGTACACCTCAACCGTCAGTCAGAGTGGAAAGACGATCCGCCTGCTGGGACAAGACATGACTTGACTCCACATTATCAGCATGGCCTCTCTATTGTCTGAAGTAACAGCAGAACTCTGCAGCGCTGCTTCAGGATATCCTGTGTGTGTGTAGGTGTGTGCATGTGTGTGTGTACCTGTGTGTGTGTGTGTGTGTGTGTGTGTTCTGCTTTGTGTCACCTCAAGCTGTCAGAGCAGGAGAGTCACAGAGCCTTCCAAGCTGTCATCCTAATCACGTCTGAAAGAGCAGACAGTGTGTGTGTGCGCGCGTGTGAGTGTGTTTATCTTGACCTTTTCGTTTAGCAAGGGCTCATCTGTCCATCTCACAATTTTTTTTAACACCCTCACTTTGCTCGCTTTTTGACAGGTGTGTGTGTGTGTTTACTTCGTTGTCTGAGAAAGCAATGGCGGCCCTACTCCCAAATGCACCATGCACACAAACACAAACCCTTCTTCGTACCTACGCTGTCTTCTGTTAACACAATGACGACACCTGGACACCTTTGACATGACTCCTTCATGCCCACAAGAGACCTGCTAGACTTGTAGGTACACAGAGATGCTCTTTCAAGTAGAACTGTGATGATGTAGCTGGTGCTGCTGGATGTATTGGCTTTCTTGCCCTCGGGCGGTGCTGTCAGGCAAACACAGCCAGCGTGTGGAGTCTGGAGCAGTTAGGGTTATACTGGAGCCTACATATCGTGGACAGACTCCGCTACTGTATACAGCCTTCTGGATTAGCGGGGACACACATTAGGGTTAGTTATGATCATTATGCAAATGAGGGATACCAGAACTGTTTCTTGCATGTTTGTACTGGAGAAAGGCTGGTGGCAACATGGAAACTAGCACACAGTTCCTTGTGGCATGGCTCGGCTGGCCACATGAGGGCATTGCAATAGGAGGCATTGTTTTGACCAGCGAACATTTCACCAACCGCCTTCCCAGGCGTTCTCATCTCACAGAATAGCACGCCTGGAAAGGATGCTTCCAATGTGCAGGAATTGGCAACAGTTACGCAGGTTTAGTGGCAAGAGGCGGGAGAGAGAGAGTACTTCCGAGGGGATGATATCTGTCTCCATTCTGCAGATATTCCTTTTTTCAAATTCTTTGTTAAAAACTCCATATTTCTTCTCCTTATCATTGTCTAAGTTGTTCTTCTCCTCTGAATTGGACACGGCTCCCATGCAGCAAGAGAGGATGATGTTTCTGTAGTGGGAGGGTCCAGATCGATTTCCGTGGGTAATACACAGACCCCTCTGCTAGTCCAGGTCATTATAAGCTTCAGTGTGGGACAGATTTCAGAGATATGGTATACAATAAATACATAATGATGCATGATTTGGTTTAGGTATACAGTTAATAAAGTTAATATTGTGGTATGAGGTGCATACATTTAGTTATGGGTTAGTTAGAGGTAGTAAAATATCTCAGTCTACTTATTAGACAAATTCGCAAAAACGATGATGGTAGTGTGTGTGTGTGTACGTGTGTGTGTGTGTAAATACCTCTGTATTTTTCTTCTCTCAATTACCTCCTCTAATGGCGTTTATACATCTGCTTAGAGGTGGCACAGCTTTCGCTCTCTCTCACTCTCTATCATTCTATATGGTGTCTCTTTCTGGTTATCTCTGTCTCTCTCTCATGGTTATACTTACCATCTACCATACTATCTCATCCATCCCCACCCTTTGAGGTCCCCTAATCTGGTGTTTGGCCATGCCTCCACATGTGCTGGAAATTATTCACAATCCTTACTAATTTTCTGCACATAAAGAACCCCCTCTTTTGGGAACAAGCTTAATTGTGGGCCTTTGCTGATATCTGTGGTTTAGAAAGTGCTTTATTGAGCTGTAATGTTGTTGTGGAATTGAGTATGCATTTTGGAATGCGATATTTGTTCTGTAACGTCTTGCACTGACGAATACAAAGAAAATCGCATATATATAGCCTATATTGATATATTTTATGTATATAGAAATTACTATAACTAATGAATTAGTAACGCTTACACTTAATTAAACATATATATGTTTATATATGTACAGTATATGTATGTTTAAGTATATGCGTTAGTAATATAACTAGCAATGTATGCCAATGTCCACACCATGTGATAGTTAAGTACAAACGGGTCTTCCAATTAATACAAATGAATTAAACAGAATGGGTTCCTTGTTCAACTTCTAACAGGGTTCATGATTGTATACATATAATACATGCATATGGTATGTGCGAATATTCTATCAATCTGACATTAATGAATTAATTTCTCTTCTCGTACACAAGGTCATCACACTTGCGTTTAGATCTCCAACCCCCACAAGCATTACCTCATGCATACACACAGACCTCACATTCTACCTCTTTAACACAGTCCTTATCCCTTCTTGCTAATGTGTTACTAGACATTGTAGAGATACAACGTAGGACATATATGTTTGTAGACATGGACACTCACAGTCCAACAATACGCACAGACACATCGCCCCCAAGAATCACCCTTTAACTGCTGTTAGAATCACTTAGTTTTTTTCTGCCTACCATCAGCCCATTCTTTAGTCAGTCACAGCAGCTCTCTGTGAGTACACCCACATTAATTCCTTTAGCGCTAGCCTGGTTCTACCAGTCTATCTAGTCTGGCGCCACTTTGTCTGACGCACATCCTCTTATGGCAGATGCTTTCATGTAAGTCAGAGAGGAGAAAAGGTGTGAGTGCGTGGGTCGGTGTTTTGTGAGTATGTGCAAGAGTTCTCACAATACTTTTCTTGTGACAAGCCAGGTCTTGATTTTATTAAATGATTTCTAATATTTTTGCAACCGCCTATAAAGACACCATGCTCCACCTCATCTTCACATTGATTTATCCTTGCCCCAAATAATCATTTACAATAGGCCTTGCTGCATGACATCAACGATATGTTTCTGTGGCAACCCCTCAGCCTAAAGGTTCTCATGGATATATGACTCAGCCGGACAAAGTGCCAATATATTTTTTGTTATTTATATTATTTGAATTATAATGTTCTCTATTCATCCTGGTCTGCCATTATTTAAAGGATTAATGTCGACAAACACATATTTTATATACTAGTTAATTTCGGTTTGACTGAAGATAGCCAACTATCCACAAAAATAGTTACATATAAATCCAAATTGAGTGCGTATTTTTGTTATCTTTTTATGCACAATATAAGACATTTAAACTGCTCAGGGGATAAGTATTTGTTTGATATTTCCATGAGTTGTGTGGGTTGTAATTTGAAAGGAAAGAGTAGTTTGCATTTAAAGTGAATAGGGCCCAGATTGTGATACTGTTGACAGAGTTGATTATTATATCAAACTGTTTCAAGTTTTCCATTTTGGTGTTTCGTTTAGGTCTACAATTTGTGCTGCTCAGTATCCTATTAAGCACAGGGATGGGGAATTGTGAGATTGTGGGTGAATTCACGCACAACACACACACGCACACAAAAACCTATCCTTTTTCCAGTGCCAGTGTAGTTATCTGGGATGGTCTTTTCAGACTTCTGATGTACTTGATTATTTTCTTCTCCAGCTTTATATGGAGGGTCTTGCATTGGATGAGTTGTGGTTGTTCCTGAAGATGACCTTTTTCAGACTTTCTGATTTCTGGTATGTTTGAGAGATTAGGGTTTTTGTGGTTGTGGTTGAAGTCATGATTTAGTAGGTTTTAAAACAATTGAGTCAGGGGATGATTATGTAACCATTGCAGGGCAGGTTGAGTGGGATTCATCGTGGCGAGACCAATCAATGGGAAACTATGACATGAAAAATATTAATGCTTTTGCATCTGAGAACTATTTTTGAACACTTATTTACTGCTAAATCATGAAAGGAAGTCCTCTTTTGTGTATTTTTTATATTTGTGATTGAGGTCTAATCTCCCTCCATATCTACCTTCTGCCTCGCTCTGCCCCCGTCAGTTGCCCCTCCCTCTGTCAGCCCGCCACAGGTTGTTGCCCAGGGAATGACTGACTTGCAGTAAAATAAATAAGTACAAAAACCATGTGGTCAGGGCAAGATTAATTCCTTTTCTCATGTCAGTCAAGGACTTACTGAGCCCGGCACGGCCCAGCATTATCACATTTTTGCTTATCAAATACAAACCTTATGCTTCATTCCTTCAAGTTTCATAGTTAGATCAAAATTGATCTAACTTTAAATCTCTGAAAATGTTTTATTTTATTTCATGTATTTTTCTTGTCATTTATTTAATAAGATGTTTATTGTTTCTAGATGGAATGTTCCTTTTAGCTCAAATGATTACTAATTAACTGACTCATTGTTGGTGTATGGTGTATGTCAAGCTAACTTAAACCTGCACTATGTAGGTTTTCTTATTAGTAGCCTCTAGTGGCGGGAGCTGCAGCTACAGCTATAGCTATATCATTTCTGACGTTCCCATGGGGCATAAGGATCGATGCAATGGAAATTAATTAGAAAGTGTCTCTCGACTGCGTGCTTCATCCTATTCAATGTTGGTTTGCCCACTTAAAGTGGACCAGAATAAAACATTTATTAAGAGATATTTAATGGATGGATAATAGAAGGGGTGTATTCTATTTTTTATAAATTAAATTTAATAGCTGCAAAAGAAAAGTTACATATTGCAGGATTAAATTAACAACAGGAGAATATTTACTGAACAAGATTGAATACAACTTGGCTTTGCGTATATGCTCTTAACAAACAGTAGTGAGGTAGTAATGATTATTATTCTAGTGTTTAACCATGACACCACCATCACTGATTGATGGACAGATAGGAGCTCTCTGGTCTTCACTCCAGTATGTCACATGGTATTGAAGTGAGCCTCGCCTGAAAGGAGGAAACAAGGTGTGAACGAGACTTGGACTTGAGCCCTTCTTTTATGAGTCTGACACTGATGTGTCTCTAGGTGCTGGGGGATCCCAAGAGCTTTGTCCTGCTTTCACCTCCCAAGTGTGTGTCTTTCAATGGGTGCCTCATGTGGGGCTCAATCCCCGCCGCACATGGGAGTGTGTGTGTTGGGGGTGCGAGCGTGACCTTATGTCAATGTCAAGCTGAATTCTTTGTGTGTATGTGTGTATTTGGTAGGTATATTATTGTTTTTTGCCGTCCACTTTTATGTGTATCTTAATGTACCATTGGTTTTCTTTTTTACCTCTCCTTCCATTCTGCCTTGCCCTCTCTTTCTCCCATCCCTCTTTTTCTCTTGATGCGCTCTCACTTGCTCTTTCCCCAGATCCCTGGTGAATTATCTGTTCCCATGGCTTTCTGCCTGGCTGAGCTTCACTTGTGGTCAACGAAGAGCTCCCTCCAAGTCAAAGGTACTCAGTCCCTCAGCCTTTCTCTGTCTCACCACTTTTCTCTCACACACTTTCTCGCACTCTCTTGCTCTTTCTCTAGCTCTCTTGTGCTCTCTCTCTCTCTTGCTCTCTCGCTCTCTCTTGCACTCTCTCTCTAGCTCTCTCATGCTATCTCTAGCTTTCTCTCACTCTCAGTCTAGCTCTCTCTCTTGCTCTCGCTCTCTCCCTCTGTGACCTTGAAAACAGCTTTTTCATATGATACTTAAATCTGAGCTTGTTTACACACAATGCACCTACATTTAGAATTAGGCCTACTCTGATGAGGTAGCTTAGGGCCTAAAAACAAAGACTTGCATGTGTTGAGTATAAGGGGCGGTGAAATGTCTAAAGGTTTATCAAACTTGCAACCAAACAAATGACTAGTGTCCTCAGGATATGTATGGTCTCATAGTGTCTACATTCAGGACTCAAGAGTAGCTCCTAATGTTAGCAAAGCATGAGAGGCAAGGTTTAGCAAGGCAATGATCACTGGTCAAAACAAATGTTTTCACCATTCAAGGTCCAGTGTGTAGAATTCAGTAGCATTTACCGATGACGTTACAGATTGCTTAAATTTCATAGTTTCCAAATTCAACCTGAAACAGGGGGTTCACCTACACTTTAACTGAAAGTGGATTGAATTTTAAACATGTTCCCTCCAGAGTGGTTTGTCCATTCTGAGCTACTGTAGAAACCTGGTGGAGCAACATAGCGGTCTCGATCAGAAGAAGACCAACTCCCTCTGTGATGAAATTTCTTGTGCATCTTATATTCCACTTCTGCTGATCCATTCTGCAAGTCGCCACTCAATTCTAAACAGACATTTACATGGCCTTCCCCCAGTTAACATACAACAAACTACCTTGTTGTGTGTGTGTGTGTGTGTGTGTGTGTGTGTGTGTGTGTGTGTGTGTGTGTGTGTGTGTGTGTGTGTGTGTGTGTGTGTGTGTGTGTGTGAAAAGATGGTGGGGGGGCTTGTCCCTTGGCTGAGGCAGGTTTAGGCACACTCCTGTCTTTATTAACCCACCCCCCTAACCCCCAACCCCCCCCCCCAAGGTGTCTTATCTTAAATATGCTTCAGGCAGATGGGACAGGCCACTGGCTGATAGGGATTGTTTATCCCACAGTGCAGAATTGCTGATCTGTCTTCTGCATTTCCCTGACAGCTAGATGTTCATCTCTTTTTCTCTATGTGTGTGTGTGTGTGTGTGTGTGTGTGTGTGTGTGTTTGCCTCTCTCTTGTTCTGTCCTTCTCTCCGTCTCTCTCACTGCATCTGTCCTCTTCTCTTTTCCCCCGCCAACAGACACTGACATTGGCACCCATCAGTACTACCATAAAGGGGAGCCAGGTAAACAGTGTTTGTGTTGAACGTTGCTTTAAAATGGAGATCAAGTGGGGCTCTCTTGTTTTCTCTTCTGTTCAATAAATGAGACGTTTTCTATACGTGATGATTCAGCAATGTCCTGTGTTTAAATGTGTATATATGTGTTTGTTGTTTGTCTGTATATATATATATATATATATATATATATATATATATATATATATATATATATATATATATATGTTTGTATGTCTGTGTATATGTGTGTATAAAAAAACATAATATAAAATAAACACATTATTATCATGCACACACACACATATATGCAGACACACACACGGGTACACAGAAAAAGTGGTGGTTGGATCTTCCAATTAGCTAGCTTCCAAAGCTCTCCACTAGAGGGAGCTCCAAGCTCATCTCAGTGGCCTTCAGAAGCCTTGGCCTAAAGCCCCCATATCCTCCCGAAGCCCCCATCCTGTTCCCCTCTGCCTCTTCCTGCCCTGGACCAGGTGCCCCGTGTTGGGGCCTGTCAGGCTGCTCACTCCCTTATCTGATGGATACTGCTAACCCTGATGTAGCCAGAGTGCCAGAGGGCCTGAAAACCAGACAGGCTGCTTTCCTTCTCAAAGGCATGGTTATGGGGTGCCCTTGGTTAAGAAGTTGCATGTTGAAGTGATGGGTTATGCAGAGCTCCAGGTTCAGCCTTGGATGTCCACTTGTATTGTGGTGCTGAATTCTAAACCAACATAACTCTCATTGTAGTTAAATTATACGTGATCTAAATTATACATATTGATCTCTAATTGGTTCCTTCTGTTCTTTCACTGAATATTTGAACGTATCTGATATTATTTTTAATTGGTTATATTTTTGCAGTCGCCGATTCACAGACCAAACACTACTACAATGACAAACTCAAATTTTCAGAAGGTAAGTTTGTGTGCGTGTGTGTGTGTGTATGTGTTTGTGTGACTTTTTGAGTGTGCAAGCAAGAGACATAAAATGTGGATCCTAAAGCCCTTTCTTATTCCTCAATGTCTTTTTGGACACTTGCTCCAGAGCAAAGGGACCAGGCTTCCATGTTTCCCATAACTGCTGCACGTTAAATTGAAGGTGGGGAAAATCCCAGTGTGCCATCTCCAAATAAGATAGCGAGGCCATAGGCAAGGGGTTGATTCCAATCCATTTCCATTATAATAGCCCTCCATCAAGTCACAGTCTCAATGGGTTCACAGGCCCATATATTTAAATTAGACTTGAAAGACACTCAAACCAGAACTTTTGGATTTATGGAATAAACCATCGACAAGGCAGAAACCTTGAGTGGGAGAACACTAGTCGGCGGTCCATCTCCCAGAGGGGCTAGCAGACGCAAGCACAGATTAAGACCACGAACATTCTCATTTAACACATGGCTATGGCTATTTTGTCAATTTAGTCACCTGAGTTTAGATGAGTGGGGAGAGAAAGAGAGCGGATTACTTCCCCACACTGGACACAGATACTGATATGTGTTGGATACCTGGTACACTTCTGTCCCATGATCCCGTTTGTTTACCTGCGTCCTGCTGTCTATCAATCTGCCTCACGGTTCTCCCTTAACTTTGACTGGTAACTCCGCCCCCTCACACTTAGCCACCCCCCTTTGCAATAATAACTAGTGTGCCTCGAGGGATGATGAACTCATGAAATACATTTAAACTCATCCCAGCCTGGCCTCATGATATCCCACTCTGGGGGTGCTCCGTTCACCCCAGTGATTATTCAACTTCCTGTCTTTCTCCCTCTCTTCCACAACCAGCCCGAGGGTATTCATGGACGCCCCAGAACCGGCGGCCAGAGAAGCTCCGTGATTCGTTGAAAGGGTTAGAGGTACCCCAATTCACCCTAACTCTGTCCCTCCGTTTCCCCCCCCCCCCCTCCCCCCATCCAAGGGGATGATGGGAGTTTTCCCGTCTGAAACGCCTGATTGATTAACAAATAGGGGCACTCTGTGTTTTGCTGTCTCTCCCTCTCTTCTCACTCTACTGGTCGGTCAGTCTCTGTCACAGCCGCCCCCCCATCAGCCCCACCCCCGTCCCCCTCTCATCACCTCGCTTTCGGCCATACTCTGTCATCGAGGTGGATATTTGAGGGGATCAGGGGGGGCCATGGAGCTACCCTGCGCCCCCCCCCCCCCCCCCCCCCCACCCTCTCTCTCTCACCCTTCAATTTTTTTCCCTTCCTCCCCCCTTGCCCAACCTCCCCTGGTTGTCTGCTTCTGGTAGCACAGACTGGGCATTGTTTGCCAGGAGCTTACTGTGGCTGTTTCCTCCATTCCCCTCCATCCTCCACCCTCCCAACCCCCCGTCCCCTTTCTTATCCCCCCCCTCCGCCCCAGACTAGTGTACCCCCCACTATTCCCAGCCAACCCCGGCCTTCCCGCCCTCGTTCCTCCCCTCAAATCACCCCAGCTGGGCTTGGAATGTGGCAGGATGCCCGACCGGCGCACTCGCCCTCAACGCTTTATTCAAATAGACCCAATATATATATATATATGTTTTTAAGCAATAGCTCCCGACGAGCCGTGGTATGTTGTTAATATATTAAAGCTAATGGTCATTGTTTGGCCCGACGCCAAGTGGATACTTGGTGACCGTTATAAAATGGTTGCATGGCCTTAAGAATGCACACCATTTTAAAAACACTCACTAATTGAAATAGTCTTTATTAATAAATAATAATGTTCAAAATAAATAGGCCCTCCTGGCTGCCTGCATATAGTGCAAGGTGGTTGCTATGCATCGTATACAAGAGCTGCTTATACTTACATTTTTTCATCACAGGCGAGTGTTCTATCGAACTCATTATCTGGCTATTCATTTGCGTTAATTTGAATTAAATCGCATTGAATGTCATTGATCCGCTCTTATGATAATGTCTGAGTGTCTAAAACTGCACCTATATCCTAACACCAGTCTTCAAAGCATTTCACCGCCCATTCTGTTTGCTTCATGCTGTTCTGATCATCTCTGGGGTTTTCCAGTCCGTAAATTTTTGTAACTATCCTAGTTAGGTTTTTCACAGACACGGAATGATACTGAATTGTGCAAACGAATTAGACGTCATACCCAGTGGTGTATGGTTAATATACCACGGCTATGAACCAATCTGAGCCAGGGTTCCGAAAAATAGAGGGGAGGAAAGGATGATCCCCCCCAAGTTAACGACCTTCTATACGGCTGTATTTAGTTTCCAATTCCCAATACCAATAGCTAAAAGGAAAATTACTGAAGTCAGGACCTCGGTGACCCCATAGCTGGCTACGGATATGGTTAAATAAACACACACACACAGACACACGGAGACACACACAGACACACGGAGACACACACACACACACACACACACACACACACACACACACACACACACACACACACACACACACACACACACACACACACACACACACACACACACACACACATCTAGTCGCAATCAGAGTCCTAATTCTTCAGGGCAGATCTGTTGCCTTTCCTTGACCACCATTACATT
>NC_079426.1:19476316-19506316 GCF_026213295.1 Gadus chalcogrammus | reverse complement strand
GTGCGTGCATGTGTTTGTCCATGTGCAGGTGTTGTTATTTTATAGATACACTCATAGTAACTAGTTCAAAATACCTAGTAACTAATATAAAAATAAATAAAGGTTACAAATGTATCTTAATTTGACTGACTGGTTCCTTGGTCGGTTGATGTGTGTGTTGAATGATGTGTGTCTGCAGGTGGTGTGTGTGGAGCTGGGCAGTGGATCGGGCCGTCGGCTGGTCAGACGCGTGACCCTCAACCCCCTTGAGGACGTGGCGGTGTGTTGGTGGCCCCAGGACGACCCCAGCCAGGGCCTATGGCCCTCGGCCCTGGGACCCGCACACACAGACACACACAACCTGGTCATGCTGGGCTGCTCTTCTGCGGACACACTCAAGGTAGGCTCACTCACGCCCATGTGAACACAGAGAGAGAGAGATGGCGGAACGCATACACACGCTCGCTTGTTTGAGTTTTCTTTCGTTTTTTTTGTTTTTGTTTTAACAGCTAAATAAATTGAACATCCCAGTAATAAACCAAATCTAGAGGTGGTAGGCACAATGCTAGCCATACCGGACCCTCAAACCCAGTGAAGTACAGTGCAAACAACAACTGGCGCAAAGGATCATGGGATCTTCTGGTATTTCTGCCGGAGAAAAGTTTTCCTCACTTTATGCAAATCGTTGAGTCTGACATTTTCATTATACAGTCAACATTCAGCAAGCTTCACTTATGGGTTTTAGGCACCTTCATAGACAATGGCATGGGTTCCTCCTACATGACTGCTACTAGCGGAGGGCTTGCAACATCACCACCTGGGCTCAGCCCCATGCTGAGGACTGTCCAGAACATCCCACATGATCAGAACTGTGTTAACACCATTGCCACAATGCACAGCACACAGCGTATCATATAGCATGGCATCACAGCACCAAAACAGAAGAAAACACCCGCTGGGCCAGAGCCAAGACCCGAGCCAATGATTTGGCAAGGCAGGGAAATGAGGCATTTCCAACTGCACGGTTGAGACAATGACAAGGAGGAGTGTTGGTTTGTGTGTGTATGTGCGTGAGCTTGTTGGTGTGTGTCTATATGTCTGTGTTTGTAAATGTGTGTGAGTGTGTGTGTGTGTGTGTGTGTGTGTGTGTGTGTGTGTGTGTGTGTGTGTGTGTGTGTGTGTGTGTGTGTGTGTGTGTGTGTGTGTGTGTGTGTGTGTGTGTGTATAGTGGGAGGTTATGGATTTGAATACATCAAAGTGGATGATACACGTTACTCCCCCCCCCTTCTTCATTTAACCCCCGATGCTTAAAGAACATTAAAGACTCTGGCTATGACACCGCCCGCAACACATGTCCTCCAATGAAGAGTTCTGTTGACTTTATGCAATTTCTGACAGATGCGTAGTGTGAAATTAAGCAAGCAGTTTATGTAAGCACCGCAGCAGGGCTTCACGGGCGAGGCATGCGTCGCAAGGCGCCAGCCTCTTCAAACAATGCCGGCTCATACACACTCCATGTTGCTTTTGTTCAGCGCGCTATCTGCCAAGCTAAGCCAATTTTCTAGCGAGTCTCTCTGGATTAAAAAAAAAAAGCGTCTGATTTGGTTTCTCTATGTGGTCTCCATGTGCGACCCCCCCGCCCACCCCCCACCCCACCGTCCTCAGATATGATAAGCTGAACTAACAGGCAAGGTGGGGGTGGGTGGGGGGATGGCAAATATACGTACATGATTTCCATATTTTTTCCCCACGCAATGGGTAACATAGTATACTACTGTACTTTCCCCTTATTATATTGTAAGATCAAAGGAAAATAACGGACCCGATTTTATTCTTTGCCTTCTTGATTTTTTGTTGTTTTTGTCTGTTTTTGTCTTACAAATGCTCGACAGTTCTCAGAGAATTGTGTGTGTGTGTATGACTAAACTGCTGTTAGCCTACAGTTTCCAAGTGATAATCTCATCGCATATGTCTCTCATCAGTGTGCCATTGAAATCATCAATAAGGATTTCTCTTTTAAAACCATGCACCTAAATAAAATCCTTGGTTGTCACAAATAAATTGCCAAAATTACACAGTATGTTGTGTCAAAAGAGGGGGCACCACAGCAATGCTAAAATTGGTTTTACTTCCTTACCTATTCACCGGTTACCCCCTTCTATTCTATTGTAATAGCTAATGTTGCTAATTGCTATAATGTTGCATCCTTTATCACAGTATTCCCACTCCTGTCACCTACTTAGCCCCTCCCCCCAACACACACACACACACACACACACACACACACACACACACACACACACACACACACACACACACACACACACACACACACACACACACACACACACACACACCCTCCTCTTCCTCCTCCTCCTCTCCCTCCAGTCATCTGTCTCTCTCTGTGTCTACCTCGCTCTTTCCCTGCTCCACGGGCTGGAAAATTGGCTCCAAAGGGCCACTGCTGTGAACAAGGGCTAGCCCCACACTAGGCACCCCCATACGTGAGATTTATCTTTCACTACATGCAGGGGAAAGAGTAGAGAGATAAAAAAGGGAAAAAGGAAAAGGTTCCCTGACTCCTTACTGTCTCTTACTCTCTTTTTTTTCAGTTATATTTTCATTTATCTCCCCGACCCTCTGTCCCTCGATCTGCCTCAATCATGTAACACACGTGACATTCAGTATGAAAGCGTCCCTACCCGATGTCTTAGAACATACACACACAATGTCATTGAATGTTGATGCCTCTGTGATTGCAGACAAATAAACAAAAATAAATCATTCACAGTAGGTCGCTTTGCATAAAAGGATCTGCAAATGACTAAAGGGAGCTACAACTCAATATAACACAATACAAGGCCTGTGCTATTGGGTTATGCTCTACTCTGTCTGTGTGAGCTAAAAGCACAGGGCTGTGTTGGGCTTAGGACTGACGCTAAACAATGTTTTGAAATCCATGTCCCAAATAGACTTGAGTCCTAGCCAGCCGAAAACATAGCCCTGCTATACTTAAAAAAAAAAAGCACGGAGCAAAGCTCCCTGTGCTTTGCTCCGTTAAAATAATATGATTCTTTGTATTTTTCTGGTACTGCTACGAGGCCTCCTGCATAGTACATCTACTGATTGGTAAGTTGTACATCCCTGTGCCAAACCCTCAGACATTGATGTTTAAATAGGCATTTTTGGGGGTAAATTGTAGGGATACCTGGAATCTGACAGTGCTTAACATGATTTCTATCAAAATAATAATAAACCTGCCAGTTAACTGAAACGCACTGTGTGGGTTTGAGATATTTATATGATGTTCATTAAGGATTAAAAAATAAAACCAGCAATGCATTAAACTGTACCCCTCAAATGCTACCCAAACCAAACAACCCAAACAAAACCCCTTTGCTACGAATGAACCACTTATGTTCTCGATTTCACACACACACACACACACACACACACACACACACACACACACACACACACACACACACACACACACACACACACACACACACACACACACACACACACACACACACACACACACACACACACACACACTTTTAGCAGCCACCCCCTGGGGAGCAGCAGGAGCTGTCTCTAGGGGATTATGTGAATAAAGAATCTTTCAGGAGGCCAGTCATCTGTTTTCCTTCTGCCGTCGTCTATGGGCAGCACCTTCCGTCTCTTCTCCCTTCCTCTAAGTCCCTTTTTGGCAAAGCCTGGGCAGGGTGGCTTTGCAGAAGGCAGTCAGAAGACAGGCAGTCAGCCTATCTTGTTTTCTGTCTACACAGCAAAAAAGCCATAAAAAAACAGGCTCATTTCGCCAAAGCTGCCACATTCGCGGCAAATAATCTCTGATACAGACTCTGGTGAGGTGAACTCCCAGCTGTGGATCCGTTCAGTGTAGGTTGTTGTGTGGTGACATCCACCTACAGTGCTTGTTACCTTGGGGGTGTTAGACACACACACACACACACACACACACACACACACACACACACACACACACACACACACACACACACACACACACACACACACACACACACACACACACACACACACACACACACACACACACACGCACGCCATACCATACCACCCCTGTGAAAAAACTAGCTAGCCTAGATAGCTGGCTCATTATCCTCCCTCCGTATTGTTGAAGAGAATATTACCAAACAATCAGGAGTTCCCAGGATTTTCCTGTTTAAATTATTAGGTATAAATCTGCACCGTTTCTCTGAACGTATTCTCATTGTCAGAGATTAGGGAAAATTAGCTGATGAGATGCCTCTCGATGCTAAATTAGTGTGAAATTGGTGCACTGCAGCCGATTTCAGAGATTATATAGTTGATACAAACTTTTATATATCGTGTACTAGAGGCTACATTTAGCTAACAAATAGGTCGTTCAGTGAAATCCTATCTCAATTAGGCTGTATTCATAGTTTGTCTAGTTTGAATTCACAGTTTCAAGACTATACGGTCTTGAAACTGGTTCTAGGAATGTGTCCATCAGAAATCATTATAATAATAATTATAAATATTTTTTTTTGTTTAACACCCAAAGTGATTTAATGTGAACCATCGTCACCACTTTCTCCTAATAAAGGGAAGAACTGCTTTGTTCACATCTTGTGGAACACGGTTTTGCCACATTAAAGTTGCATTGTCTAACATTTTCAACAACCACGTAGCTTAGAACAACCTGGACATATCTGTAGCCCTTGTGACCGATAGGGGTTTAAATAATGTAATCAATAAAATTCTATCCTATAACTGATATATTCTAAGAAAATAGAATCCTGGCCAGTCTGTACCTCGGTCTTTGTTTACAAGATTCTTACTATCAACACTCGGAAGCCCCCAAAACGTACGCAACCCTCACAGCTGATCTACACTAGTTCATGTAACACAGATGCACAGCCAGTGAGAGTGGAAAGACACTGTGATCTCCCTTCATCTAACTGGGAGGGGCTCAATATCATACATTGCGACTTTAACTCAGATTCCAAGAAAAATCACTTCTTGCTCGTATCTAATTTAAGGTAGCGATTGTACGATTTTCCGGTCAACATAATACGCTTTAGATTTGGAGCCAACTCTAGCTTTATTGAACTGCCCATGCGTACATGTGGCATTACGGGTAATGCATTGGGACAGAACAGGCCGTAGCCATGGGAGTAAATCAAACTCAATACAATACATCTCCCTTCTTATCAAAGAAAAATGTACCTATAGGAACAACTCAGAAACATTGTTAGAAGCTTAAATGGTCTGACTTCATTTCAAATTAACGTTGACTTGCATTTGCAGTTCAGTGACTTAAGTAAACACATTTTAAAAAACACGTAATACTTACTTTTGATTACACTAATTTGAAAATTGATACTTTTAACTTTAACTTTTGATCATACTAACTTGAAAGTTAATACTTTTAACTTAAACGTTTCGAGGCACATCTTTGGTCTGAACTGGGCTTAAGGGCGGAGCTTAGCGACAGGTCAGTCCCATCAATTCGCAAGTGTGTGAGACTTTAGACTGGCTGTCATTCATATTACACCTGACATTCCAGCCCTGGCTGTGGGTATGCAAGCCCAAGGTTGACATTAATGAATGTAGGCCTATTAATACCATGCATTGAAAGCTACGAAAATAACTAAGAACTTAGAACTTGGAACTTAGTGCAGGCATGGACAATGGAGAGTGTCTCTTTCTCAATTTCTGCATCAGTTAGTGAAATTCTGCGTCAGTTAGTGACCATGAGTAGAAAGCGATGGGCTGATCTTCTTGCAGCAGGACCGCTCCTAGTCCGCTGCTGCTGGCATCACAGAATGTCACAACAAGCTTTGCAGGATCAAAATACTTTAGCACTGGGGGATGTGTGCACAGCTCTTTTAGTTTGTCAAACGCTGTTGCTCAGCTGGCTGCCATGCAAACTCCACATCTCTCTTTAGAAGCTGGCGCAGTGGCGCATCCACTTCACAGAGGTTAGGAATGGACTTCGACAGGTAAGTAACAAAGCCCCAGAAGCGAGTGGATACCTTCTTTATCCAAAGGTGGCGACATGCCCTAAACAGCTTTGACTTTCGCTGGGTCAGGCTTCAGACCATCAACTATTATCAGGTGTCGTACGTGTGGCACAGAAGGATGGCGTATGGGGCATTTGTTGAAGTTAAACTTCTGGTTGTAGCTTGTAGCTTTCTCGACCTCTCTGCACAGAGCTGCATCGTCTTCCTGCACCGTGGGGGCAGCTATAAGGATGTCGTCCATCACACTTACAGCTCCTGCAATGCCCTCGAGCATCTGGTCCATGATGCGCTGGTAGATTTCAGGCACGCATTTTATACCAAAGGGGAGTCTAAGCCATCTAAACCACCATATTGGTGTATTGAAGGTTGTGAGGAAGGACATTCATCCATCTCTATCTGCAGAAATCCTGATTTTGCATCTAGGACTGAGAAGACCTCAGTCCTCCTCTACGGTTCGCATGGGGTGATGTTCTCTCATCATGAACTTATTTAGATCACTTGGGTCTATGCAGATTCTCCCCTTGCCATTTCTTACTACAGCAACCCTGGAACTCACCCACTCAGTCGGTTGCTCAACTTTGGTAATGTAGCCATCTTCTTCCATTTCATGCAGTTTCTCCAGTATCTTGCCTCTGAGGGCGGCTGGTTGCCTGCATACAGGATGAACTACACCTTTTGCAAAGGTTTGATCAACAAAGTCACAACTTTTCTCTGTTTTGGGACCTCAGTGGTGGAACGAGCTCTGTGCCGATGTCAGGATCGCAGAGTCGATCACCAGCTTCCGCAAAAGACTCAAAACTCACCTGTTCAGAGTTCACCTCGACTCTGCATAGCCACCCAGCCCCTTCCGGCCAACATTGTATGTTGTACGTCCTGGCACTTAATGTACGCACTTATTGTATACACTTAGGGCCCTATTTTAACGGTCTGAAACGCAAGTGAGAAGCGACAAGCGCAAGTAGCTTTGTGGGCGGTTCTATGGCGATGTCGCTATTTTAACGGCGCAGAAAATTACTCTTGCGCCCGGCGCAAATCTAAAAAGGGTTGGTCTGAAGTATCCTAATTACCGGTAGGTGTGGTTTGAGCGTAATGTGCAATAGACCAATGAGAGTGCCAGCTCCCATCACCTTTAAGAGCCATGAGCGCATTTTAATCTGACGAGTTGATATTTTGACAGCGCGTCTGCAGTCTCCGATGAGACAGATGCACATGAATTTCAAACTTCAAATGGCTCAGCTTATGGCCAAATAATATGGCCTAATTCACACATGTGTCACATACTGAGTCCTCAAATAAATTTCGGCGAAGAAAACTTAACACACAGATGATATGCGGTAACTGTGGTTCTATTTAATGATATACGCAATACATTATAAAACATTGTTTCTTATCAGTATTGTATGCATGATCGTTATCGACTTGTTTTCCTAATATGCATGTGTCCCCCTGTTAATATACATTGCCATGGACTGTATTATGCGTTACGTGTTTAGTTTGCGTGTGTTTAAACAGATGGATGCACACACGGGCGCCCGCATTCAGTAATTATTTTACACATACGCACTCTTCATTCATTCTTTTTAACACTCACTCACGGTAAAACAATGTTTGCTCACGACCAAATACTCATCAATCCTAAAAGTTATGGGCATGTACACGATGTCTGTGTCAAGAAAATATGTGTTTGCCGCACGGCGTTTGCAGATGCATTGATTTAAAAGTACAACTTATTACCGCTGTATCAGCTGTTCTTCCCCAAGTAATTTACCAAGAATGTGTGGCTAGGTAGATGAGAGAAGCTAAGTGTATGCGCGAGGTGCACAAGCAACATTATGCATGCGCCCTTAAAATAGCATCTGAACAACGCGCCACTGACTTTAAACCAGGTATTTCCTGGCTTGTGGCGCAAGTGGTTTCTGAAACTGCAAAATAGCACCAGGGAACTTCTGCGCCAGAAAACGCCTCCTCCTTTCACCGAACCGCCCCTTGGGGCGCAAGATCATTCCCTAATTTACCGACGCGTGGCGCAGGAGTTCTGCGCCAGTTGCAAACTAGCAACGACACATGCGCCAGTGATTAAGTCAATTGCGCCGGATGCAAGATGGGGCCCTTAATCTACATTGCACTTATTCATAGTACTTAATTGTGTAACATCTGCAGTAGCTGCTAGCATTGCTGTACACGGGGAATGGGTTAGCCTAGCGATTTTTAGTACTTGCACTCTATGAACATCTTTACTGTACTGACAGCAATATATTGTTTCACTTCTTATGAAAAATGTATTTACTGAAAGTCGCTTTGGATAAAAGCGTCCGCTAAATGCCCTAAATGTAAATGTAAATGAAGTGCTCAATTCCCAGTTATATTACACTGTGCTAACAGCCCATTACCTCTCAACATTTAATTCTGCATTTGTTTTTGGTCGCTCTCACTCAGGTGCTGAGCTCTGTAAGGACGGAGGGCCAGCCTCTGCACTGCCACTTCAGCCAGCTCCAGCCCCACCAGCTGCTGACAGTGGAGCTGAGACCCCGGTCCCAAGGGGAGACGTCCTGGGCGGTGGATGCTTGCGCGTACGACTGCGCACAGGGCCTCCTCCAACGCACGTCCGTCACACGTATCCCACTGCAGGCCGAGCCCATCTCCTGCTCCCGCCACCCCGCTGAGACTCTGCTGCTCCTGGGCCTCAGCGACTCCTCACTGGTGCTCTACGACCAGCGAGGGGGCGGGACGTGCTGCAACGTCACCTGCACGGCCCCTCCCGCGTTCCTGGCCTGGCATCCTTCAGGGGGCCTGGTGGTGGTGGGCGGAGGGCAGGGGGAGCTGATGTGCTTCGACGTGGGGCTGGCACCTCTGGGGGTGCGGTTGGTGGCCGAGGAGCTCGCCAACGCCCCCGCCACGCTGAGGCTATCTGAGCACCTGCGCTGCACCGGAGGGCTGGAGGGGCTTCACTGGGGCATGGGCCCGGGCTGCCAGCCGGAGGGGTGTGACCTCCTGATGCTGGCCCTGCATGGAGGACCTCTGGCTGCCCTCAAATTCAGGCTTGGTAAGAAGCAAAAAACTTTTATTCAGTTTTTGTTTTGTGTTTGTGGGATACGCTCCTCTTAGTATCTGTTTATGTCAAGCTGCACAGATGTTTGGCCATCCGGAGCACTTTGACCTAATGCCCCATGTTGGATGGCAATAATGCAAGTGTAGCCGAGTTTTGGAAGACTTAACCTGGCGCTGTCCAAATACTGAGGTAGCTTTCACGGAGTTTGCCTCCAGGAGACTTGAACTCCGTCCTCTTAGAATAAGAGCCATTGGCTTAGCCGACTAGAAAATAAGTAAAGGCGTCCAATTCCTACAGTCAAGCGTGCAAGTCATCTTGCGTTGTGTCCTGATTCTGGGACATCTTGTGGTTCAAACCAACAACCTTCCAGTTTCCAGGAGACCTGACCTAACCCTAAACCTTACTGCTTGGTGTACGGTTCCTTTGAGCACACTTCAGTTCACACGGCATATATAATCCCAACAGAATCATCAAGCCTTACCTGGTAGACAAGCTGTCGTCACCTCGAAATGACAACCGCTGTAGACAGGAAACTGGGGCAATGGAATGCTGCTAATTCAGTTGGTCACAATTCAGTTAGTTTTTTTAACATTGTTTCGTATTTAATCAGAAAACTATTTGTCATGGGGACACTGCATCTGTGTTTCTTATGCGTGATGTGGCAAAACAGGTTTTTCACAAGGCTTTGTATGTTTCCGTACGTCCTATCTCGTACCTAGTCCTTTGCTGACTCACAGCATGCTTCAGCCAGCCTGCAATGCTATTTAAAAACCTATTCAAGTTTGGAACTACAGGATTTTCTGGGCAAATAAGCACTCACCATTCACATGCTATAGTATGATAATAATGTAAATTGCAGCATGCATCATGAAATGTTCTTTAGCCTTTTTCAGCCATTTTTCCAGCACCTATGCAGTCGTTTAGTTTATTATGTTGTCGTAATGTGCGTCGTTTGTAGATTTTACAGAAGAACTCAGAAGAAGGAATGGCTGAGTAGTGCCATTCTAATCAATGTCTATGATTTATTCTGATGTAGTCATATTTTCCAACATTTGCCTACTGTTTTACTACTAGTTAATGTAAAGATGGCAGCTGTACTTGTTTCTTGCGGTCATCATAGAGCCTCCTAATTGCAGAGTGAAGTTAATTTGTTAGCAGGCGGGAAGGTTAGCAGGAGTCAAGCTCTCAGAGGTCATTCAATAATCGCCTAGGGCAAAAGCCCCCCAGGTGCATTCTGGGAAGCATTTTTCCGATAAATAATTTACAGTGGCTGTGCAGTCCCTCTGGGCCTACAGATAAAGTTTGCCAATCAAATTCTTCCAAAGCAGCCACCTCATCCAAACACAGACCAACAAACCCACACATACACACACTTATACACACTTGTGTTTATGTTTGTGTTTGTGTGTGTGTGTGTCTGTGTGTGTGTGTGTGTTTGTGAACATGAATACACATTTAGAAAAACAAGATCTTTAATTGTGACTTTGTGGTGAATTTCACTTTCTTTGTGTGTATGTGTTGATTTTAATTGTTTTATTTATGTTGTATATTTTTGTATTGTCCCTGTTTGAAAGTTTGAAAGTGTGTTTGGTGTGTGTGTGTCTAGGTGTGATAATGTATTTCTCTGTTTGTACAGCCAATGAGGAGGATGTCTTCCAACAATAACTTCCTGTTCTCTGATCTTCTGCCAAGGTTTTGATGAAAAAATTCGGCGAGTCTTTCTTGCAGTGATAATTCACACAAACACACACACACACACACACACACACACACACACACACACACACACACACACACACACACACACACACACACACACACACACACACACACACACACATACACACACTTCTATTTCCGTGTTTATACAACACACATCCACACAAACAGTGGTTTATTTGCGAGGAGCGTGTTGGGAGCTCTCTCTCCTGCCTGTATTGACTTGTTTCATTAAGCTCCGCTACATGACAGGACGAGCCAGAGTTGGTAGGCGCTGTGGATGAAAGACTGGGATACACTCCAAGTTCTCTGTATTTCTTCTTAGGAGGCAGCCTCTCCCCAGACCCCCTCCCCCTGTCCCCCCTGTCCCCCCGTAAGTTATCTCATCTTGGCACACATTGGCCGGGCGGGCCTGCCACTGGTAGGAGCTGGAGCAGGGCAGCCTTGGGGGGGGGGGTGTCAGCATAACAAGCCAGGAAAATAAATTGTCTTTCTCTTCTTTGGACAGGAAGTGATAGTTATATTTCAAATGGGGTTCCAGAAAGTCTGGATTTGTGCATCATATGTCTTGATTTACCAATACCATTCCCAATGTCTATGGTGATTTGTGTTATTTCTTGTGATTGGTGCTAATCATGCTAACCACGCACATACAGTCATGCATGGCACACACACACACATGGATGGAGTTGATTGCAAACCGCACAAAGACTCCGACTATAGTATATTACCCCCATTAGCTTTCCACATCCTCTTCAGGGACTTTGCGGGCTAGCTAATTGGCAGCTTGTCCTTTTAATTGGCCCCGCAGCCCCAGTCGCCTCCACGTTCTGCTGAGCCATAACCAATGATAGGATGAATCGGTGGTTCCGCAACAATATACATCACCTTTATCACACAGCTTCTTCTTGTCTGCTATGTCTTCCATACTTTAGGCATGCATATATATTAGTTGTGAATACGAATAATATGTGAAATTATACGTTTCTGCCTGACCAAATAACATAGAACGAAAAGAAAAGTGCAAGTTGTGTTTATAGCAACAGAATCAGAAGACACTTCGGTAGGGAAGAGAGGTGTGTTACTAGTCTAGCCGTACAGCATATATCAGTCACAGCATTGATGAGATGTGTCAAGAACGCCTGCCTATCTGGAAGAATGACATGCCAATCACGGCTAAACACTGACAACAACTTACCTAAATAAACAACCACTGACCTGTGGTGAAACAAACAAGTTTCAAACAATTTATCATAGGTCTACAAAAGAAAAAATAGATATACCCTTGGGCGGTATAAACCAATGGACATAAGTATAACATTCTACCTGATTGTTTCTTCAAGACACAGCACGGCTTAACCTGCTCTATGCATCAGAGGTTGAGGACGAGTCAGCACATGGTGACGTGGAGACCAGCACAAATCTAAAACATCCCATAGCTGTTTACCATCCCTTATTTAGAGAAAGGATGAGTTGATGGGGCACCACACCCCAATCCTGTATTTCTAGTTCACCGTTACACAGTGGTAACGTGGACACCCAAACACACTATCAGGTAAACATTTATTTTAATTGTTCGTTGTAAATTATATAGACGGACAAGATCACCACTTTGTATTCATACCTTGCAGTTCCTTTGTTATATACACACACACACACATGCACAAACATAAAAAAACAGACACACACACACAAGCAAACGCGCACACACACACACACACACACACACACACACACACACACACACACACACACACACACACACACACACACACACACACACACACACACACATAACCAGCCAACGGTTATAAAAGCAAGCATAAAACCCTGTCTTTTCATTATTTAGCAGTGGTAATCTGCAAGCACTCACTGTCTCAGAAAAGAAAGGCATTATCAATCACCTGTGGTCAAAAGGCATAATCAATTGAGATGGTTCTCACTCAGCACTGAAACTAAATACCACCTGGCAGAGAGCATCAGCGTGATGAGGGAAACGCACATGCACAAATGCACACAAACAGGCATGCATGCACATGCAATACTACATACACGCACACTCACGCATACACACAAACGATTGCCACCACAACAAACGCGCGCATACACACACACATAGAGAGGATGGGATCTTGCATGTTTCTGATATTTATTTTTCAAATTCTTTGTAAAAAGAAAATCTTGTCATGTTCTTCTCCTCCCCTCTGGGGAATGTTGAGTGGTGTACACGGCTCATAGGATGTAAGTGACCCCATGGAGGTCCTTTTCTTGACGGCGCCAACATATCAGAACAAACAATCTTGCATTTTTAAACTGAGCAGCCAATACAACTCTCTGTTTGTCCTGTTGCCTGGACAGGAGTGGTGAGCGGGGGGGGACTGGGCCCGTCTGAGCTTCTCCAGGAACGCCTGCGCTGGGGACAGGTCGGCCCGGCACTGGGGATCCTCAAGGCCTTGGACTGGGACCCATCGGGGGAGCAGTGCTACCGCGGGCTGAGTCTGATAACCATTCATCTGCTGAGGCTTGATCTGAACGCAGAGAGAGAGGGTAGGTGTCTGATAGGTCATCTGAGTGATCATGGTTGTATGAGTGAGTCCACAGTGTATGTGGTTCTGTTAAGTAGAATATTGCATTTAGTAAAATAAAATGGCTTTAGCAATGTTTGTGTTGATACATAATAATAATAAATAATAACTAAAAACGTATCCACAACTTATGGCCTGGGTCAAAATTTCCCTTTTTGGTAAGGAGCCTTGCCATTGGTTATAATTCATGCTTGCACTAAAATTCTGTTAAAGGCATCTCTGTACGTGTTAGTATAATCCCTCTTGAATAATAGACATTTCCCCTCTTCTGAAATGTGAGGCAGGCAGCCCTTGGTGGGCAGTTTTACAGTGAAGGAGGTGAAGCAGACATTGCAAGCTAATCTCATATGGTTTGTTTTTTGTGTTTTAGAAGAACAAACATCTTATGCCAATCACCATTTAATTAATTGAGGTAGTATCAATTGATTATAAGATTGATAGTCAGGATGCTAACACTTATCAGGAAGCCAACACTAGGGTAGAAATTAAAATATTTAGGCAAAAGTAATTTTTTACAATGTAGACACTGGATTGTCAACAGGGTCAGCCTCAGCGTGGAGAACCTTATTGGTTGATATGGATATGTACTTTAGGGGAGGGGTTTGCCAAATAATCCATATAACCTGTTTCATATAGATTTGGTGACAGGTACCTTAAATTGCTAGTAAGGGATTTAGGCTTCGATTATGGTCACTAAGGGCCCTATCTTGCATCCGGCGCAAGTGACTTAGTCACTGGCGCATGTGTCGTTGCTAGTTTACAACTGGCGCAGAGCGTTCTTTTCCCACCAGCGCCACTCGCCGGTAAATTAGGGATTGATCATGCGCCCCAAGGGGCGGTTCGGCGGAAGGAGGAGGCGTGTTCTGGCGCAAACGGTATTTTGCCGTCTCTGAATACCATTGCTCTACTGACCAGGAAATACCTGGTTTAAAGTCAGTGGCGCGTTGTTCAGATGCTATTTTAAGGGCGCATGCATACATGCGCATGCGATGCATACGGATTGCTTGTGCACCTCGCGCATACACTTTGCTTCTCTCATCTACCTATAGCCGCACATTCTTGGTCAATTATTTGGGAAAGAACAGCTGATGCAGCGGTAATAAGTTGTACTTTTAAATCAATGCATCTGCAAACACCGTACAGCAAACACATATTTTCTTGACACAGACATCGTGTATCGTCTACATGCCCATAACTTTTAGGATTGATGAGTAGGCCTATTTGATCGTGAAAAACATTGTTTTACCGCGAGTGAGTGTTAAAAAGAGTGAATGAATGCGGGCGCGCGTGTGTGCTCTGTTTAAACACACGCAAACTAAACACTCTCATCATCATCTCATCTTCGTCCGCTTATCCGGGGTCGGGTCGCGGGGGGAGCAGCTCAAGCAGGGGGCCCCAGACTTCCCTTTCCCGGGCCACATTGACCAGCTCTGACGGGGGGATCCCGAGGCGTTCCCAGGCCAGTGTTGAGATATAATCTCTCCACCTAGTCCTGGGTCTTCCCCGAGGTCTCCTCCCCACTGGACGTGCCTGAAACACCTCCCAAGGAAGGCGCCCAGTGGGCATCGTTACCAGATGCCCGAACCACCTCAGCTGACTCCTTTCTAAGTAAAGGAGCAGCGGCTCTAATCCGAGTTCCTCACGGATGGCTGAGCTTCTCACCCTATCCCTAAGGGAGACGCCAGCCACCCTTCTGAGAAAACTCATCTCGGCCGCTTGTACCCGCGATCTCGTCCTTTCGGTCATCACCCAACCCTCATGACCATAGGTGAGGATAGGAACGAAGATCGACCGGTAGAACGAGAGCTTTGCCTTGCGGCTCAGCTCTCTTTTCGTAACAACGGTGCGGTAAAGTGAACGCAATACCGCCCCCGCTGCTCCGATTCTCCGGCCAATCTCACGCTCCATAGTTCCCTCACTCGCGAACAAGACCCCGAGGGACTTGAACTCCTTCACTTGGGCAAACTAAACACGTAACGCATAATACAATCAATGGCAATGCCTATTACCGCGGGGACACATGCATATTAGGATAGGATAGCATACAATACTGATAAGAAACAATGTTTATAATGTATTGCGTATATCATTAAATAGAACCACAGTTACCGCATATCATATGTTATAGCCTATCATACGTTTTCTTTGCCGAAATTTATTTGAGGACTCAGTATTTCTGAAGTTGTGGAAGAAAACCCCTTATTCCATGTGTGAATTAGGCCATATTATTTGGCAATTAACTAAGCCATTTGCAGTTTGAAATTCATGTGCATCTGTCTCATCGGAGACTGCAGACGCGCTGTCAAAATATTAACTCGTCCGATTCAAATGCGCTCATGGCTCTTAAAGGGGATGGGAGCTGGCACTCTCATTGGTTTGTTGCACGTTACGCCCAAACCACACCTACGGGTAATTAGGCAGCTTCAGACCAACCCTTTTGACACTTGCGCCGCGGCGCAAGCGTCATTTATCCGCCTGTAAAATAGAGATAGCGCCGTAGAACCGCCCACAAAGCTAGTTTGCGCTTTGCGCTTCCCACTTGCGTTTCAGACCGTTAAAATAGGGCCCTAAGTCTTTGAAATATTATTTATTATTCAGGTTTTTACTGTGCGTTTGTGTTCGTGTGTGTGTCTGTTTGTGTGGGCATGTGTGGGTGCTTGTGTGTTTTTTGTGTGTGTGTGCAGCCCAGCTGGAGGCAGCCCTCGGTGTGTTCTATGCCCCACCTGTCCCCCTCCCTGACGCAGTAGTCCTGGATTATAGAGAGCCAATCAGCTCCTACGCACGGCGTTTCTTCCACCACCTCATCAGGTATCCTTGTATTAGTTGTTCCCTCACCACAACTACAACACTTCATTCATCACTGAAGCATATTGAGCCCAAAGCAGAGCATTTTGCCACGCTACCAGAACAATTTAATAGAATCAAAGTGTTTGAATTGAGGCAGGTTGGGAGCAGATTTCAGTCCCTATTATGGGCGCCGAAATTTGAAAGCATTATTTTGCGTCTGTTATAACATGGCCCGGGTGTGTCTTGGGTTTTGGACCTCAAAGCTCCAATAACTCCCTTGTTCCTCCCAGTAAAGAGGGATGACGTTGGCATCCTGCAGTAGGGGTGTTGTGGTCACGTTTTTGCTGTATTGAACGACTACAAGGTCATGTTTTACACAGTGGGATAAGCAAGCACCAATGAAATATATTTTAAACTGCTGAAGACCTCATCAATAAAGTCATTTGATTTGAGAATTGCCCCTCATTTCCAACTCATTAGGGTGGTCTCAGCAAAGGCCAGCCGAGTCTGCATGTGAGTTATGAGTTATGAGCTATGACTTTAATTGTTACATAAAGAATGCATCCCTGGCACGTCTTGCCTCTTTACATCCGACCACATCGGCAGAACAAACAACAAGACATGCTGCAACCTTCATGGAAATGCTCTTTAAATGTGTCATGAAAACATTGCAGGTGTTTATTTTTACTTTAATTGAGATTGAGAAGAGAGAAAAGGCCAGCTCACCATTTGTGTATTCATTCTAAGAGCCTTTTCAAACATCTGTTTGACTGAAATGGACCCTGTCTCTTTCTTCCTTTTTTTTTTGTCCTCCCATTCTCTTCCTCTTGTGTCTTCTTCCCTCACTCCCTCACTCCACCAACTGCTTCCTCTCTTCCTCCCCCCTCTCTGTAGCAGAACCAGAGGATTATTCTGGCATCCTCCTCTCCTCTCCTATCGTCCACCTGCATTCTCTCTTCCTCCCCGCACATCACACGCAGCATCCCCCATCCCCCCTCTGTCTCTCTGCCTGCTTGTTTGATTCATGTTGGCTCAGCCAAGGGGAAGTTTGAGTTGTTTTGTATTGAGAGATACAGCTCGTTCTCCCGCCATCGCCTGTCTCTTCCCTCCCTCACCCTTTCTTACTCACTGTTTTTCTCTCTCTTTCTTTCTTTCTTTCTTTCTTTCTTTCTTTCTTTCTTTCTTTCTTTCTTTCTTTCTTTCTTTCTTTCTTTCTTTCTTTCTTTCTTTCTTTCTTTCTTTCTTTCTTTCTTTCTTTCAATTTTGCATGATACAACTTCTTGTTGGCTCAACATAATCTAAAAAAACCACTTAAATAAAATGCTAATTATCAAAACTTGAAAATCTATCAAATGCAAAGAAGAGTCCCAGTAGGGGAGCCCGGTAATGTATAGTGTATATGTAAAACACATATATATATATATATATATATATATATATATATATATATGTGTGTGTGTGCGTGTGTGTGCACCCCAAAGTCACAATTAATGACCAGGCTCTCCCAGTGGGACTCCACTTTACACAGGTATATGTGTATCCATATATAAATGTGAAGGTCTGAAACACTGGGACCATCCAGTTGTATTTTAGGACAAACATGGATTCTAAAAGTGTGTATGTGCACATTTGGCAGTGGTGTTTAGTCTGTCTCGTGCTGTATATTGCGCTGACCTCTGTGCTCTGTTGTATGGCTGCAGGCACCAGCGTTTGGAGAAGGCTTTCCTGCTAGCCGTGGACCTCAGGGCCAGAGACCTGTTCATGGTGAGTGAGCTACAGGCCTGACATACTGCTACGCTTTGGTGTTTCACTCACCACTCTCACCTGAACTGTGATCAGATCACTGGAACACTTCACTATAATCACAAGTCTTTCACTTTCGGTTTATTTGTCGTTTGTGAACAACGAGTAGAAGTCCAGGAATGCAGTACATAGATACAATAGATAAAATAAAAATATATAAGATAACGTAGGTTGTAAACAGATCAAGGTTAAATCTTCTGTAGGTACTATTTACGAGTTGTAAGAGTGAGGAAAAGGAGGATTTAAAAAATTATTTAGATGATAACTCTGTATAAGACGAGAATATGATTGACAGGCAATATGGATTCCAGGAACCAATCAGGGAAGAGATTGATTGGTCCTTAATGACCCACCAGCGGTCTAAGATCGAAATGGCCTCATACAGAGGCAGTGGGTCCGAACAGATGTTCTCACTGAGTACTTTATCCTTGTGTTAGTGATGTGTGGCTGGATAAGTCCTCTCCACCTTTCACCAACCGTAACTTTCACTACTCACCCCACTCTCATCCTGTCTTACATCTGCCTACACTCCTTACCCCTCTCCATGTTGATAAGCTCTTCCATTAGACTCTCCCCCCAGCCCCCCCTTTGTTTTATACATAGGACTTGTTTGCACCACATCTTTCAGCAACACCCATGCCATTTACACGCATGCACGCACGCACGCACGCACGCACGCACGCACGCACGCACGCACGCACGCACGCACGCACGCACGCACGCACGCACGCAATCACGCACGCACGCACGCACACACACACACACACACACACACACACACACACACACACACACACACACACACACACACACACACACACACACACACACACATACACAAATACACACACACTCAGCCATGGCTCCAGCTCCCTCCCTGCTAAGTAGGGCTGCTGAGAAGACAAATTGAAAAGGTGGAGTCAAAGCTGTGGACCTTGAAAAAGCAAACAGAGGGAGTCTTGGAGAGAGACAGAGAAAGAGAGAGAGAGAGATGTCTCTTACTCTCCCTCTGTGTCTTTACACCGTCGACCCGTACCATGCTGACGCTCCCCTGCTGGTTTAAGCCAGGGGTCTTGACCTGGCACCAACCAAGCATGCCAACCATGCTATGGGGTAGAGGAGACCGCTGATTGGTTAATCACAATCATTGGAAATCTCTGTTTATCAACTGGCTCAAGTAAAGGCAAACTGTGACCTCATGAAGCCTTCATTGTTATCGGCCCTGCTGTCTTTGTGTTGTGTGGTTCATGTGTAAATTGCAATTCTCTCGACTAAAGGACTTTGTTCTTTTCGATTTTTCAACCATCCAATAAGACAATCACAACAACAGTTTCTCCTGTTTACTGTCTGTGTTGTGATGGGAAAAAATTGATGTTTTTTAAACTTCAGTGGAGTACACGTTCACTACGCGTTTAGTGTGCCAAATAATTTAATAATAATTGATACTTTTTTTTCTAACAGAAGGGGTGAGTGTAAAGAAGCACTATATAAACAGCGAGCATTAATACGCATACTGAAGGTAATAATCAAAGCCCTAAAACTACTTTCATCGCTCTGGGTTGCAGTGGGGAGGAAAGACCATTAGAGAGAGACAGAGAGAGAGACCGAAACAATGTTTTGCGAACGAGAGAGAGAGATAAAGAGATTGTGTGTTAGACAGGTTAAGTTTTCTTTACCAAGTTAGAGAAAATTGTATCTAATCATATTAAATAAAAAGAATGGCTGTTAGGCTGTTAGCCTGAGAGTTGTGAAGAGATAGTCAGAAAGAGAAATAAGGAAAACTGAAATATAAAGAAAGAAAGGGGCGTATACTGAGAGGAAGAATGGTGCTGCGCAGGCCTGCCGTGTCGTTTAAAAACTTCACGTCACTCTGAATAAAAAGAGGAAACAGAGCGAAAGAGCAAAGGAAGAAAGGAGGGCCAGCTTGCTGACCTCTAGGAGAAAGCCAGAGAGTAATACTGCTGAATGAACACAAAGAAACGTCCAAGAGAGCACACCAGCATCCAAAAAGAGAGCACACCAGCATCCAAAAGAGAGCACACCAGAATCCAAAAGAAAGCAGACCAGTATCCAAAAGGCATCTAGCGGAATATATATATAAATATATATATACAATATATATTTATACTTTCTTTACCTATCTCAACATTCAATTGTTAGGTTCGGAAATTATAATATTGGTCTGGATTTTTGAAGACAAATGGAATCCTTTAAATGGAATCACTGCATTCAAGAAGTCAGTAACGTTGCAAAATGCGTTCGTAATGAGTTGAATGAACCTTGACCAATAGCAAACTAAAGCCAACATGACAGGGACCATTTTAGCGTTGTCAGAACATCCTGCTTTGTAACAACGTCTCCTGGAACCTCATGTCGTGACACCTTCAATTCCCTGGAGAAAAGACAAAGTCGACATCTAACCTCCTCGCGCTAATTAGGCTGTGTTGTTGTGCTAGCCTGCTGGTTGGCTGATTGAGACAAGGCCAGGGGTCAACGAGACTACTTCCCCTCATAGGCCAATAAAATACGGGCTTCAGCAGCACGGCATGCCTGGCTGGTCGAAAACACACACACAAATATACTCTCTCTCTCTCGCTCTCTCGCTTTCTTGCTCTCTCTCCCTCTCTCTCTCTCCCTCGCTCTCTCTCCCTCTCTCTCTCTCTCTCTCTCTCTCTCTCTCTCTCTTGCTTTTGTTTAAGGACATCCATTGGAAAATGACAGAATGTATAACTTAATTGCATAACATTGTGGGAATTATTAAATGAAATGATCAACATCACACACTCTTTACATACAATCACATCTGGTAGAATATCTCAGCATGAGGTGCCCTCTTTCAGGCCCTCATTGTTTCCCAACTAATAATAGCAGTCCTTTGAGGCTTTCCTAAAAAAGAAACCTTTTGTGGAAAAGCAACAGAGTGGTGTTCAGGGGGTGAGGAGACGAGGGGGGGCGAGGGAGATTGGATGCAGGGTTAGGTGGAGGTTGGTAGGTAAAGGTTACAGTAGTAGGGGGTGGCTTCGTCATGTTCTACATTAAGGTTCTACAAAGTTCTATAGCTCATTAAACAGCCTCTAATAACAAGACCATAATGTGTTGTTTTTTGCAGCTAACAATGCAGAGGCAATTTTGCAATGTCCCCTACCATGTTCTTTCTTCAGCACACCCTCACCATCTTCCTCTTCCCCCCTCCCTTGCGTTCTTCTCTTCTTCCGTCCTTCCGTGCAGTCATTAAATCACGATGTGTGAGGGACCTGATACAGTGTGCGGTCCCAGGGGGGCCCTTGCTCTGAGCTCATGGTATCAGGTGTGAGAGCGGCCCTGCTCCGTTGGGTTAGGGTTAGGGTTAGGTCTGCGGTCCCCAGGAGGCTCCATTCGGCTCCTCAAACTCTTTCCCATCCGACCGGGCTGATGGGGAGAGCATTGTTTTTGTTGAGATGAGTAATTGTGTTGAATTTGAATGTGTTAATGGTAAAAAGCTCAATGCTTTAGCCACTGCATACATCTTTTCAGTATGGCCTGTGGTCTACAGCAGCGGTCCCCAACCACCGGGCCGCGGACCGGTACTGGGCCGCGGGACATTCCTGACCGGGCCGTAGGTTAACGAGGCTACGACATGACTAGGAAAAAAAAACAAAAAAACATTTTTTAATTCATGCAAAATGCATGCACACTTAATAAACTAAATTTACTTTGCAATACTGTCACTCTTTTACATGCCATAAGTCTATATGCAGTTGTTAGATTGCATATTACATGTTTGCATTTTTGGCAACCTCTGCGCAACATAACCCAACCACCCCCCCCCCCCAAAGGTCGGGGACCCCTGGTCTACAGGACAACATAGGAGCATAGCTGGTTATTAGTAGATATATCACAGGTAGAAATTGTTTATCATTTCGATGCCAGAATATATATATTTTTTATTATTATTTTGTGGTTGAGTATAAGCCTGTATATTATATTGGTATTGTTTATTACTGGCATGCAACGTTTATAACATGGATGTTGTATAAACGTGCAAATGCTTTGTACACTTTGTATAATGTTTGATATTTATTTTATTTCATTAAGATCATCTAGTTTCTGTCCTCAATATGCAGTATGACTTAAAACTGCTGTAGGTAAGATTTGAGAGTTGTAAAGAGAGAGAAGAAAAGGGCAGCAGAGAGTACCATTTGAAACTTTGAAACCAAAGAAGCGTCCCATCCTACCCTGCTCCCTCCCTCCCTATGTTTCTCTGACAATTGTTCAGTTGCACTTCCTCCACCTGTGATTGACAGGCAAGATGGATTCCCCAACCCAATCAGGTAAAAGGGCCCTGATATGCCAGATATCAGTCGGGAGTGGCCCGAAATCTAAAGTGGCTCATACAAAGGCAGGCGCAATCACTCAAAATATATTCTCAAAGGTAATTTTACCCAATAATAGTTCTGAGGTGTATATGGCACTTTTGAAAAATGACAATCTCAAATTTAAGGTCTTCACTCTGAAGTTGTAATGAAATACTTTTAATTCAAGCATCCAAACCCGAAAATGAGGGTGCTCTTAAAGCAATGCATCTTGTTGTAAAATGCCTATGAATGAGTATTTACACTGCCAAACTCATCAAACATTAATACACTGTCACAGCTGAACTGTACTCCATATTCTCTATTTTCTGACACTGTCGCAATAGAAAAGACTGAAAAAAAACACAAATGCAAACCCTTACCATCCTAGCTTGGCTCCTTTGTTTATTGATTACTCTAATCTGTTCTAATTAGAAAGGAAACCAATTATCCGTCAATACTGTCACAACGCTCTCCCCTCTCCTTTATTTAGAGCACCAGATGATTTTCATTAAACACTGTTCTACAATGAAGAATATAATAATTCAGGAGGCAACATCACCGCAGAGGGAAACTATTGACTCAGGAAGAAACATCTGTTTCCCTGTCATACTTGTATTACAAATGAAATGGCATTCGTATCGATATGGATAATATAAAACATTGATACCCTTTGCGTAAAGGACAATGTTCAGGTGACTCTGGATCCAAGTGCTGACTGTATTCATTCCCAACACTAGCAACGAGCAACGTTAGCCTATTTCTTACAACACCACTATGATGCAACAACAAAAAAGGAGCAAGTTAGAAATTGATAATACTATTTGTAAGCTACCTTTCGTATTTCTTTGCAGCATACATTTTCAACTATGCTGGTGCAGTTTCAACAAGTGCACCTAAATGAGTAATTATAAAATATACAATTCTCTACACGTGTTACACGTAGAGAAACAATAGTAAGAACTTTACAACCGCTTACCATTGTGATAATCGTTGCCACAGTGATTGTTCGGCCTGACTTTGTGTTTTGGTTTGTGACTCAGGCTCAAACAGGTGTAGCTCAACCATTGTCCCAGCAAAGTTCACAGCTGCTCAGCACTTCTGGGCTTGAGAATTCCGATATACACGCTAAGCGGTTGACCAGTCACAACAGATCGGGCCAGCTAACCAATCAGAGCGGACTGGGATTTTTGAGAGGGGGCCTTAAAGAGGCAAGAGCTAAAACTGAGATTTTCTGACAAAGCTGAGGGGATGATGAGGGGCTGCAGCAATGCACTTTGTGAGAAAAATACCATGTCTTTTTAAATCAAAGAATTTAAACCTAATCTAGTAGAACCCACATTTTTTATTATTTATACAAGAAATAATTGATATGACCCCTTTAAGATTGACCACACTAGCTTTAGATCCACACTTACTACGTCCCGCTTTCTTTTTCAACCTCTTTTCTCCCCATTCTTCGCACTGGAAGAAATTTCACAATAAAAAAATCTGTCTTGATGCTCTGTTTGTCAATTTACCCTCTATTGAGGCCATTTTGTCATTGGTAATTTTCACAAATGTCCCATAGTTGTGCTTCACAGAGGGCTGGCACCACACTGTAATTACTCAATCTGCCTTCATTCAGCCTTTTCAATGTCTCAAACACCTCTCTTTTCCCTCTTTTACCTCCCCCTCATTCCTAGAATTGTGTCCCCTTCTTTCCTTATTTCTTTCTCTCTGTATTCCTTTCTTTCTGAATCAAAAGAATGGATACAATATATTATTGGGGTTGGGTGTAGCCATGACTGCGGGGGTCTGGCCTGAGACAGATGGGGGTTAGTGGCTGCTGCTCACCACACCGGGGCCCTGTGATGTCAGTGAGGCGGAAGGGTTTTCTTAACGCACCCTAGCCTTTGATTGGTCTTTCACCCCCTGCGTTTAGCCATAGGAAACCCCTGTGCTCCTTTTCAGGTCAGCAGCGCCGTGGTCTGTGTTCTCACTGTTTGATCGTTTGGGAAAAAAATAAATTGTCCACCTGAATCAGTCACTCCACAATAACTTTTCCACTTAAAAGTGTTAAAGTGTTTAAAGGTCATCCTTATCGCCTCTGCCTTTTATTCCGGATGTCACACACTGGTGTCCGATGATCAAACTTAATAAAATCAAACAAACGTAATGCAAGGAGGGGAGAAGGAAAGTGAGATAAAGAGTAAGACTATTTTAAACTAAAATAGAGGATACAGATACTTAATATGTATCTATCGTCTATTATACAGTACATCTTTAATTAGTATAATGTATTTTAAATAGATTTAAAATTGGTGAATTTTTCGGGACCTAATTTTCCTAGTTTGGTGAGTGATAGTTTGATTCACACGATTCCTCCCGGGTCGTCGTTGCCTTACTGACCTCCGCTCTCTCCCCTGGTCTTCCTGCCGGCCGTTCAGAATACCACTAAAGCATGTTGGTCCTTCTTACTGGGACAGAGTTTGACTTGAATGGCAGCTGCTGAGTTTGAGCAAAATAACCGTTGGTCTCCGGAAAGGTGACCCCCCCCAGCCCCCCCCTACTACTTTTGAAATGTGTCTGATAACAGCCCCCCTGCCCCCCCCCCCCCCCCTCTCCCTAGTTCAAATCCAGGGTGGGCACGTGGGGATGGAAGAGACGGGGGGCACTGATTTCAGCTTTTCTTTTTTTTTTTCCTTATTTGGATCCGACCGGTCGGCTTTTCTGATGTGAGGGCTTCAAATGTCTCCTGTTTTTATCTGTTTCTGCCTTCTTCTGTCAAACAAGCCTCACCATACCCCAAGCCCCCACCCCAAAAGAAGAGAAAAAAAAAGATCCTAGATTCGTTTTAGATTAGCATTCACGTGCCTTTCCTTTATTCCCGCTCTTCAAAGGACCTCCATTATGTGGCCGTTGATAAGGGCGAGATGGTGCTGGCGGACGCGGCCAGGAGGAAGGCCCGTGAGGCGGAGTTCCCCGCCATCGCCGCCGCCACTGGTAAGGACGTCTCTGTTTGGACTCTCTTCTTCTTCCATTACATTATCTCTCCCTTATCTTCCTGACACCAATATTTTTGACTTTGCGAGAAACATCTTATTTTTTTTTCCCTTGCCTTGATTTGATAGCACCAATGATTCCCAGAGTCCCAAGTTAAGGCCGGGCGTTGTGCGTGAGACTGAATCACCGGGACGTCTGCCACGGTCATCATGTGTGGCGGCTCAGAGGAGGCCTTTTGTTTTGTGAGCTTGGGACTGGGAGAGACATTTGATTATGTTGTGCCTCCCTTGGACCTCTGGGCTGGGTTGTTCCTCATGTTCAGACAACCTGCCCTGGTTCTCATTCCTTTGGATGGACAGACCGGAATGGAAGGCCGATGAAAATCATCTATACCGCGCTGCCAGGTCCTTAAGAGGGCTGTAAAGTATTTTTAACTTCCATACCATACCTTGAAAAATATCAAAATTTAAAACACAATTTTCAACAACAAAGGGAAGAATGGTACCAGTGTGTCCATACTGCAAACATTGAGCATTTAAATTGTCTCAAACATTCAGTATTGATGTGTATTGAAGAATGTCTCTTTTTGACAACACTAATATTGAGTCATCCGCTGGGACTTGAGTCTACTCCGGGTCACACGGTGTTCAGCCTGGTGTCGTGCTAGGGCTTAAATAAGGCCATCCATCACTGGCCTACCATAGACAGGGTTCAGTCTCAGGGGGTCAGTTAGTCACAAGTTGACCGTCTAATTTAGCTCTTAGGGTTTAGTGGCTTCATAGGTCATGAGAGCACTAGAAGCTACGAGGTGGTGACCACTGGAACCTGATGAGAACACTCTCCGCAGTGGAACACCTCAAAACACCCGTCTCACATTCTGACCAATCATAATTCTGTCTGATAGTCATGTGATCTGCTACATTCTTCTACCGCCGCCGAAAATGCTAGTATGCACAGAAAATATATGTTTTTACATATATCAGGGCGTAGTGTGGACATTGTTGTCGTTGTTATTAATGTCTAGTAGAGCCCGATAAGGGTTGGCCGATTTTATCAGCCTATCAAATATATATCGGTATCGGGGTATATGTTTGACGATATGCACTGATATCAAACCTTTTGAAATTGTGTTTATCTATAAATGTAATAACTGCTATATAAATCCTCTACTGCAGTGGTTGAACCTCTAAATGCTTTAACTGAGCACATCCACGTACACTCCAAACACCAACAGATTTATATCATGATCTGTGTGAAGGTTAGTAGCTCCTCCCAAGTCAGTTAATTGGTTCCTTTAGCTCATGATTTTAATGGGATGTTGCTGCGGCCCTAAGCATTACTGGAGGGTGAGCAGCAAATATATACATATATATAAATAATATAATATGTATATCGAATAATGGCCTATAGATCTATATTTTGAATATGAGCCGATCGATATCTATAAATAAAATCATACTAATAACGTCATCGGTCCCTAAAATGCAGTCTAGGTCGGGCTCTAATGAGGGGCAAGTAGGAGTGCACAGATGTATGCAGGAAGACAGCTCACTGTGCGACTGACACCCACTGACAGCTCCCTGTGGAGGGCCCTCTGATTGAGGGGCCCCGGGGCCTCCGAGGGCCGGCCTCTGACAACCACTCACTGCTGCGTCTGTGTGGAGCGGCAAAACCCACAAACAAGTGGCTCCCATACTTGAAGTCACAACTCGTGTGCTTCATGCCATACCTTCTTTTGAACGTGTGCTGCATTTACTTGTGAGCCTCTCTGGATTTTTGATAACTGATCCCTCCCACTTTTTAAAGGGCCTATGACCTACGGCCACGGTGTAAATGCTGGGGTCATCACAATTGTCAACCATAATGACTTAACATGATTCAGAATAATAAGGATGTTTTCCGCTCCCTCAAAGTTAACCTTACCCTATCTATTTGATTTTGACTTTTTTATCCTGTGATCTGATAAGGCTTTATTGATGAGTGAGTAAGCAGTGGATGAGACCGCAGAAGCTCTTTCTTTGTATGGGGTTCTTGTTACTTATGATGGTTGATCAGAAACCCTCATGCATTTGCTCTCAACAACAAGCATCACTTTGTAAACAGACTTCAATGCTGAGTTTGAGCAAAATGGTTGTCCTTGCTAGAAGCAGAATGATAGATGGTGCATTCTGTGCTTGGCGGAAGCCTGGCCTGTAAAACAATGATACAGTTAACACACCGTGTGTGGGTACTAGGACACATGTTTGAAATATTTGTAAAATATGTTTGGATTCAAAGGTTTTTTTGCGAAAGCCCAGTCATAGCCTGAACCTCCGACATCTCCTGCCCTCTGACACACACTCAGGAGGGCACATACCAGAGGGGATCAGCCCTACCCACACCCCATACACTTATGAACACACACACACACACTCACACTCACTCACATCCACACACATATACGTATGCTAACACAGACAAACGCAAACACACACACATACACACACACACACACACACACACACACACACACACACACACACACATACACATACATACACGTATGCAATAGCACACGTTTGCACATGCACACACAAACACATGCCGACACAGACATGTATGCGAACACACAGACACACACACACACACACACACACACACACACACACACACACACACACACACACACACACACACACACACACACACACACACACACACATACCAGTGTGCTTCAATACCACTGAGCGCACACAAACACATTTCATTGCTCAGATGCTTCAAAGGCCAGCGGCCGAACGAAATACATTAGCATTTCTGATGGATGGAGACGGAGAACATGTCTGATGAGTCCTTCAAAGAGACTTAAAACTCTGCACGTGTGTCTGAGACCACAGAGATACTTACACTCCAAATATAAGGTCAACACCTCAGGCATTGTTGGTTCTATGCATGTGTTTCAGCATTTCTTTTGTATCCTCTGGGCATGTTTGCTTGTAGTCACTGGTTGTTCCTTGGAATTGTTATTATGATTATGAAGTAAAAGAAACATTTCTATTCATAATGCAATGCAAAGAACATGCCACTAGCAGATGCTTGTTCCTCCCTCATAAGCCTCTTAATTATGTCCTGGATGCCCTCCTACCCCGGAGCACGCTTTATCCTTGGACCGCAAGCCCCTCAGAGACACACAAAGGAGAGGAGAGGAGAAGAGAGGACCCACCCAGTGTGATAATACACAGGGCAAGACAAGGAAAGGTAGGGGAAAGTAAGATAAAAGGGCAAAGGGGAGAAATGAAGCTGAGAGAGAAGTTAGAAGGGGAGGGAGGGAGGGAGGGAGTGCTTGTATTGTCGGGGGGCGACACGACCTCGCTAGCACATAAGGAGATGCTAATGGATCAATGGGCCAATTAGAGGAGAGTTAGGGCCCTGAGATCTCCAGCAGAGCCCGCCAGGCCGCTGGAGTACCTGCAAGGGCCTACTGGCAAGGATCCACTGTGTGTGCGTTCGTGCGTACTTGCGTCCATGCGTGCGTGCATGTGTGTGTGTGTGTGTGTGTTGTGCGTTTATGTAGCAGCATCGCCAAAGCGACCTTTCTTCAGAGGCCCCGCCCGTTCTGTCCCTCTTCTTGTACAAATGTTAAACAACGCTTTTGTAGTTTGCAGGCAAATAAACAACGCACCACACACCCAAGACGCACCATAAACATACAGTACGATGAAGGGAAACACACGCACATGCGTGCATATTCTCTCTCACACTTAAGTCATTATTACCCGGCGTGTTTTATGATTTACTGTCCAGAAACGAGTGAGTAAAAGGCCCTCCAAATTGTGGAAGCTGATCTTGTGATCCACGGCTGATGTCTTTGAACAGTGTCTGTGTTCCCTCGCCGGCTATGTGGCATATGCTAACCAATCAGAGGGCTCCCATCGCCAAAGAGGACAGCCACACAGTAGCTTCTTCCACATACACTCACACACACTTGAAGACATATTCCATATCATTTAAAATTGATGCACGACTATGGGTGTTGAGATGGGCTGCTTTCCAGATCAGTGTGCTCTCTCACAGGCTTAACATAAACCCCAAGATACACACCGTCTCCAACCTGGTGGGACCGGTTTAGTGTGATCAGGGTTTAGACCTCCACTCAGCACCATACCCTTATACCATGGCACTGTGTACCAGAACATGAGGTTCTTCAAACATTGATACCCCCGCCGTCTTAAAGCAGGGTAGTTTAGTGGCTATAGGGTGCACAGAGGTTCTGGGTTCGACCCCCACTGCCGCAACCCCCTACCTGCCGATGCAATGTTTGGTTGAGATAAAGTGATCAACTACAATAGAGGTACAATGCATATAACTGCAAATCCAATATGATGTCTATAATATTATGTAAATATATGTTTTTGATGAAAACCAAGACAATTAGGATTTTTTGGATGGTTTTAGAATCCGAGCAAAGAGATGAGGTGTTTACATGGCATTGGACTGTCACGCATCACACAGTCTCTTCCGGTGCCCATAGAGCGGTAGGATACATAATCAGACATAAATACACAGACCCACATATACGCACATACAAATGCACTCACAATAAGTTCATTTTGGCATTGCAGCAATCTCTTTGGTACCAGCGCCAAATCCTGATTCTCTGTGTGTCGATACGGATGTGTGTGATGTGGGCGGGCAAAATGGCTGTGACAGAAAGCCTCTGTCTTTTTTTTTTTTGCTTTGCTATGACACCC
>NC_079426.1:19413816-19471316 GCF_026213295.1 Gadus chalcogrammus | reverse complement strand
ATCAACAAAGGCTAGTTTATGGATTTATATTAAGATGTATGTATCTATATTAAGATATAGATATATAAGAATCACTATAACTACTTTCCATTTCTTACATACTGTAGGAAATGGAAAGTTAACTACTATAGGTATAGATACTATAGATATACGTCTATATATCTATAGCTTAATATAGATGTGTGAGTAATGTTTTTAATATATATTTTATCCTTCTTGTTTGTCTTCCTCAGAAGAGAGACGACCCTGGTACACTTGAGGTTATTGATCTAGGACGTGTGTAAACACAAACCTGTTGTTACTTAAGCAGAGTGGGTCTGCCCTGTAGAGCTGGAGGGCACAAGCTGCACCCTTTACAAGTGGGTTAGAACCCAGGCCGAGAGAGTGTGGTAATAACTCACCTATATTGTTTTATTACATTTTTATCTAACAAGCAAATGTTGGTGATAACACTATTGTTTTATCAATGCAAAAAGATTCAACAATAATACACAGTGATTATGTATTGGACTTTTACGTAATGAATCAAATGAGTTGTACAACAAGAAGATGATTGTTCACACTTATATTATAAGATATTTAAACAACAGAATAAAGAACTTGCAGTGGGACGCTGTGCTGTTTGTTGAGTGCTTTCAGTGGAACGTCGTCACCTTTGGGAGGAGGAAAACATGTTGAGTCTTACCTTAACAAAATCCAGGAAAGGGTTAAAAGTATGTCCTTCATTCAAAATGAAGGGAATAAATACTCCTTCTTTCATCAGCAATGAAATCGATGATCCTGAGGTACATTAGCTTTACAATAGGCCCATCTAGTGATAATAACTCTGTGTGTGTCGGTGTGCGTGTGTGTTGATGTATGTTTGATTATGTGTCTGCGTATATGTAAGTGTGTTTATTTATATATATATATATATATATGCATATACAAATACATATATAGGCTATATGTATATATGTGTATATGTAAATATATATATGTGTGTCTATCAGTGAGTGTGTATTTGTATGTATGTCTGTGCATATATTTGTGAATTTGTGTGCGTGCGTATATATGTAGGCCTATGCGTGTGTACATGTGTGTATATGTATGTGTGCCTATATATATATATATATATATATATATATATAGTGTGTGTCTTTTTGTGTATTCGTGTATATGTATGTTTGTGTGTAGGTGGGTATATATATGTGTGTGTGTGTGTGTGTGTATTTGTATGTGTGCGTCGTGCGTGCGTGCGTTGGCTGAGATTACAGGCCGCAGTTTTATTCATGAGTGGGAGCCAAGCAGCGACTTTAAAGCGCGGAGCCTCTTTCCTGAACAGCAGCCATAACCATGTCAGAGCTGTCGCCGCCCGCTGCTCACCCGCTAATCTGACAGCGCGGCGCGGGCCTTAATCCCTCACTGTATCGTAATCTATTTACTTTGCATTCTAAGAGGATTTCCACCAAAAAATATACAAGCAGCGATTTTGGAAATGGACAGAAGATCAGCGAGGACGCTTTTCTCTGTGATGCTGTTGTGTTGTTTGGTGTTGTTGTTGTTGTTTTGTTAGCCCCTTTTTAGAAAAAATAATCATTGTATGTTTTTTTTGGGGGGCGGACGAGGCGATCCTTGAAGCGAGAGGGATGAGTAAAATGAATTTGGTTTCCGTCTGATACTAATACTTCCCTTGTGTAGACATCAAAAAGGTACATTTCCCTGGCGATGATACAGTCACACTGCTGCAGTGGTAGAAGCAGAAGTGGCATCTGTCCTTGCCCTTTAGTGCTTCTCTCGGCACGCTCATCACTCGCAAACCAAAGCTGCATTATGTACCGATTATTTGACTTGACGGCTCCAATAAAAACTGCTAAATTGCTTAACAGGCGAGCATAAGTTCCTCCCATCTTGTTGATGGGGGAACAAGCCACCGTTTTAGTCTCTGAATATATATTGACAAGCAAAATGCTTTGAAGGATAAGAGACTGTCCTTTGTTAACCTTAACGTAATGATGTCAGCTTTGCTATACATATGCACGTCTGAAATAGTAATGCCTCATTGAAATGTGGCCAGCAGGTTTACTGCAAAGCTTTAGGGTTATGCACAAATCTTTGCCATCTGAGATGAATGTAAGAGATAAACTTGTTAGCGGCATTAGCATTCAGCGCAGCAGGCGAGGCTGTGAAATGGCCTTGTTAGCATTTGAAAATGAGTCAGGCCTCTAGCACTTACTATTATCCAGGTTATCTGGCTTTTCCTCTCTGCAACAGCTGTGTAGTCTTTCCTTGTTGGCCTAGGGGCCACAGTTTGGCCCCATGGATCTAATCATAGCATTGATGGGGCTAATTCTTTGTCCTTCCATGGGGAAGGGCTTGCATCCATTATCTAGTATCTGACTGGCTATTAATACATATTCTATCACCATTATTTCAGTGTCAGACGCACGTGATTTATGTTTTATTTAGTCCAATATTATAGTCTTAATTGTAATCCATAGTAGGAAAACGTATGGAAGCAGTGTCAAATGTGTCCTGCTCTGCTACTGTGCATACTAACAATGATTTGCAGTATAGGCCAATGTGTGAGTTGAGGTGTGATTGGATTTCTGTGTTACCCCGTTTCCTGCTGGATGTTGGGTTACACTCTGACAAAGAGGATCAAACGTGTATCTGTAGAAGGTTAAGCAGGGGAGCGAGGCATAGAGCTTAGTCATGATAAATCACGCTGCATCAGAAATATTATTAGAGCTGGAAAAATAGGAGACCGGCTTCACAAATAACAACAATGATGCCTTTTCAAAAGGCATGTGTTCGGATTTCAGGAACAACCAAAACAACAATAACAATAATGAAAAGGCAACTCCCCGCTTAGTGATGACCATCAACACACAGAGACTGTGGAATGTTTCTCCTCCACTCCGGGCGTGGCTGGGCACCGAGGTGGACGCAGGCTCCTCCTCTGATGTATAGAGACGTTTTTAATAAGAGCACATCCAGGGCGCTGGCCCACATGCAGATGGGATGCTGGGGCTTGGAGGCCAGTGAGGCCTGAAGGCCCATAGTGCTCCATTAAGCCCCTCTCAGAGGTCTGGGGGGGGGACAAGTTGTGACTTGTGGTCCAAAGTCCACCAGATCCTTTCCAGATGAGATCATACAGAGTCTTTTTTACCCAATTAGACCTTCCTGTCTGAGAGGCAACAGATCTAAATGAAGATCAGAGAATGGCAGTAAAAGGTGCAAACAGGTAGTGCTCGAAGAAGAAAGAAAGTCATTCCGTTCCTTTTCAAATGATGAAAAAGGATTGAAGTGGGAAGTGTTTCACTGTGGTGACGAGCAGCAGCCCACTGTGTGTTGGCAGGAGACATGCTCGCCTGCAACATTGGTAATATTGTCAGTGGCCCTGGTTGGAGAGAGCCACAGTGAGGGTTGGTGCGCTTGGCTGGGTTAGGCTTGGCTAAACCCAGGCAAGCCCCGCTGAAATGTCATGAATGCACACAGTACCTTGTGTCATAGGGGTGACTAAGCTGCTTTCTCCCTGCCAGGTCGGCTATATTGGCTACCAGACTCAACTTTTCAATTCCAATACTGTTGTTATAGGGACCAATAGTATTTCCATTCCCTCATGAGCGTTTGGATGTACTCGACTCGAAACGGCTGGCTGCATGGTGTTTCCTACAACTGGAGACCTGCGTGTCAGTGCTCTATAGACGAGTTGGGCTTTTTTGTAAACTTAGCAATAGGCTCACAATAGACATAGCACCGTTTTATGGCCACTGACTCGGGTTCCTTGGAAAATAATAAACCATCCAAACTTTCTTTATAGCCTGTGTACCGATTCCCAATGTGATTGTCCTTGACTATTCCCAAAACGTAAAAACAATAACACCAAGCCGTTTAAGTAGAACCGCATCCCGAGTTCTCGTCTAACAAAGGCCCAGAAACTGGAGATGGCGGTGTAGACTACACCCTAAACCATGACCTTCCTGTGACCTTCCAGCTCAACCCTACATGCCTCTCCTCTCGTGCTCAGACCGCCCCACCAACACGCTAGGACTGAAAGACCTGGCAGCCGTTCGACGGCAGCCAATCAGATCCCACTGCACTGCCTTTTTCACTCCTCTGTCCTCCTTCCCAAAACATGACAAGTCTCAACTCTACCGGGAACTGCCCTGACATTCAACTGTAGATGATTTAACAACCCCAGCGTTGTAACTGCACACTAATGTGTCGGCATGATTAATTAAATAACTTGTTGCTATGTTCTTTTGGATACTTATTTAGTTATTGCACTACATTATCATTATACAGCGGGAATGTGTCATGTGTTTTTGAGCTTGGAGACTAGTGGCTTTCTATCCAAACATGCAATTCACTTTTTCATGATGTTTTCTTGAACATTCGTAGTATTTGATAAAGAAACGTAGATGTCAATACCATACGTTATTTGTAAAGGGTCTAGATTTTCAGTCTCAACACATTTTTTAGCCATGTCAATATTGATATAGTGTTGTCAGAATTACACACAAAATGAGTAAGCCTAAAATCGCTTGGTGTCACCTTGTATTAAAAAAAAAAATAACATCCAATAAGTGAGTGAACAGATGAATGGATGAATTAAATTATTGAGGTCTTTCATTTCTCCTTAACTATGCGTAATAGATTAGCGAAATTATATTTAACTAGCATGTTTCTGGACGATTTAGGCATAATAAAAAATAAAACAATTATAACTTTCAAGTCACCCAGACTTGTGTCAATGCCATAGATACATGCATGTCATATATGAGTTTTTTTATCGCCACGCGTCGGCGTGATGCCAAGCAGACGAACAATCAACTAGGACTTTATTAATCTTACAGTTATCTCTTGAGATTACATTTGCTACATTTGTTTCCAAAGTTATCTTAAAATGAGGTCTATTAACTATTGTGGCTCATCTGACTCGTTTCGTTTTTATTTGAAAAGATCATTCTAGTTGGGCCTTAAAGAGGCCTACATCCGGGCCTAGTTCAGCTATTTCACGGAGTTAAATAGGCCTAACTCCTAAAAGTTTATTCTGACCCTTAGAAATGGCACTATATTAACGTCCTCCAGCGGTATAGGTTTATTATAACCTTTAGGTTAAAATAAATAGGCCTTTTTCTGCTATAGGATAGGTAATGGTAGCCCATTTTTCTGTTTATACACAATGTGTGTCATCGCCAGGGAATGCATATTAATTTATATAGGCCTAGCCTGTATTAACATTTTTCGAAGCTAAGTGAGCCCTAAAGCTGATTCAACTGAGGAGGATTTCGTCAATAGCTGTCAAACACATTTTATATTATTCCGATCTCACAATTCGGGAAATCCATTAACGCTAAATGACGTGGTTTGTTGATTTCTTTAATTTCCAGTTTGCATAATGGAAATGGGAATAGGATTTAAAGAAGAACAATCAGGAAAACACGGGACATATGGCTGCTGTGATGTCAGCTCGGCTCTGGTATTATGACAGCGGGTAAACAACCCTAAAAGTGGTTGTTTAATTGATTTATTTTAATTGATTCCGTCCATTGTGTCCACCGTGGAGCTGAGGAGCAGGTGTTGATGCACAACCCATTAAGCTATTCCCAAGATTGGTTGCAAATGTTTATTTGATGCAAATTCGACAAATCCAGCCGTGTTTGTGTCGTCGGTCTTAATGCTGCAAAGCAAACAAGTGTAATGTCCTCCTTCGCAGGCTATTTATTCAGCTGCTGTGCACACGCACACACGCACACTGTTTCACTGGGAGAGGGGGTATAGTTAAGCCACCTCGTTTCTTTTGACATAGGTCTGCAAATACACCCAGAGGCTGATCGGCCCGTCCGTGTGTGGACCTATCTGCGAGATGGACCCGTACTATCCCAATTGGAGGATCCACCAATGGTTTGGAAACTATTCCAAGACACCTGCAACTTCTCACTCAGCCTTCTGAAAAAAACGTCTAAAGCACAGGCCTACACGCCAGAAAACAAAAACCACCTAGTTCCCACAGTGTATGCCTGGGAGCATTTTTAGTTTTCCCCTTTTCTAGCTCTCACTCTTACACACACACAGTTTGACCTCTAACCTGGCCCCACCCCGCCTAATTAGCGCGTCAGACGCGCTGAGATTCTTTCGGGTTATTTTGGATCAACTCCTCCGCGCCAACAGCAGTACTCATTATCACGTCATTACAGTCGCGGGTTCGATCCCGCCTCGAGCGGGACGCCCCGCGGCGCCACGTCAACCAACAGCATTTCCTCTACATGTCGCGTCGTCCCCAAAGCGAGGGGAGATGTTAGCGTTTCAATTCTTAGGGATTAAAAAGGGTGGCTCTCCAAAGTGGGAATGCGCCCCACATGTACATGTCACGTCCCAAGCCTGTCAGGATGATTACGGCTCATTTGCATTTACCCCGTTCTGCAAAGTTAATTAAAAATGAAACACGCTTTAAACAAAAGTGTGACTAGTTCAAATGAGAACACTTTAATCTAACGCTAATAGAGCAACCAAGCTCCGTGTCACCTTTCATCTAAAACTACGTTTCCAATTGGGACACACACACACACACACACACACACACACACACACACACACACACACACACACACACCGGAACCAAGTCATCGGAGGAAAAAGACGTGTTAACGGATCTTTATTGTGTGAACATATGCAAGGATGGTCGTCTTAAGATACATTCAACGGTTCACTGTCATGTTGGGATAATAAAAACACATTCCTGCAAATGATTTGACTTCGGTATCAAGTCAAGTGCTGCTGTTAAAGTAGGACATATCACATTTGACACTGCCCAAGTCAGGTGTCTTGAGAAAAATATTAATTATTACTAATTAATAGCAGTGAATACATTGTACCTGATCATTCCAGTATATTTTGTATTTATATATTTTAGGTTTTCAGACATTTTAACTTCAAAAAGGTACCCTTTTCTTTATTATTATCAATAAAAGTGTAAAAATTTAACATTGTAGCCAATTTGTTCTCTTTAGAATATCGGGAAAGACATTTACATCCTTTTTTTTTTTCCAAAGTCGTAATAAACCATTTTCAAATTCAGCAACAAAATCAACGTGGTCATTGTAACTGACCCAAATACATATTTACATATCTCAGCTCCTTAACGTAGCCGACTAAAATCTCTCATCTAAAATAAGACATAAGAACTGTACATGATTCATAGGGTCGAGGTAAAGAGCGCGCGGTGCAGGCGGCGCGTGCGCAGTGCGCACTGAGTGAGGCCCGTTTACCGCGGTTCCAGACGCACGTCCTTCGCGAGAGCCAGAGCGCTGGTGGAGATCCAAAGATGTTTGGTTCAGACAGGGTTGTGAGAACAGTAGCGACGTCAGGTCATCCCAGAGGCGCTTTAGAACCCCACTCCTCCTCACCGGCAAACCACGCAGCTGCGCCTGATCAAGTTCACTCTTTTCACTTCATAGGGCCTCGTGGGAGTTTTTTTTTCTTTTTCTTTTTTTAACAACCCTTTCAGATCGGGAGACGGCGTACCAATGGCCAAGGTTCCTGCTACTAGTTTGGTATATAATGGTTCATAATTCTTTTTTTGTTCTTAAAAACAAAAACACTATAAGGGGGCATAAAAAAAAAGTGGATCACAAGACCTGGAACCTCCAGGAGGCCTGGTCCTTGTAGTCCAAGCAGTCCGAGGCGTTGAAGTTGAGCTTCCACGAGGAGGCGGCAGTCTGCTCTTTGTAATCCAGGCAGTCCGAGCCGTTGAAGGCCAGCCCGGAGCCGCCGTAGGGCTGATGGTGGGGGTGGTGGGGGTGGTGGTGGCCTGCCGCAGAGGCCTGCCCGATGTGGTGGTGGTGGTGGTGCGGGTGGCCCGGCATGGACGAGGCCGCCATGGGGCTGAGCTGGTGGGCGTGGTGGTGGTGGTGGGAGTGCATGGGTGCCAGGTAGGAGCCGCAGTCCACCCCGCTGAAGTAGGAGCCGGAGGGGGCGGGGTAGCCCTGGCCGTAGCCCGCCGTCTGGTTGTAGGCCATGGGGTAGGAGGAGGCGGCCGAGGCCCCCGCCACCGACCGCTGCATGCATGAGGCGTTGGACACCGCCGGGCCCGGCTCGGGCAGCGGGGGCGCGCCCGCGGACGCCGCCCCGGCGGGGCCGTTGCCCGGGGAGATGGCCGGGCTCCAGATGGAGGAGACGGCGCCGATGGAGGCGGAGGAGGCGCCGCCGCCGCTGCCGCCGCCGCCGCCAAGCAGCCCCGCCGCCGCCGCCCCGGCGTGGTTGGCCGAGGAGGAGGAGGTGGAGGAGGAGGAGGACAGGGAGCCGGTGCTGGAGACCGGGGGCGGGGTGAACTGCCCGCTGCTCTCCGAGCCCGTGCTCTCACGGGCCGGGGACGACTTCTTCTTGGCAGGCCGGGCCTTGGCGCTGCTGCCGCTCTGCTGCTGCTGCCGGCACTTGGCCCGGCGGTTCTTGAACCACACCTAGGAGCACAACACACGCCCAGAGTGAGCCACCGGCACACACACACACACAACACACACAACACGCCCAGGGGCCGGGCCCTCGGAGGGAAAATGGAGGCCGAGCGGCCATGTTTGAGGACACTACGGAGGGTTATTAAGGCTGCGGGTTCAGCTCTGCCCCGGCCCCTTCGGCCTGGGCCTGTCAGCGTCTAATGTCGGAACTGGTACACGGCACGCTAGGATAACAGGCTATCAGCTTTCCCCGCTCAGCAGGGTAACTCTAGAGCTGCGCGGTGCTCAGCATTGTGTTTCACACGCAGCCTCCGACCGGGAGGTTGCTGGGGGAAGGCTGGCCTCGGTCCCCCCCTTACACCCAGCTCCACGAGACACGTGGGACCGATGCGTTACTACAGTACGGAGAGGCGGTAAAGTACAGCTCTCCAGGTCTATCCAACTCCCACCCTCTAGAACACTGTGCAGAAGATACCAACATGTGCTCATAGTCTGACCTGATCTGTACAAAGGTGTGGGTGAGAAATATTGAATCAGAAGCCAAAAATCCTAATGCGCCATGTTGCCCAATTTCCTCTTGGACTGATGTCTAATAGCAAGTACAGATGTTGTCGTTTACCTGCACCCTGGACTCTGGCAGGTTGATCTTCAGTGCCACCTCCTCACGCATGAAAATATCCGGGTAGCGAGTTTTACCGAACAGGGACTCCAGGATGTCCAGCTGGGAGCGGGTGAAGGTGGTCCGCTCCCGGCGCTGCTTTCTGGGGGTCGCTGGAGAGGAGCATCAAAACACTTGTTAATGAAGGAACGCACACACTAATATTTCAAAGACTTTGTGACCATGACCTAAATCCCTAAATAAAAATTGAAGGTACTTGCCACCTATATGACACAGGCATTCTAACACACACACACACACACACACACGCACACGCACACGCACACGCACGCCTACCTGGGTATCCTACTGACGGGTGCAGCAGGTCCATGGCCGTGCCGCTCAGCCCCAGGCCGTTCATGCCGTAGGGGGGCTGTTTGAGGTATGACATCATGCTAGAGGCAGTCACGGGTCCCCCCAGATCTTGCCAATAGTTGGATTTCCCCCGATGTTGCAGCTTGACGGGAGAAGGGCCGATGCAGTTTACTGCAAATCAACGAAAGAGAAATAAATATTAGATATAGGCCTACGTTGCTTCAGAGGAGAGGCGGAGATTAAAAAGGAAGGCCACTCACAGCTGGTCGTTTCGTTATGTCATACGACATAAAAAACGCGGACAATCTCCTTTGTTGTCTTAATTAAATGTGACTGCTCAAATAATCATGGATTGTGTTTTACACATCTCCAAGGATTTACTAGATTGGAATGGATGAGGTTTTTTTACACCCTTGAGCATAATAACAGTTCACCTATCCACTTTACCGTTTACAATCTTAACGTAATGCACCTACGCATGTGGATAATTCTAATGTAACTAATGTTAATTTTTAAATACTATTCAAATGTAATTTACACTATGTCAACGACATTTTTAAATAGGTAGCCTATAATATATAATAATATATATGATACACAAGTTGAAGGAGCAGCGACAAATAGGAAATTAAAAATAAATGTTCTATTACTTGGTTATAACAGGCATAGATTACCACGTACAAAGTTAATAATATTAATAATATGGAGACATGTAGTTATCCCCAATAGCCCCAACATGACTGCTGAGGACCACCGACATGACCTTATAATGTGAAGGCCATTTATTATTTATTAAGCCCAGAAAGAGTTGGGCCTTGTAAAAAATATTGCAGGCATGTACACTCTGAGATAATGTGTGTTCCAGTTTGTAAATTAGAAAATAGCATCCGTTTCCAATTCATATTTGAACGTAAAAATAAAACCCTTTTTAAATGTAAACACTAATGTGTTTTGGTAGATTCAATTCCATGTAAACGCACATAATTCGTTACTTGGTCAATTCAAAATTAAGAACTGACAAAAACTCAAAGTGGCTTCAGAAGTTATTAAAACGAATCCGTTTATTTCCCGTTTCACGGGTGACTTTGCAGTTTGAGTCTTTTAGTAAATCAACGTCCACAATAAGTCCTGTAGCCCATCGGTCAGGGCAGCAAGGGTCATACCAACATCCTTACTAATAATAGGCCTTACAGCGGCAAAAACAGGCCATTACTAAACCTTCAATCATACTTCAATATGCAATCAACAGCCACTTATTTAGGTATATACGTTTTGTTGAATAAAGTAGGGAGAAGCCCACTGAATTTAATTATTTCGTTTACATTTGTATTTCTAAGAAAAATAAATAGCCCAACATTGATCATGAATTATATATTCATCCTCTGACCCTATGAGGACCAAATCCAACCTCACTGATCAATAAGGCCGTATGGGTGGAGCGGCTCGAGCCGCCGCGGTCTGCGGGACGTCTCCCTAACTTGGTGTTCAGTATCGCATGAGCGACGTGGAAAAGGAGACTTCTTCTTTCAAATGAACTCAATTATAATGAGATGACACCTCCGGGGAGAGCCGCTTCACAAGGTCCTTATCAGCCAAACAAATTAACTAAAACCCAAACTAGCCTCTTCAATTATCTCCTCTAAGTGCTCGAGACTTTGGAATGGCCAGTCGCCCTCCAAGAAAACACATATATGCATGACTGGATTGGAATAATATGAAATAAAAAAAATAGGCTCAGTGTATCTGTATATTAGTCACCTGCATTTAACTCATTTTGCTTGTTGGTAATCGTCGTGACCATTAATAGATCCTTCTCATAATGTCAAATGAATATTAGGGGTGAATGGAAACACATACACATTGATTATTAAATTAGGCAACTTTCCAACTCCCTTTGCAGCGACCCTGTCCCATTTCCACTGGTTATTGTCACCCCGCAGCTCACTCTCTCCACTGAACACAGAACCAGATATAAGAGTCCTTGTTATGTTGACAACTCTGACGAAGTGGCCTACCTTTGGGGGATCCTTCCCTTGTCCGAGGCGTCCGTCCGGGAGCCTTGCAGGAGGCCAGCAGCAGCAGAGTAAAAATCCAGAAGTAGAGGAAGTAGCGAAGGGAAGTCCGTCGACTCACTTGAAAACAAATACAGCAGATCGCCGAGGAACATGAAGACCAGACTGAGCCAAACTGATCACCGACACGTGCATACACGTCCTCCTGTGTTGTGGTGCCAAATGTTTCCGGGATTTCCGACCAAATAAATCAAACTAATTTGCCCGGGCTGGTGGTTGTGTGTGTCACTGTGTTAAGGGGCTAGTGTATACGGTGGGGATTGATCACCTTCTCACTTCCCCACCCCTCTATGAGCATAGGGCACCTGCCGTTCCGCCTGCTCCGAGCCAATCAGCGACCACGTGTGCAATGACAGGCAGAAGTGACAGCCAATCGGCGCGGAGGAACAGGCTGGTATGCCCCTCCCCCGTCGGTCCGGACTGATCTGAGCAAGATGGAAATCCTCCATGGGCCCAAAGCGCCTCCACACAGCGTATGAGGTCTGTGTTTCTGTATTCCTATTTAAGGCATTTAAAAGTCCGTGAAGTGGGGAAAGTGGAGTGAAAGAGCAGAAAAGATCAACCCAAGCAACCTGATAGTTACATAGTGTATCTTAAACTAAAGATATGGGCTCTTAATGAAAACGTTTGATCTGTTGAAGTGGCACCACAACAACGCATCAAATCATCCTGTCGGCCCAGCAGAAAATAATAGTTAAAGGAAAGTTAGTATAAAGCAGAGTTAGTGCGAGCCTAGCATACGTTTTTTCCCAACAACAATTGGAATGTAGGCTAGGCTAATTAGGCCCTACTTAAATAAGAGTGATTTTGTACTAATTAGAAAGTATACGTCATTACTTCGAAATAAAACAATTACATATTTAAGATAACAAATAGGCATATTTTTATAATTTCGATCCAAAATGACGGATATGTAACCCAAGAGTAAATGATGAAGGTAATTATAGATGTGGGGAGAAGCTTTATTTGCTTTGTGAACAACAGCAGTAGTAAACCACTGCTTTCTGGAGGTCTTGGAACGCTGAGGAAATAATAGATAGCGTGGGACTATTTCTTTAAAAATAAAATAACCAATTTTATAATATATAGACTATCAGAAAAATAATTAAACCAAATATGGAGAAGTAGATGTAACTATTTTTTTTTTTCAAATTGTATTGTTAACCCGGGCTAATGCATATGAATGAGATGAAACCCCCACTTAGAAAGACATTTGAGGATGGTTTACGCAAAGTTTAACAGGGACCAACCTCGGTCACACTGAGGGAACGGGGAGAATAATCCACCAGAAACTCCACAAGAAAAAGAAAAATGAAATCAAGGACTCAAAGAGAACTATGATCATTGAATCAAAGAGCAAGTGTTTTATGCTCAAACCAGACTACAGCCTCTGAGGCCGAAACTACAGCCTCTGAGGCCGAGCTGTGGGAGCAGCCTGGGGAGGCGGCGGTGGTCCCTCTCGATGGAGCGGGGGTCGCGGAGATGTTCTCAGGACACCACGAGGCCTCAAAATCATCTCTTCTAATTGCGGCCCGAGCTGAAAGCGAGCTAATGTTCAAAGAGACCGCCACAGGAACGAAATTACATTTCTTACTCATGTGGGTTCGGCCAATCAGAGGGGAGGCTTTGCTTGTCCTATACAACTTTAAAGTCATCGACGAGAGCACTTTGAGAGACAATCTAGGCGCCGCCGTAAGCCTTCAATGGTCGGCAGACCAAAAGGACCCGGGTTATTTTAGTTGTGTGAAGGCAGTGGTGCTGGGGAGCAGGGGGGGCCCCAGCTTTCTCCAGTCTCTAATCAGCCAGAGGGCCCCGGGGCCCAACTTAAGGCCAAACTATGAACCAAATTCCATCAGCCAGCCTCTCACCCACCGCCCTCACCAGGAACACCGAGCCTGGTTAAATTATGCACCACATTCAACACACACACACACACACACACACACACACACACACACACACACGCACACACGCACACGCGCACACACACACACACACACACACACACACACACACACACACACACACACACACACACACACACACACACACACACACACACACACACACACACACACACACACACACACACGCTGACACAACAACAACACAAAGCCACACGTTATTCTGTTCTGTCCCCCAGAATTATTTTTGCTATTCCTGATGTAAGACCCCGAGATAAATCCTGAACAAGTATCAAGTTATCAAGTTGCACCAACCTTTTGTAATAAGAGTATTTTGTCTAATCCCAAATTGCAGTCGGTTTTTCTTAATGCTGAGCTGGTAAAGCCTGGGATTAGGGAGCAGGAGAGGAGGGGGAAAGGTTCCTTTAGCCGGCAGGATTGCAGTGGCGGCTCCGCGGATGTTGTCGGTGCTTATTAAAACGTCGATGCATAAAATAGGATATTGTAAAGAGCCGGGAGAGAGGGACGTGGAGAGGGTTCATTTGGTACCGTCTGGGGCGCAGGGAAGACGTCCGGCCGCAGACCAGGGCTCCGCACCTGCGAGGGAGGCCGGAGACATCAAAGTGCTCCAGACACAATGCTTAGGAGATAATCCATCCTCTGGCCCGAGGACTGTCGTCACCACGAGGCTGGAGAACCCAAGCCCCGGGTTTCAGTGCGCCTTTCAGACCGCTGGTACACACTGTAATATAGCTCACATCTCATCTGCAACACAGCACTTCCACAGGAGCATCACACGAGCTGCTCTGACATGTGACAGAGGTAAGAAACATTGGATTCATTATTCATTTTATTTGTATAAAATGTAATATTAATTGTCTGTCATGACACGGATGGGGTGCCTCAGTTGGATTATTAAGGCCTCGCAGACACTATGTTATTATAGAAACAATACTTCATGGAGAAATAAATTATGCTGCCTTCTTTTTGGTATTTCTTGTCAATTTAATAAGGTAGGCTATATAAACTACAAAATAAAATAGAATCAGATTTTTTTTTTTAGCCTGTCTTCATTAATATAAAATTTGACATAAGAAAAAAATAATGCAATTCGTCTTCAATGTGTCAATTTAAATGAATCTCAAAGAGATAAGTAGCGAGATAATTTGCTCTCTGATGTTTCTGGCGGTCATGGTCTGTTCAGATGTCCAGCAGCAGGCTGCATATCATTATTATTATCATCATTATTATTATCACCATTATTATCATTATTATTATCATTATCATTATTATTATTATTATTATTATTATAATCGGTGCCTTTTGAAGGCGCTCGCTGGTTTCTCGTGGCAGTAAACAGACGCTGTAAATTATATATATATATATATATATATATATATATATATATATATATATATATATATATATATATATATATATATTATACTGGTGTATAATGTGGGGTGAGCTCCATTACGCGCCGCTTTATCCGTCCGATTATAGCCCCCCGTGATAACTGCAGTATAATACAAATAAAACAAAGCGCCTTAGGGGACGGATGTACAGTGAGCGCCAAGCCGAGTTGTGACCAGAAACTATTAACACGGCAGGCAGGACGTCTGCTGTCACAAGCCATCCTCCTCACTGAGCCGAGGGAAGCGGGTCCACCCGAACCTCCCCGGTCCTCTTGGCTTAGCCCGGCGGAGGACCGGCCGAGAAGGCTTTGCTTTAAGGGCTACAAAGTGATTTATTTAATCTCTATCCGAGGAGCGGGGTCTACCCGGACGTTGAACCAAACGTAACGCTCAGGCGCTACCCACTCGGGAGTCAGAGAGAAGTGGAGTATAAGAAGTTAATAATAATAAGAAAGCGCGTTTCTTAAAAGCGGTGCAGCCTGAGACGCACAGGACAGCCGGCTGCTTTTTAATCACTTTACAGCTTTTGTTGTTTGAAATGAAGCAACCGAGGACACTTAGTTGATCTTCTGGGATGTTTATGAACAATGGTAAATAATAAATGAAAAGCGACGCACTTGTTTTATATTCAGGCCTATATTCAAAAGTATTCCGCAATAAATTAGGCACGGAAATGATTGACGCAAGGTAACCTTATTTTAGGTTGAATAACAAAACGTGCCAATGAATCTAAAAAATAAATCCTTCACAATGGAAACACATTTAATTGTGTACAAAGGGAAAAGACAACAGGCGATTGGAACTTAAAGCAGCAAAGACAATATAAATGAATGGAGTATGAAAGCATCTTTATTGAAGACTTGGGTTATGACAGAATAAATAAACAGATCATGTTTACAAATGAAGACAGCCAAATGTGGAACTAAAAGATATCGCACGTGAAAGCATTGTTTTCCCCCCACTATACAATAAATACAAAGATGTTGAGTGTGCATGATTATAACGGTACTTTACAAGCAGCTCTCACGAAAAACCGCAATAAATATTTTTTATTTTAGTCTACTTTCGGCCGCGTGAATCCAGAAGATTTTTTTTTTTTTTTGGAAGTTACTTGCCAAAGCTGTGATAAAATAATACAAGGTTAAAAGCACTTTGCTCTCCCGTCCACTATCACCAGGATCCAGCTCCAAATTGGTTGGTAAACGCTTTTGAGTAAATAAGGGGAAGTTGGGATTTATGAAGGATAACGTGTTACCCTTCAAGACATTTTACAACAAGTAAAAACTTTGTGAATAGAAGTAATTAAAAGTTACACAGTCAAGTAATGAATGTAAATTAAAGATACTGTTATAACATTCGTTTTTTTAACACTTCCCCCAACTGAGATGTCAGAAAAAAACGTTTGTTGTACCTCGAAATAACACATCTCTTTAACGGTAACACATTTAAAAAATGATTCAAAACACATGTGCATTTCCATGACACAGCTCTGCGTTGGGTTCAAACATTATAAGATGCAACATATATTTGTCAGTCGAGTCTCATTGGAGCCGTCCATGCTACGCTTTACCTCTGGTGTGCAATTACGTTAACACACGTACCTTTTGTGGTTAAGAGAATAATAAGTACAGTCAAATAAAAAGGCAGTATATAATCAGGAGAGTTTTGTTCAGTATAAACCGGGCAAAAGGCCCTGAGACCAAAAACAACAACCAGGTCAGGGTTGAAGAAACAGGGTAGAAACCTCTGGGAGAGCCACTCCATCCACAATCATCATAATAGTAATAATAATACATTATCATATGGGCTACATTTGTCCGTTGTCGATCACTGGAGGACACACTTCTCCTCCTTCTTGGTCATCTTGCCTTTGTTCTGTTCCAGAATCCTCTCCAGGTGCTCGTCGTCCTCCGCCCTGTAGGACAGGGGGGGTCAAAGGTCACAGGGTCAGAGTGGGGTGCAGGTGGTAGGATGGGCATGGGGCATGGGGGGTGTCCGGTACGCAGCTAGAGCACCGCGGTAACCGGCACCACTGCGCCCACCTGTGGAGCGGCCTAGCAGTGGGCGGGTGGGTGGGTGTTGACCTCTGACCCGGCCCCCATTGGCAGAGAGAGCTGCCAACACGGGCCGGGTCCCGCACAGACTCCGCCCATGCAGGTGTGCCCGCACTGGAACGATGGCCGTCGGTGCAGGGCGTGAGAGCCACTGAGCCATCAGCTGAAGGGCCTAGCTAACAGCTAGCCCAAGGCTATCAAAAGAGTACTTTTAGACCCACTAGAGTAAGCTTTAGGTAGCTTTTCGATTTAGTTAGTTTAAAATGAGTGAGGCTAAATGGTCAACTGTGAGAATCATGACTTCTGTGAAGCATAATAGATGACTATTCAATATGACCTTCATTACTGGGGTCTCATGGCCTTTTGGGAGCTCTGGTGTCTGTCTGTCTGTCTGTCTGTCTGTCTGTCTGTCTGTCTGTCTGTCTGTCTGTTGGTGTGGAGGTGGTGTGAAGGTCGTGTTTTTCTGTCTGTCTGTGTCTTGGTGTGGGGGTGGGACAGAGGTTCACTCACTGTTTCTCCTGTGCATCCAGGTCTCTGACCAGAGCGTCTCGCTTGTTCACCAGTATCACCAGTTCATCCAGTAGCAGCTGCTCGCGTCTCTTCTGGGCCTCAGTCTTCTGCCAGTCTGTAGCCATCAAACAAACAGGGAGGAAAACGGTCAACAGGGGAGGAGCTGTGGACCACCATGATGGACTGTGGCTCATGACTCATCGTCAAGGACCTGGAATTACCTTGAATTGCCTTGATTGATCAATCAAAGTGGAAAACAAGCACCCTTTTCTCCCAGAGTATGACCTAGGTCAAGGTTTCTTTGGAAACAAATGTAATCCCATAAAACAGTTGAGAAGTACAGAGATGATGGATGTTTATCTGACTCAAGGTGTCAAGTGAGAGGGAAGTAGACGGCTGCAGGACGCTGCACACAAGCAGCAAATTGTCTATACACACTTTAGGACACTGACATTGGGTAACCAATCGGGATCCTCCTGAAGTACATACAGACACAGACACAGACACAGACACAGACACAGACACAGACACACACACACACTCACACAGATACTCCTTGGGAACTTTGCGTTGCGAATGTGTATTTGTTCACGCCCTGGTTGGAGACAGAGCAGGATTTCAAGGTTTCAAGGCTCACAGAGCCCTTTATCACAGAGGAGCTACCTCTCCGAGCACTACCAACCAGGCTTCCCAAACAAGAGGCAGGTTGTCACCACAGGAGGACATAAGTGGTCACACGCTTCGGCAGGTGCCCCAAAGAGCTTCAGATCACTCAATGCTTGGTCGCCTCCTCAAACGCAGACCGGAGACAGGCCCGGGCCTGGGAACTGGCCCCTGCTTGGGGCAAAGGTCAGCCCCTAATTAACTGCCTTGAGTGGCCAGGCATGGCCAGGTAGAGCTCCACTCTGGACAAATCGGGTTGGGACAAGCTTCCTCTGGAACAGTGAGCTATGAAAATGAAAAAAATTAAACATGTGTTTCTTGTCTACTCTTGTGTTCTTATAATGTAAATTGTGCCATCAGATCTACCATTAAAGCTGCTGGAGGTAAAAATTGTGATTTGAACAGAAAAGAGCAGAAGAAGAGAGCAAGATTTTGAAACCAAGATCCCCGAAACCTCTCCTCCCTACGTTGCTTCGCCATTGATAAGTGTTGCATGTCACACACCTGTGAGTGACAGTATGGACTCACCTTACCCATCAGGGAGGAGACGCTCTGATTGGTCAGGAACGGTCTAAAGTTGAAATATTCCCCTACAGACGCACAGTCACAGTCACATCCCAACATCACAGCACATCCAACTCACTAACAGCTAATTGATGCAGCTTTTCCAACAGATGACACTTAAACAATGGCTGCAACACCACATTTATATCATTAGTGCTCATATTATAATACCCTCTGGTTTCTTCTCAGGGTGTCATGTATTTGTTGCTCCGCAGCAAATTGTTCCAGAGAGCACGCTGGATGAGACCCCACATCAGTTAGCTTCATATTCAACATTAATTTCGAGTTTTGCCGCCAAATGTCATATATGAAATTAAATGTCAACATGAAACCTTACTGAGTTTGCGTATGTGGTGAGCCTTGGGTCTCCTCCATTGTTGCTGTTCATCTACGTTCATCTACCAGTTAGCTGACCACTGAGTGCAGACTGTGACCAGCCCTGCCAGAGTCCCTTTGATGCGAAGCGACTCCTAGGATCCCAACTGCCCTAGAGCCGAGGGTGGAGTGGTCCCACCTGAGAACCACTCTGCGTCACCAGAGCCTAATGCCCTGATCAACAAACACACAGCCAAACACAGCCTAATGGCTATGAATACGTGGATGGGCTGGGGCGTGTTCCAGGTCTTCAGGTGGAGGGGGGGCCCCAGAGGGAGCAGGTGGGCCCCGGCCCCCCGCTGAGCCAGTGTTGGTTCAAACATCTGTCGTCCAACATTACATTTACACATATAGGATGCTTTCAGGATCAGTGAGGACATCCCTCTCTGCTCCATCTCTTATTAATATATATATATTAATAGTATATAAAGATCCATCTGCTAAAGTGACCAATATCATGGAGGAAGGAGTCAGATTAAAAGCCCAAGCAGGGGGCAAACAGAAGAAACAACTGTAAATGATGTGATAAATACTATTTAGGGTTCTGTAGATTGGAATCATAGTGTTGAGGAACCTCAGAATTACATTTCTATGAACTCGCACCTCCTGGTCATATTTAAAGCTTGGGAGATAGAGAGAGAAAGATAGAGGGAAAGACACAGGGAGAAACAGAGAGAGAGTGGGAGCGGGAGAGAGAGAAAGATAGAGGGAAAGAGAGAGAGAGAGAGAGAGAGAGAGAGAGAGAGAGAGAGAGAGAGAGCGAGAGCGCGGCAGAGAGGGGTTTCATTGTCCCTGTGAGGATTCAAATGTGGCCGAGCGGCGTTTGACTTCTGTGGCTTGTAGGGAGCGTTTAACTTCAACCCTCTATCAATATTTAACCGCCTATTGATTCCCACAGAAAAAAGAAAGCTGTAAAATGTCACCCCCCCAAAAATAAAGCATGGCTTTATTAAAAATAAATATCCCCCCCTCCCCTCTGCATGTTGGGTCAAGTTGTGCTTTGCTCTGTGTTGTGTGTGTGTGGGAGTGAGAGGCTGGGTTGGTGTGTCACGCTGTGCTCAGTGTGTTTGTCCTGAAAGCTCTTTTTTCATTGGTCCTGGTCATCCCTTTGAAGTCGACCACAGAGCGAAATGAACACAGTCCCAATATTTGGCTCTTCCTCCTTGGTGCTTTCATTCCTTATTTCTCCCCTTTCATTCCCTCCCCTTCCTTCTCTCTCTGGGAAATCCTTCTTCATCGTGGCCCTTTGAAGACAGACTAATACTTCAAATATGCCAAAAATGTAGAGAGCTCTAATGTTTACGATTAATAAAAAAAACAATTAGCAAAGGGAAGAAAAGGAATTTGAGTGGAAAGTGTAGTATACTAACTGGTCCATAGAAGTCACTAGGTCTAGGTCAGTACTCAAGTTGATCGCTATACTAGAATATCCTTCTTAAATCCATCTCAAGAGTCCACAAGAAACGGCTTAACAGCTTTTAAGACAAAAGAAAGTACCAAACCGAAACAAGCAAAATACAATTATCACTGAAAAAGTATTGCTCCTTGAGAACATCCAGGGCAGAAAGCTAAGGTCAGGTGGTTGGCAGTTAAGGGGGGGGGGGTTGTTAGCAGCACAGAATTGGGGTAAAGTACTGCTGTCAATCAGAGGTAGCCGAGTCCCGCCCCCCTCATTAGGAAGGTAAACAATAATGGAGACCGAACAGAGATGGGAGCAAAGCACTCTGGGTAACAAGACACCCAGGGGGAAAAAAACACAACACACACCACCGCCCACCATATAAAGAGGGAGGACAGCAAATCAGGAAGAGAACGAGAGACAGAGGGCGAGAGAGAGAAAAAAAGAGACAGCGATGGCAAGAGAGAGAAATACTGAGAGGGATAGAGAGAAGAGAAATAAAGGACAGAAAGAGAGGAAGAGTGAACAGGAGAAATGAGAGTCACTTATAGAGTGATTGAGGGTGAGAAAAAAGGCAGAGTGCAATTCTTGTGGATTAACAACCACCCCCCCACCCCCTTCTGATGGGGGCGTGTCGCGTTGAGACTCACATGGTCGCTGCTTATTCAGACAGCCTTGGCAGAATGGTAACCATGTGAGTATGCACAAGCCACACAGGAATGTGACGGTTCAAATACGCCCCCCCCCACACACTGCACACAAGCCTAAATGTATTCAAGTGTGCAACTGCTCCCATGCCCTTCTTAAAGGGAGAGAGATAGAGAGAGAGAGAGAGAGAGAGAGAGAGAGAGAGAGAGAGAGAGAGAGAGAGAGAGAGATGGACACAAGATAGCGGGAGGACAGACACAGAAAGATTGTGTGCAGTGCTGCCCCAAATTCAACCACATTCTGGTCTCTCACACACACACACACACACACACACACACACACACACACACACACACACACACACACACACACACACACACACACACACACACACACACACACACACACACACACACACAGATTGAATGGCTCATATCAGAGTTTATCGAGAGTGGTTCAAAGCAGGTACTAAAACAAATAAAGGCACATTGAGGACTTTACTGTCTCTCTCTCAGTGTCTTTGGGGCTCTCTCTCTCGTCTGTGTGTGTCCCTCCCTCTCTAATTCTACATGTCTGTTTGTATGTCTCTCTCCCCTCTTCATCTCTATATTGTCTCTTGACGGTGGAAGGGTCTGCCGTGTGTTTTGGCCAGGGGCCAAATGGCATCAGGAGACAAAGAGGGTGCGGTAGGAGGGAGGGCACCGGGGCCAACATGGCCGACAGCGCCGAGCTCTGTGTCATTCATAGAAATAATAATAATAAAAAAACAGCCCCTTAACCGATGCTTCTTATTCGTCATCCTGATTTCCCATAACATAACCAGGTCGTTTCTGTCAGTGACATCAATGGAAAGAAAAAAGAAAGTCATAAGCTGTAGGTTCATTTATACGGCAATATATATGACATGAGCCGTTTTCTAAGCGGTTACGCTCCATAACAGAATGTGTCTGTGTATTTACAACGCTCAGCCAACAGCAAGCTGTACTTTATTCAAATGCATATATTTCATACAGAAAATTAAAAGCATGTGCCATGAAGGCAGAGTCAAATAACACTCAGCATATTTTATTCTTGCCAAACCTCTCAATGTATAGAAACATTCAAAATGATTATGTGCTCTGTTTAAAACTTAAACCCTTCCATTCCCTAGAGGGGGTTCCTTACGACAGGTTGCACTCCTGAGAGTGCTGTGTGTTGCCCTGAAAGAATTGACATCATGAAGCGAGGCCCATGTGATAGGCGGTGTACCTTATCAATCAGGGTCTGGAGCACACTGGCCTGACGCGCCACAAAGCCCAGATAGATGTACACATGTGAGGGGGTGGGGAGTGTGAGGGGCTAATCCTCTGCATAGGATTACATATTGATTTTAAAAATATAAAAAAAGCTTATCAAATCAAACGGTAGCAGGGGGCCCGGGCTGTGCATAAATCCTGTTTAGACAACGAGAGGGCGTCTAAAGAGAGGGCGTGTATGTACCAGAAGCAAAGGCTTTTGTACACACACACACACACGCACCCATACCAATACAGGCACAAACACACTTGAGCTGGTTTCAAGGTACAGTATGGGCCGTCGTAATAAGTTGTGTCTCAGCGTGTAGTCGTGTTGAGTTTGTGGCGTAGGGTGCATTATGCGTGTTTGTAAGTGGCCGTGGGACTGGCTAGGAAGATGAAGAAGCCATCTTGGATCAGGTAAGCAGTGTTAAGACGTTTTTACAACTCTGCAAGCGCACATGCATACAACCACAGACACAGTATGAAAAAGTAAAAACATGTCATTCTCTAGAAGCAGGAATATCAGGTATCTCTGAAAGAAGGATACGGCACAGCTTTTAAGTTTGGTCCTCTTTTCTACTTCAAAGAAAAAGCTAAATTGTCTGTCTCTTGTGTATCCTGTGCCAAGTATGAGCCAATATAAAAACACAATATAAAAAAAACAACATATCAAAAGGCACTAATCAATACCAATCATTCCAACATAAAATACTGGGGTTATGTTAATAAGCTGTTATAATAATTATATCATTCAGGTAGAGTTTTTTTGTGGTTCCTTTTCATCACACCACAAAGAACCATAACTCAAAACCCCCAATCCACCCAGCGATGGATGTAGAATATACAATCCAGGCAAAACAAAGTGCTTTAAATGTGTTTGAGGCTTGAAAGAGAAGAATGCTTCGGCACTCTGTGCTCAAAAACAAAGAATCACTGAAAGGATCATCACTAACAAATATTCAGTTCCCTTCTTGTTTAGGAGACGACTATATCAGAGAGACAGGTGGATTGACAGACCGCACAGACAGAAAGACACGCACACACACACACACACACACACACACACACACACACACACACACACACACACACACACACACACACACACACACACACACACACACACACACACACACACACACACACACACACCTACCAGACCGCCTCCTCCCCCTTGCTAATTACAATTGATTTATCAGGGAGCAGGTAGCTTATCAGCCGCCTGGCCAAATGACCATGGGTGTCTCCGAGCGCCACCGCTAGGTTTTAGGGGAGTGTGCGTGGTTCAATGTCGAACGGCAAAATCAATTAGCATTGATTGGCTAAAGGTTCATTTTCCCATAGCGGAGACGGTGGAGAAAGGGATTTCAGTCCATTGGCTCACCCCGACAACTTTGATGCAGCACAATGGCTGCGTTCTCAGCTGCCGCACAGCCTGGAGAGAGAACAAAACTCCAATAATAGAACTTCTTTATCCCCCCACCCGCTGCCTCTCACTTAGCCTGGCCGCGGCTAGGTTTCAAATCAGCCATTGACTATTCAGGCCTAGCCAGGAGACAGATAGCATTGATCACGTATCACAGGCAGAAACCCCTCCTAAACAGTCATCAGGAGCACGTGGATGAATTCATAGACCGTCCTGCTGCTACTGGAAGCAGAAGGGTGAGTATACTATAGGGGGTCACAGGACCAGTCCTCGCTTTAAAAGGACAACACAGTCGAAGGAAAGACACTGGGCGCACGCCATTGGGAACGTGAGCACAGATTGAGCCAGCAGAGGCCACACACTCTCACCTTCGATGGCCAGCATGGCCCTCAGCTCTCTGTTGAGCAGCTCAAAGCGGCGCTCCAGATCGTGCTCCTTCTCCCTGAAACGCAGAAAGGTACACCGGGTTACAATGGGCTCCTCCTACCTATTCTGACAGCAACCAGTGATAATCACAGGGAGCCCCTCCATTTGATTTCATTTATCGAGCAAAGACACTGAGGCATACAATAAATCCCCCGCTCATCAGAAACATTACATCGGATGGATCCTTTCAGGGGCCTTTGGCCCCGAGCGTTAATGGCTGTGAGGTTCATCAATATGCGGACGACTTGATAATCAAGCACGTTAATGGTGTCCGAAGGCGTCTGACTGGGGGAGACCGGATATACATATATCTGTTCACTGGCCAGTCTATTATTCCACCATACAGTCACAGAGTCAGTCGAGGAGGATTCCGGGAGGAAACAGAAACAAGGTTCATCAATATGTTAATGACTTAATCATTAAACACTTAACAGGCGGCGCAATAAACATTGATTCAGCCACTGGGCCTGCTGGAGTTTCACATTAATCTACTACACATAACTGACACACACGCAGAGATATCCACACCATGAGTACACACAACGACTAGTTGGATGTGCGAATGGCTTGTCATAGGCAGGTGTGTGTGTGTGTGTGTGTATGTGTGTTTGTGTTGCGAATGGCTTGACACAGTGTGTGTGTGTGTGCACGTGTCCATACATATGTCTAGGAGGGTATCAGCGTTTCTGAACAATTAAATCGGGCCGTCTTTCAGCGCTATTAGAAAATGAGCTCATTCTGCAGCTAATAGAATTTGTCCTTCAAAGGATTTCTATTTTTTCCTCCCGGGCCACAAAGACACAACGGCCAGGCCTAATAATCAGCCGCTCAGTCAATGGGCCACTTTAAAAGCCCTGCTTTTTCCAGCATATAATGTGATTATGAAGACTTCAATCTCTACTCCACTCACACCCTTTGAAATCCTAACGGCCGCAAATGAAGAAAAACGTTGTGTGTGTGTGTGTGTGTGTGTGTGTGTGTGTGTGTGTGTGCGTGCGTGTGTGTATGTGTGTGTGTGTGTGGGTGTGTCCACCTGTCGTTTCTAGGCCACACACATAGTAAGAAGAGATGGAGCTTTGGTATTGGATGGTGTATTGATTTCACATGGACCCCACATGTAAATCAATGGGCGAATAGACAAGAGACAGGTAATAAAGTGTCAAAGCCCGCGTTGAGGAGACGTCTCAACTGCTTTGATGAACCATGTGTACTCTTCATTACGTCGTGGTAGCCTGGCTCCACCCGCCTAAGTACTTCCGCTCAATTTTTATCTCCCTTCAGTACTAGGTCTAGGTCTGCGGAATGTTAGTGGGTTTTCTCCGTCCAAATGTTCTGCTTCCAATCAGCGAACAGAGGGAGTGGCTGAGATCAATGACGTTAAAGTCAGCTCTCGTTGACGGACATCTTCACGCACGGTGTTTGGTTTGTTTACAGCCTGCGCGCAACGTGATTCCCGGCCAAACGTTAGCGATTGGTTATGGCGGATCCAGAGTGGCACTGGGCAGATCCAATAGTTTTAAACTTCAACAGACACTCGCCTTCAAGTGAGTTAATGTTTGTCGATTGAGTAGGTCCAGATTCTCTGTGCAAATGAAATGAAGTACGAGAGTCTGGTAGGACCAGGCTACACGTCGTGGTATAGTGGTAACAACACAGATCAGCATGTTAAGCACGGTGACGCTAACTAGACGCTGCCTTACGTGTGAAGCACAATCTCAGAGGCTGTAAACTCCAGTGTGTACACAGACAGAACAAAGGGATCATGTTCATGTGGTTAATGGTTCAGTAACTGGTCCTGTTTACACAAGAGGAATATCAGGATTCTACAATAGGGTTTTTTAAATCCAGATTGTATATAGATAAAAGAAACAATTCTGTTTACAAACAGGAGCAGTCCCGCTCCAGACCGTCTCAGCAGTAGACTAAGGGGCCATTCAAGAGACAGCCAGCCTCGTGACTGTCCGGGCCATGCGTGTGAATATGGTCACACAAAATGGACAACAAATGGACAACCAATGGACACTGTTTTCCCCATCTTCATGTTATCGTCTATAACCTTCCTATAGGCGGCCTTTGGTTTTTGTATTCCATCATTTCTCTGATGAGGTGTGACTTGGCAGGAGATTGTGTCTAGACCAGAACCAGTGTGTAGTGAACCTAGATTGAGGGCTGTATTTGACATGGCATGTTTGTCTTGAGTGTTTGTCTTACAGCAGGGAGAGCTGGTTCTGTCGTCTGATGAGGGCGTTCTTCTTGTTGACCAGCATGAACCACTCCTGCATCATGGCCTCCTCCTCCTCCTTGTTGTTTCCTGCAGGACACAGAAACATCACTCCGTGAATACACTCAGTACATCCTTTAAATGAGCAGCATCACACGAGTCACTCCTTAGTGATCTGTGTTGCCTTTTTGAGGCGTGTGGTTGATCAACTATTCTTTAGATCATTACTCCTGTACATTACTCATACTAACATTAATCAATACCATTTATTTAGCACTTTTTTCATGGAACTCAAAGCAATTGACATAGTGAGCGTGTATGTGTGTGTTTGTTTAAGTGTATGAGTGCAGAGTGTAGATTATTAATTGTAAGTTTCCATTTAATACTAAATTGTGGGTCCTCAGCAATGAGGTTTGACCGGCCTGAGATCAGAACTCTAATATCAGTGCACAATGTGACGTTGGCCCAGCCCCATGGAGCCCCATGCATGAGTGAAGATCAGCAAGCAGAGCTCCAGTAACAGGACCACATGTTGTTGTTGCTGTGGTTTGATTCTATCCTTTGACGTTGGTAAGAGGGTCTCCAATATGCAACACAAATAGCTTGCTGAGAATGCTTTCTTAACTGTATCATCACATAGTCTGCAATCACCAGAGACAACTGCTTAATCCAAGGGTTATTTAACAGAGACACACACCATCACAGACCACCTGGGGCATGGGAGACTGTGGACATTTCAGCTTTTTGGAGCTAGCGATTGTTTGTAATTTAATTTAGGATGGAGGGATGTTAAGGGGAAGGTAAAGAAGAACCCGAAAAAAAAGGGGAGGAAGTCAACGGTGGGATTTAGTGGAATCAGCGGCTGATGGATTATGGCGACCAGCAGACGCACGCCACTCTGAGCGGGATAAAGCCTCCTGACAGGTCACCATGTCTCCTCGCAGTCCAATAAAACAAGGAAATAATAACGGGCAATATTAAGCTGCTGTGACATTGTAGCCAAGCAGGCTGGAAGTGCAGAGGGATTAGAAAGCCAGAAGCCCCCCACTCCCCCCCCCCCCCCTTCCCACACCCCCCGATAGCAGCCTGAAAACACTCGGCGGCCAACAGCCTGCGAGAGTCACAAAACAGCCTGCCAAGAACCACCAGCAAGGCATTAATCAGGCTGCAAACGGATAGGTGAGACACAGCTAGCAAACAGCAAGGCCAAAACAACCTTGCAGTCAGCAGGCTGCAACGCAGTTGGTTACCACCCATTAAGTCAGCCCACAGATTCGCCAGCAAATAAGAAACAAAGAAGCAGAGGGTAAGTAGACGTTTCATGTCATTTCACATCACATTGTCACATCTCACCTTAATGTTACACCGAGAAATCACAGCACAGATAAGATGGCTTCATCCATACAAATGGAATCAACACCTGCAGTTAATTAATAATTAATATGGCCAGCATATTGAGGGATGTTGCAATGTATGACCTCACTACAGAAATGACAATAACTCAGTAAAATGTACGAGGGATGGGTGTTTCCTACCCACTGCCCCACATAATGACATAGAGCTAACACTGCCACTGTTAATGGTTGTGTTGCTGTTGTCAGCTTGTATATGTGCGAAAACAAGAGAAACTGACAAACTGACACTCACCGCTGGGTGTGAAAACAAACAGCAAATGTATCCTTGGCAAGCTCTGTTGACCCTGCTTCTGTGGAACCAACCTTGGCTCTGACACTGTGCATCCATGTTGGCTCTCAGGGGAGCCATCTTGGATCAAAGAGTCTAGTCGCTTGGCAGGTTGCTTTCTGGGCCCTACATGCCATTTTTCACCACTTTATCCCGAGCAGAGGAGAGCAGGAAATGGGGCCAATTACAACTGAGACCTGGAGCAATACGTCGATACGATGTTTGATCATAACATCAAAGGACCGATGAATATGTCTATAAAGATAAAGGATAAAGATATGGTCTGCTTCCATATCAGGGGCGGTGTTATCGTCATCAATATCATGCTCTGTGCTATTCTCTTATCAATGTTGCCAGAGCTGTGAGAGACAGATAAAATCCATGTGCGCACATGAACACACACACACACACAAACATGCATGTGCACGCACACACACACACACACACAAAAGTATGTAGTTATGACAATAAAAAATACACGTGGCAAACCGTTTTAGACAAGCCAGTTCCATGATGTATTAGCTGGGTATAAGACTCCCTATGTGTTTCCCCTGATTCTGCCTCAGAGCTTAAGAAAGGGCAATGCCTCAAGTTCATCCACTCGCAAACAAATATCAATACAGATAGAGACAGCTATAAATGGAGCGATCTCATAGAGTCCAACAGCTAATCCGGTTTGTGAATTAGACTAGATCTAAAAAGGTTATTTAAGGATGTGCTTTGTTCCCACCGTCCGGCACCGAGGGCCAGGGAGGGCCAGAGGTCGGGACACGTAGGACGGCAGCAGGAAAGAGGACCCGAGGAACATTGTTTTCTCTAATGATGCAGCAGCCTGGTAAAGCCTGCCCCTGTGCTCAGCATGCACACCAAGTAGTCAGGGAGCTGACCTCATTCATGTGAGGATAAGACTTCAAGGCATGATATGTGGAAACATAAATTTTGGTTTGATTCCATGCAAATCCTTCATAGAACAGTGGTAGTCTGTTTAGCTTGAGCCAAGACCCTTCATTTTGCACTTCTCTTTAAACAATTCCCCTGATATGTCTAGGAAACTTTGATAAGTGCCAACCCAAAATAATAAAGATCAAATGTGAGAGTGTCTCTGATGAGTGTGCACATTTAAGCAGTGATAGCAAACTTGTGCCTTCTGAGATATGTGATGGGACCAGCTGAGTGTGCTACAACTCGTACCGCATGGACTGTTTCAGCAGTAGTGTCAGGTGATGCTTTCCAGACAACACAGTGCAGCACTTTATTTACAGTGCATTTTTTACGTTGAAGTAATACAAAATACTTAATACCCCTATTGAATATTGGTTTTCCTTACTGTTAATTTGCATTGATTATATTCTCCACCTCTGCTGTCAGAACTATGTTTCATACCTGCTTTGGTCTGTTTTCCCTGTGCCCCCCCCTCAGTCTCTCTCCCTCTCTCACTCCATGGCACATGACATTTCTCTCTCTCTCTCCCTGGGTCTCTCTCTCCTGGTCTGTAGTATTCTCTGCAGGAGTGGGCTGAGTTGTAGAGGCTCTTTATGTGGTACAGAAGCCTTTCTAGCGGCTCCTCAATAGGACACACAATGGGCCCGGCAGCCAGCGCAGGTCCCTGCTTTATTGAACCTGCGTATAATGTCGGCTGAATGAAACACATTAACCAATTTATTCCCCCCTCCCCCTGGCCCCGTGAACATGTTAAAATAAAGCAGGGAAATTGACAAAAAAATTGGAGAGAAAGGAAAAAACTGAACAGGCCATTCAATGGCTGCCTTTTCCACCGATGTCATTTGTCAACCACTGCTTACTTTGCCGTTTACAATAGGGAGGAGAGAGAGAGAGTGTGGGAGAGCGAGAGAGAGCGAGAGAGCGTGAGTTAGCAAGAGAGCGAGAGAGAGGGAGAGAGAGAGAGAGAGAGAGAGAGAGAGAGAGGAATTGAGAGGTGATCATTAGCGGGGCTCAATTGTGTGTAATTACTTCTGGTGTAACTAGTCACAGTTATAGAAATAGTCAACGAAATACAATAATAATTGTGAAATGGTCAAGGTGTTAATTTCTACGATACGGGAGTGTCATCATGCTGGTAAAAGTAGTCCATTTCAATACTTGTTTTCGTTCCTCATATAAAATGCTATCTTGACAATTTCTCAGGACAGATCAAAAGGATGTGAGTGCGAAAGCAATGTGTATTTTCTTAATATGTGTGTGAGAAAGACAGGAGAGGATAAGGGCAGGACATATTAGCAAAACATGTTTTAGAGAGATGCAGTTTAAATATACATATTAAACAGGAATACTTAGAATTAGCTGCATTAGCTGTAAACACAACCTCCTCCTAATCCCCCATATCCCTTTGATTGCCATACCTCTGCGTTTACATAGCCTTGTTTTCCATCACTCTCTCCATCACAGCCTGTCTCTCTCTCTCCATCAAAGCCTGTCTCTCTCTCCATCACAGCCTGTCTCTCTCTCCATCACAGCCGGTCTCTTTCCATCCCAGTCTCTCTCGCTCCACCGCAGCCTGTCTCTCTCTCCATCACAGCCTGTCTCTCTCCATCACAGCCTGTCTCTCTCTCCATCAAAGCATGTCTCTCTCTCCATCACAGCCTGTCTCTCTCTCCATCACAGCCTGTCTCTTTCCATCCCAGTCTCTCTCGCTCCACCGCAGCCTGTCTCTCTCTCCATCACAGCCTGCCTCTCTCCATCACAGCCTGTCTCTCTCGCCATCCCAGCCTGTCTCTCTCGCCATCACAGCCTGTCTCTCTCTCCATCACAGCCTGTCTCTCTCTCCATCACAGCCTTTCTCTCTCTCCATCACAGCCTGTCTCTCTCTCCATCACCGCCTGTCTCTCTCTCCATCACAGCCTGTCTCTCTCTCCATCACAGCCTGTCTCTCTCTCCATCACAGCCTGTCTCTCTCTCCATCACAGCCTTTCTCTCTCTCCATCACAGCCTGTCTCTCTCCATCACAGCCTGTCTCTCTCTCCATCACAGCCTGTCTCTCTCTCCATCACAGCCTGTCTCTCTCTCCATCACAGCCTGTCTCTCTCTCCATCACAGCCTGTCTCTCTCTCCATCACAGCCTGTCTCTCTCTCCATCACAGCCTGTCCCTCTCCAGCCGAGTGCCTCCATTCTCATCAGAACTGCCCACAAGTCAGCAATTGTTTTTCCTCTAGCAGTTATTGACCATTAAACATAATGATCTCTTGATAGGAAGATTTTCCTCCAGGCCCCATCTAGTCCAGGACTGTTATAGAGGAGGAAGGCCTCAGGGGACACACAAACCACTCCTCAATGATCTTCTCCCATTACTGCCAAGGTCCTTCATTACTAGGATCGGGACCCTGGTGTTCTGTTGTTATTTCCAGTGGAGGTGAGCAGGGCTGTTTTCATGGCTGTGTTACAACAGCATAGAGGGTTGGGGGTCGGCTTTTCGAAAAACAGAACACTTCAGGTAATTAGTATAGCAGAAATGAGCAAGGGACAGCATAGGCCGTACGTGTCACTATGAGTGTGTGTGTGTGTGTGTGTGTGTGTGTGTGTGTGTGTGTGTTTGTGTGCAACACCCTCACTCTATATGTGCTGCTCTCTGTCAAGTAGCTCACCTGCCGATAGCCCAACAAGGTATTTCATTAGCAGCTCTTTTACAATGCAACTAATGCAACAAAGGCCCGGCCACGACCACCACCACCGCCTCCACTCCAAGGCAACGGGGCCACTTCAGGAGCACTAAGGGCCCCCCGTTTACCAAGACACAAGGAGGGGGTTGAAGAGGCCATCCCTGCTCATAATCTCACGACAAAAGGCAAGACAGGCATCATCCTATTATTGTTGTGATCTACCCAGTTCGTGTCTGTCCTCTGCACCACGGGGGATATATTTGATATAGATGGCAGCGCCGGGGCTCAAAGGAGAAGGCGGTCAAGGGCTTCCAAAGCAGTACTTCCTGCAGGTGTGGCGGTGACGCAAGCTGCATGCCGCCCTCACGGAGACCACATTATGAAAACAACTGAAGAGCTGCGAGTGTGTGTTTGTGTATGATTTGTTTACAGACTTTGGACTTTCCTCAGACAGTAGCTCTTGAATATTACACACTTCTCCAATTGTGTGGGTAACATATTTGAGAAGCATTTTTTTTTCATGTTTTCCACAATTGTTTCCTTAAGGCAATCAATAAATCCAATATTCTCGAAGAAATTAAGCTAATCCGGTATCACCCGATCATAACTACAAATAATAATGATGCCGGATGAAGTGACTGAATGTCTTACCTGTCCTTCTATCTACCTCACTCAGCCTTGCAACAGGCTAGGCAGACCTACTGCTAAGCTAAGTCACATGTTTTGGGGGAATTGCTTTAGAGGAAGGCCTGAAGGGTGGATGTTTTAGGTTGCATACTATTAAAAAAGAGCTTACTCTGGCTTATTTCTCCAAAATGCCTGCCCTACCTTTAAGTGAAAATTAATAGGATATAAGATGAGTAATGGATTTTAAGGGATCCATATGCAGGTATATGGTTTATAGGTCAAATACTTCTGCATACACACATACTTCTGTATACAGACACATGCAAGTGAGCTTGGACATTTGTTTGTGCCGTCACCTAAGAACACAGATATGTAAAGTAATGCATGCACACACAAGGAGACATGCAGTATGATGTCTGAATTGTGCGTGAGCCTATTTGTGCATAGATGCCTTTCAATATGTGTTTTGTTGTGTGTCTGTGTGTGTGTGTGTTGTGAGTGAGTTGCTCCAAATGTGAGAGCCTGGGTGTGTGTATGTGTGTGTGTGCATGCATACAAGGACCAGAATAAATGAATGGCTGATTTATTCCCTTGCTTTGATGGTATTAAGAGCCCTACTCTCCTTAATGTGGCACGCTAAACGCTTTTCTCTCCAGTCTCATTTGAAAAGTAGGGCCACCCAGTTTAACTATTGGTGATTGGGACAAATAAACGACTTAAGCTATTTACATATTTCTCTCCTGCTAATATGAGTACCGTTTTTTAATCAAAGTGCCGGCATTGAGGTAGTGTAGTGAAGAGATGTCACTCTACGGAGGAGCATGTTCACTTGAATTGACTACTTACTTGTGGTAGATCTGACTGTACAGAGAAAAGTGGTAATGTGGTGAATTACAATGGGCCATCATGAGGATGGCATGCTTGAGTTACCTGTGATGAAATGAAACGAGACAAGGAGCTGCAAAACTACATTCATATTGGAATAATTGCTTCACATGAATAAGGCTGCCTATATTGATATCCATTAGAAAATGGAGTATGGATCACAGTTTGAGTAACGGCAATCAATGTCATTACAAACATATTAATCAAATACACATCTTAATAGAGCTTTGTAACAGAAGCCGCCAACAAATTAAGGCCAACAATGACAGGGAGAAGGTGTGGGACAGACAAACACACACACACACATTTTATCTGACCTCTCTAGTAGCAGTAAAAGGCCAGTGCTTCGGAGACCGTGGCTCGGGAGACACTAAGCTAGGGGGTTAAGCCAGGTGATTTAGCCCCGAGTGTGTGTTTACCCTCGGAGGTGTGAAACATTTAGAGTGGTGTTGGTGCAGACGGAGGAACGGGAAACAGTTTACTTAGAGAGTTAAAGCCGGCGGCCTGTTGAGACCGCTAATTGGCCGCTTGTTGTTCTAGCAGAGACCGACACGAAGAACCGGCGCATCATTTAGTGACTCACTGATTTACAGGACGGCAGCGTGCACACAAGTGTTAGCACTGTCGATTGGTCGGGAAGACACACATTTGTCAACGCATGTACTGCAAATACACATGCAAGTTTCATGTACACATGCGTGCACCTGTTTCTATTCCGATGGAATTAATTTTTCATTTCATAAAAAAAACACTTGCAAAACATTAAAACAAAACTATTTTTCTGTTTTCATGTTGGACCAGAGTTATCTTTAAAGAAAACCCAGAGGGTAGAAAACCGAAGAGACAGGGGGACGTGCCGAAGAGCACGGGCCACTAGACCGCTGCACCCGCCCCCACCGCCCTGTTGACAGACAGCTCCCCTGCATTACCATAAGTAGCCACTCCCACTCCATTAGCAATGAAGGTGGGGGGCACACATGACCCCCCCCCTACCATTACCCCCAGGAGGTTAATGGCTGTTGTTAGAACAAATTTGATTGGTGTCATATCTCACGCCTGTCGACGGCGGGGATGAAGAGAGGTGAAGGATGAATTTACTTAATGAATTAATCTGCGGGCGCTAATGGCTCGGCTAACAACATTAGCCCAACTCCTAACAGGCCTCTGTGCGGCTGATTCCACTTGAGGTGGTTTTATTGTACTCCCTTTAATTCTGGCTCTTTCTTTGGGGTGAACCGTGTTCTTACTCTGCCTCCCTTACCTCAAGGACTGGTTTAAAAGCCCTTTCTACAGGCAGATTTACACATCTATATGCACCGGGAATAAAAAGTTGGGGACAGGACAATTTTAATTAATGCTATAATATACCTCTGTATTGTATTGTATGTATTAGACCATTGTGTATTTTTTAATACAAATGTTATGGATTAATTAATTCAAAAGTGACTCAACACATGTCTGTCCCACACAGAGTTTGACTAGAGAGTTTCTAGAGGAGAGACAGCAGAAGTTGTTCCACATCTCAGCCTCTATCTCAATACACACAGTGGCAGAGCCGCTGGTGGTGCTGGTATTTAAATGGTGATATATAAGGAAACACAGATGTCAGTATTCATACCCTGGGGTGACCCACAATAGGAAATGAGAGGGGGGTGACAGAGCAAACCACCGTGTTTGCAAGTGAATAGTGTAATTACGGACCGAACCTCTGTCATTAACCTGTATTGTGGAGTGCCCCCAGAATCTCTTACCATGAGAAAGCCTTGATTAATTGACTGCAAGGTTAAGAATAAACGATGTCGTTGGGCTGTGGTTTGTTAACCAAATACTAATGATGTATTTGAAGAGGAGGGGGAGGGGGGGATAACTCAGTTTCTCTGTGCTTTTTCTTTTTGGTAAAAGATGTCGATATAAAACAATGAATCCAACCAAAATGATGATGAGTAAAAATCCAACTAAGAGATATAAGCCAGGGAACAGAAAGAGCCAGGCTACAGAACAATAAAAACAGCTGAACAGAGACTGGGCTCTGCACCACTGTATTTACTGTGTTAGGGGATTGCAGGCATGGCTGTATCTGTAGCTCTATGCCTGTTTTGTGTGTGAACGTACATTTAAGTGAGTGTCCCGGTGACAAGTATTCACATGTGAACTGTACTGCGTGTTTATGTGAGCACTCAATGGTTCTTACGTCTGTGTGTAATGTGTGTGAGCATGTATGTGTAATGTGTGTGTGTATGTTTATGTAATGTGTGTATGTGTGTAATGTTTGTGTGTGCGTGCATGTGTAGTGTGTGTGTAGTGTGTGGTGTGCGTGTGTGCGTGTGTGGCGGTGGCTTGGCAGCAGAAAGCTGGTTGGTGGACGGGGGTCGGGCCAGGCTGACAGGCGGCTGATGAAAGCGACGGCGAGCTGCTTCAATAAAGAGCAGATTATCATAAGCAGCAGCCCATTGTCCAGCCCATAATACCCCTCAACACCCCCCCCCCACACACCCTTTCCTCCCTGCCCTGAAAATGTTAATCAGCCATATCACTGGTACACCCAGGAAGCAAACAGCCAGAGGACTTGGATGCAGAGCGACAACTGTTTACAGAACAACAGAAACACAGAGATAGCGATTTGACTAAAAAGACACACACACACACAAACACACAAACACACACACACACACACACACACACACACACACACACACACACACACACACACACACACACACACACACAGTGGCAAAAAGAGACAAGAGATAACAGAATAAAAACAGAAAGAGAAAGAGAGAACGTGAGCATAGGACCCATTGGACCAGACGCTGGGGAGAAAGCAGGTGTTTTGCGGTGGTGCTGCTCTGGTTCAGCCCGACAGCCCGTCTGAAAGCCGGGGGGGTCGGATGGGGCTAATATCGCGCGCGCGAGCCCCACAAACCAAACCCCAGAATGCCCCGTCCCTCTCCCCCCCGGCCCCCCCACCACCTAGCCCCACCCCATTGACTCCTTCCACGGTGACTTGCTTTATCTGAAGATTTTCAGACAATGCCTGTAGGATCCCAGCCTTAATCTCCCTGGAAAATGCCTTTTCATCCCCGCTGTTCAAGAATGTCTAAAAGCTCTGCGGTGGGGCATGGGGGAGGGGGGAGCTTGGAACATCTGGGAGAGAGGTAGGTGCTGCTGGAGACGAAGGGATTGGGGGTTGGGAAGATGCTCCTTGCGAGTGGACTAATTAAATTGTTTTAGCTGCTCAAACATTCAAATGGCCGAGGAGATTAAGGGGAGAGGAGAGAGGGGGATGACGGGGGGGGGGGGGGGGGGGGGTAATCTGTTTTCTGACCCAGCTCTACTAGTCTTTCACACACACACACACACACCCACACACACACCAAATAAACATTGTATTGCATCTCCTTCCAGGCAGGAGAGAGACTGATCCTTGTTTTTCCTGAAGGGAGCGCTGCCCTGAAACACATTCCGTCGGTCGGATGCAAAACCACCCAGTTGTGAATAATGCAACTGCCATCGTTACTCAACATTCACAACGACAACACCAACAAACTAGACAACGTGGACAGGCCACGGGCAGGAATCAAAAGCATGCTAGGTCTGTGTCAGTCTGCAAAGGCTTAAAACAAATGAAACAATCACAATATCTCCTCCCAAACCAGGAAGATCATATTCACAGCATTGGGAGTGTGTTATTGGCTGTGTAGTGTCTAAGTCTGAGGTCCGTTATCAAAGAACCCAACGTGGTCTATAAAGGCCAGAAGCCGGTCTGCTGCAGAGCCCAGGCTGTATCACAGGTTGTCTCACTCAGTCCACTACGGAGACAAACACAGTCAGTGGAAAAAGCTCCCCTCTCCGTCTCCATTTCTTTCCCAAAACTGTAGAGGGGGTCTTATATTCTAAATATTGTCTGTAATATTCTAGCCGGTGCTGAAAGATTAGACTGGTTATCCCGTTAAAGATGGTAAAATGCCATTCTTGTGTTTAAGCTCTTTGCATAGGAGGTCAAGACGTTGTAATCTGCCCAAAGTTACAATAATTAATGTTAAGCTCTTTTAGCAATACCTTTGTAAAATAACTGGCCTGATAATATAATAATATGCTTAAGCTTAATGCTGGCTGTTTGTGGCACTGCGACTAGACAAGGCAAGGGCTTGATCTGTTTGAGTGTGTGAATTTGCACGCACATGTGTGTGTGTGTGTGTGTGTGTGTGTGTGTGTGTGTGTGTGTCTGATCCTCAATACAGTTCACGTGGAAGAGCTTAAACCTTGAGTCAAACCGCTGGGAGAGAATAGCAGTGACATGAAAGGCTGACGGAGATGAGGGTTACACTGTTAAAAAACATCAACACACACACCGTGGTGCACACACAAGCACACTTAATAATTTGATAATATATTGGTTGAATTTTGATATTTCCGTGAATATATGTGCTGGAGTACATCTGTAGAGTATCAAATATAAGCGTCACAGTCAGAAGATGTCCTGTTCTGAAAGTCATCCCTGGAGGTCCAGGCTGTGGTTCTGCCCCCGAACCGTCCACCCCCCCCTCCCCACGGCAGAGCACCCCTCCGTTACCGCGGCGACACAAAGGCAGATTAAAGGGCTGTGTGCCATAAGAACCCCCTCTGTCAATCTTATCACACTTGAGTGCAATTTTTTTTAAACATATGTTAATCTGGGAGGACAAAAAAAAAGAAGAATTCAGTGATCGTGCTTGTTTCTGTCCTGCTTCTTATCTCTTATCAAACTGCATTGTGAGAGTGGGGGCGGCCGAGAGCCATTATTGGGATAATTGTATCCATTGTCGCTGGTTTTGCAGCTTTTTTAAATGGGAGGTGTGCGTAAATAGGTGTAAAAGAATGTGGGGGGTCATCGATGAGTATTCCTTACAGACACACGCACACGCACACACACACACACACGCACACACACACACACACACACACACACACACACACACACACACACACACACACACACAGCATTTAAGCTGAAATGGCAATAAGACAAGTCTGATACTCACAATACCCTTTGGAAAGCCAACAATGTGACTGTCAATAGCACTACTAGCTATGGAAGAGGCCCTATGATAACTATATCAGCTGAACCGAAAAATGGAATGGAAGTAGGCTGCATGTCGTCAGTTATGGCGCAGATTGGATCCCACCTGAACTGTTAACGGTTTTACATTAACAGCATTACTATCTAAAAGGTAAAGGACAATAAAATGCCTCACAATTGGAAATTCTTTATCACGGATACACCTGCAGGGTTTCCCCCAGCACTGTCTTGTTAAGGCGGCCGCCTTAACAAGACTAGGGCCCCGCCTTGACTACCAATGTATTAAAAAAAATAAATAAAAAAAAAAGTTAAAAAAAAAAAAATAAAAAATAAAAAGCGAGATTTTTCTGCCATGAATAGGGTAAGCCCATCATCTTCTCACTATCTTAGTTCAAAATTTAAAATATTAAATATACAACATTGACTTCATTCACTCTATGTGTAGATAAAGACAGACCTGCGAAACTGCAGGGCAAGAGTCTTACAGCCTGCATGAAGATCAGCATCAATGGCCCACCAGTGTCTAAGTTCAATTACAGCAGGGCGCTAGAACTGTTCTTTGCACAGCCACGCAGAATTGCATGCACTGATGCCTCTTGTCAGCTGTGCCGCAAATAAGATCCAAAAAAGGAACTGTAAATAGTTGAATTTGCATACAAAAGTTAAGTGTATTTAATTTGCACTTTTCTTTAATTTTATTTTGTAGTGTCTGCATGTTTGCACAACATTTGTACCTACTGTTGTTTATTTATATGGAAATAAACAGTCGTTTATTTCATTCATGCGTACTGGCATCTTTGAGCAAAATACCCCCAAAATTTTTCTGCGCTGCGCTTTGCGCCGCGCCAACAACACCACCGACTGCTTACCACCTTGACTGAGACATTTACTGGGGGAAACACTGCACCTGCATTGTCAAATAACAATAACTATGATGGAAACCAATATTTATTTTTTTATTTTATAAATGGCAAAATCCCTCCTCATAATTTAATGATTGGATTCCTTGCTCTCATTTAATGAAGGACCTCTCAGACATCCTAAACCACTTGTTTGGATGAACAAATGTCTAGCCCACAACCAGTGCTTCAAAATGAAAACACAAACCATGAGAGATCATTTGATTAATATCACATCTACATCCTCCAAGCCCCATCAACACAGAGCATTCTCGGCCTATCAGCGGTCCTGACTGCAACAGGAAGACAAATTTCTCCCAACGTTGCATCTATGAAGGACAGATCTCCCAGCAGTCCAGGAATAACAAGTTCATTATGAAGGACAGTTCTCCCAGCAGTCCAGGAATAACAAGTTCATTAGCCAGTGGGTGCGCTGGAGGAATTCAAATCACCACCCCCCCCACCCCACTGACCAGGGGCCCGCTCTCTGATTGGCTCGCTGCGTCGGAATGGCGAGAGATGCGTTAGAGCTCGGCAGTAATTAGGAGTTGTTAGAAAGTGAATTCTCCAACCGCAGATTAGGAAATTAAACTATTTACTGATTACATATTAATAGAAGACAACAATGACGCCCGCCATGCGCTTGGAAGGCAACCAAGGAATAAGACTGTGTACTTAATTACCATAAACAATGGGGGCATAGAAATGGAGTTTTACGCACACTCCCTCCTGTAATGTGTCTGATATCAGAGGACACTTGACAATTCTTGTTCAATTATCTCTATTATTTAATGTGCTGTGAACTGCCTCAGAGTAAATAAATTAACCACACCAATTACCCCGGCTGTGTCTGGGGAGGGCTGGGGCGTAATAGAAAACGCTGCAGAATGCTTCACTGTGCCCAAGCACCGGTCCACGGTGCAGGAGGTGAGGAGGGAGGAATAATGCAGGAGAAACGTTATAGAAATAAAGATGAAGGGATAGAGGGAAGGTGCTCAAAGCGATACAGGAACGCAGGGAGTATGAAGGGGAAAAAGGAGTGCAATTCAGAACATTAAATAATAATAATAATAATAATAATAATAATACAATTACGGTAATAGCAAATATAGTTAAAAAATAAGTCCATGGAAAATTAGACTTATGGACTATAATGGGCTATGTTTTCTTCATTTTTATGTTCATGTACACACACAGAACTGATCACCCAATCCTTACAGAACACAGAAAATAATAAACATACCACAAGTAAAATAAATGCCAACCCTAAAGCCGACAAACAAGGGGAAATTGTGTAACGATGTATGTTAAAGCTGGTTGTCCATGAAAGATAGATGTTTCCTGTTCCTGTTTACCCATCCTTCCCCATGTAAGGATGGTAACCTATCAGTGTTATTACAGGGAAAGTGGGGGGGAAAGGATTCTTCTTCAATTAAACCTGGGGGGCTGTCAGAACTAGGGCTGGGCGATATGGCCTAAAAAAAAATCCCCTGATTTCCGATTTAAATCGATTTACATAAAAAGGCATTATGGCAGGCCCTGCCATTGTAAACAATGTAACCTGTAACATAACATAAAATGTAAAATATATAAAATATAAAATAAAATATTTCTGTAAACATAAAATATTACTAATGATAAGAGGTAGTTCTGATAAAGTGCCAACATAACATTCAAACTTTCAACATGTGTTCATAAATAAACAGTGTTTTGCAAACGGTAATTACCTTTAAAAATGGAATAGTAACAGGAGAAGAATGAGAAAAACACACACGCAGCTCTTTCCTTCACTCGTCGGTATTGAATGAGGAAGAGGAGCGCGAACCCCCTACTGGAGCCCCGAGGCATTACCAACAGATCGACGAATTGCCAACTGATCGACGAATTATTAAACCACACAGATATATTTCAAATGAATTATGTTTACCTCAAAATAGATTATACATATATCAATAAATTGTTGTATACAACTTGTCACACTCGCTGCCATGTTTGTGTATCACTTTGGTAAATGCACGCTCTGTGCGGGGAAGGGCTGAGCCCATAGCGAACTACGGGAGCTGAGAGGGAAGCGTTGGCGGATGTTGAAGAGAAAACCGATTTTCATTTAAACAAGTCGACGTGAGCTACACACTCGAGTTAATCGATAAAATCCATTTATCGCCCAGCCCTAGTCAGAACACCATCTGAATGTGGGCCTGCTTTGCAGAAACCTTTAAGAAGACACAGTGTACAGCCAATCGGTCCACAGCCAATCAGTAAAGACCCAAACAGTCTACAGCCAATCGGTCTAAAGCCAATCAGTAAAGACCCAATCAGTCTACAGCCAATCAGTAAAGACCCAATCAGTCTACAGCCAATCAGTAAAGACCCAATCAGTCTATAGCCAATCAGTAAAGACCCAATCTGTCTGCAGCCAATCAGCCTACAGCCAATCCGCCTACAGCCACTCAGCCTACAGCCACTCAGCCTACAGCCAATCAGTCTACAGCCAATCAGACATTGGTCCGGGATGTAAGAAAGGGTCGATCGATCATCTGTGACAGTATATGGAAGGGTGACCTCAGTTACCGAGGTGATAAAGGTTACTATAGTGACCACCTGTCAGTGACTCGTCCTGGTCTGATGCCTTCTGAGCATGGCCTTAAGGCACAGTCCATAACTTATTGGCTGGCTCTGGGTTTAGAAGTACTGCAGAAGGGAAGATAGCCGGACACCTAAATGGACACTTCTGAAAGCCGGCCATGTTGCCCTTCTTCTGCTCAAACCCATATCGGGTTTCCCACACCATTCAGTCTGGTTGTATTTATGGACAACTGATATTTTGATGACATGGTCCATGGATTTCTTATCGTAATGGGATAATTTATATTGAAGTGATCTCAATTCCATTAAAGGCTAATGGCCTCTTTGCTTGGGTGCATGACTTATGTTATTTTATGTACCTAAATGCTAAAGGTGTGTAATAGCAGAGGTCCGGCAATTTTTTGTTAAATATGTGTTGACAAACCAAAATGAATAAAGAATGTATTAATACCACTATGCAAAATTGTTGACTGAAACATATGTTAATAACACATTTGAATTCATCCAATTCTAACAACAATTCAACACAAATATTGAGGAACTGCAAAAAAGACAAATAAAAAAGACAATCGTCAACTAATAAGGTACCCAATAAGGTAATTTGCAAGAGGAGATTCTTTTTTTAAAGAGGACAATGTCACTCTTTTACTGATCATGGACATCTTTAAGACACGTCTGTCTGTGATGTCAGACTCACATTCATGGTCCAATTTGACTGTTTTTTGTATTTCACTTGACTGTGTAAAATTTTGATTTCTGTGCTAATACTTCACACAGAGACTTTGCTGCAGTTGTTACATGAGGGTTAATAATAGAGCATGTCATTAAATCGTAGTAGCATCAACAAAACGTTTGAGATTAGTTCCATTCCCATATGATCCGCTAGGTCCCAGTAGCAGAGTTTCAGAAGTGATCGCTATTGACGGTTTAATTGATCATTGTATGCTTGCTTTGTTTCCAGTTGAACATGCCTCTCCAATGCCTTGTGAGGAATCAAAGTTACATCAGCAGATATCCTACAGGGGTAGGCTTGGTACACCTGGCCCGTCTGTGAGAGAAGCTACTGGAAGAGAATTACATGTAGGGAGGATCATTAGGTCCTTTAGGTCGGTTTGCTATAGGTGGGACCTGCAAACACGCTTTGTGTTTGAATGCAGTATCTTAACCAATAGTGCTTCACATACACAAATACAAGTAGCAGGACTTGAAAATCAATTTATCCAGATAGCAGATATTGTCAGATTCGCAATTTAAAAATAAAAAAACATTGAATGCGCCATGGACCAACATTCTGCTTCCAAAGAGGATAAGATTTCTGGACAGACCATGACCATCCTGAAGAGGCCGGCTGTTTTATGCTGTCAAAAGACCATAGCAGGTGGGCTTTCTTTAACCACATTTCTCCATTTCAGCCAGTGCGTATGATAGGAGGGGTAAGAAAGTATAAATATATATATATATATATATATATATATATATATATGAGAAAAGAGAGAGTGGGGATGCGGAATCTATCTTTTCGGCTGAAGATGGTTTGGTAGAAAATAACCAGGTTTTCTGCAGACTAGCCACTGCTTTATCTCTATGTGTATAAGAGAGAAAGAGAGCGAGAGAAAGAGAGACTGAGAGCAAGAGAGAGAGAGTGAGAGAGAGTGATAGAGAGCAAGAGAGAGAGTGATAGAGAGCAAGAGAGAGGGATAGAGTGAGAGAGAGAGGGAGGCAATAACTGTTCTTAAATTTGACAATAGAGCGTTCTGAGGGGGGAACAGGGCACAGAAACGGGCCAGGGGAGAGGGAGGGCAACAGGGAAGAGGAGCAAGACGATCGCAACAAACGAAAGGAAGATAGGGTGGATTCCCACGTCCAAATGGGATAGGAAGGGAAAGTAAATCCATGGTGACCCTGGTTTTCCTCTCTTAAAAAACCCTCCTATCCTTGCTCTGCTGCTTTTGTGTGGTTCTGAATGCTGTTCAGGTTGTGTTGATATAAATTAGCTACAGGTATTGGGGTGAGCAATACCAGGTTACTCTTATTCACAACACAGCGTTGACGGACGCTACCTATGACGACAACATGAAAGGCTGCTTCTAAAGCTTGCTCTGTATTTAGTGAGAACATGCCTTTGAGCAGGTCAATGGTGCGTGTGTGCACCGAAGAAGACAGTCCTCCTGTTTCAGTCTGGGGCTCGACAGAGCCAAGGTAGGGTCTCATGTCTTTATCCCGCAAACCCCTAAGCCTTCCTACAAAGTCTTACTCTGCACGACCTACTCTTCCACATGCAGCCCTCAATGCCAGACAAGTTGTGCTGTACATCTACTAGGTCCGTGCGACTAGGTCCTCTGTTGGTCTCCTTGCTGTTTTGGTGCTTTTGGCATTTTGCCTATTTGTCATTGTGCATGTCTTTGACTCTACCGTCATTTCTCTCCATTTAACCCCCCCCCCCCAAATCCAGTCTCCCTCTCTGTTAAACTCATGCATTTCCTTCTTGTACGGCATATCAATGAAGGCCAGATAGGGGGGGTTGCTGGCTGTGTATGTGTAGTCGTGCATGACAGTGCAGGCTGTTCAATAGAGTTGAGGCTGACTGGCAACCCTCACAGCCTAGCTCGCTGGGGCCCAGTGATAGACATGCTGGGAGAGTGAGAGAGTGAGGGGTTGTCAGACAGGTACTGAGAGTGAGACAGGAACGGAGTGCGAGACAGGAACTGAGCACGAGAGAGGAACTAAGTGTGAGACAGGGACTGAGAGCGATGTAGGAACGGAAACAAGATGGTCTAACGCAGGAACTGAGAGTGAGACAGGGACTGAGAGTGTTACTTAGACTGAGTGTGAGACAGGAATTGAAAGAGAAACTGACTGAGTGTGAGACAGGAATTGAGAGTGAGACTGGCTGACATGAACTGAGAGTGAGACAGGGACCGAGAGTGAGACAGGTACAAAGTGAGACAGACTGGGGCACCACTATCACACCAAGTTATCGTTTCCCCCATGAAGGGCTCCCTTATCACCCAGGCACAGAGAGGTCTCCCTCCCCTCCCTCCCCAAGACACAGCCCTCCCCTACTGCCCCGCCCTCCGACCCCCCTCCTCCATCACACGCCTCCTCCACACCCTCCCCCCGCCTCCCCTCCATCCCTGCCTTTCATATCCACCCAGCGCTACGTCTCGCTACGTTCAACCAGGAGGGAGCAGGGCTTCAAAGATTTCCGCGGTCTCTAACACATGCACACACACACACACACACAAACACACACATAAACCACACACACACACACACACACACACACACACACACACACACACACATAAACCACACACACACCCTTACTGTATATGCAGTTCGTTTGCATCCATTTTACACACAGACTGGAAAGAAATATATCAAAAAAGCACACACGCAAATTCTTGCGCAAAAATTCCCTCGCAGACATTCAAAAACGACCATGCACTCGGGTGTGTGTGTGCGTGTGTGTGTGTGCGTGTGTGTGTGTGTGTGTGTGTGTGTGTGTGTGTGTGTGTGTGGGTGTGCGTGTGTGTGTGTGCATGGATGCAACCGTACATGTTTACGTTTGCGTGCGACTGCATCTGCGGGCTGTGTGTGCGTGTGTGCGCTGCTGCGCGTACGCTCAATTTGCCAAAACAGTTTTTCCAGTGTAATTGGGCTTGGGGTACCTGTGTCCATGAGATAGCGCAGCCTCTTCTCCACGCGCGCAGCCCGCGTGTCGATCTGCCGCTGCTCGCTCTCCAGAGCCGACAGCTCCCCAACCACATACTGGCTGGTGTCTCTGAACTCCGACTGACAGAGACAGAGAGACACACACACACAGAGTGGGAAAGCAAAGGGAAAAAACAAGAACGTTTTTAGAAAGGGGTTTGAAATATAATAAAACAGGATGAAGAAATCTGCAATAGAGAGTTTAAAATCATTAACAAAGTAGGAACCTTTAATAAACACTGAAAGGAAATCTTTCATAGATGTAGCAGAGAATTTGGAAAGCTTAAAAGAGAACGTAACAGTTAAATGTTGCGACCCGTATTTACTGTTCTTTGCCGTCAAAGGAAACCGCAATTTTAAACCGTGAAAATAATAATAATAATTATTATTTATACATTTTCAATGAAAAGATAGGTATTGCTCCTTCTCATTTTTAATTCACCTAAATATATTGTACATATTTGATGCATGTTCCATACGTCCTACAATGTGCTCTCTCCCTCTGTCTGTCTATCTCTCTCCCTTATCTCTCTCCATCGGCCCGTTTAATTGCTCCTTAACCACATGCACTTATAGTCCTCATCTGTGACCCCCGACGACCCCACGCCGTCACTGGCTGCTTGCTATTCTCCACAGCATGGCTCTTACCAGGGTTAAAATGTTGATTCAGAATCACCGACTGAGAATGCATTCACCAAAAAATATATATCACCACTTTTATTGCTGATGCTCTTCACTTTTCTTAATAGGAAGGAGAACAAGCGAGCAGGGAGAGGTGGAGAGAGAAAGTTTTTTTTCATTCCTCCAAGGCCAGCACTTTTCCCAGTACTGTGTATGTGTGTGTGTGTGTGTGTGTGTGTGTGTGTGAGTATGTTTTCATGTATACGCTTATGTGTGCATTCCACTGAGAAAAGAGGGAGACAGTGAGTGTGTAAGGGTGCGTTCTTGCCAGAGAGTGTGAGTGTGTGTGTATGTGTGAGAGTGTGTATGATGGTGTGTGTGTGTGTGTTTGTTCACCCCCTTCATACTTATGCTCTATCACCATTTTCTTCCTTGGCAAATCAATTTTACACATGATCAGCCTACTCCCTGGCCGGGCCGGGCCCAGCTGTAATTAAGAGCGGCAGAATTACCATATATATTATATTAATGCAAACATCATTCAGCAGGTAATTCTTGGCTGATCGGGATAATGGAAAGGTTCAACACCCATTAACCCTGGGGCCCAGACCTTGGCCTGCACGCAAGCTCGCACACACACACACACACACACACACACACACACACACAAGCACACACGCATTCACACACACACACACACACACACACACACACACACACACACACACACACACACACACACACACACACACACACACACACACACACACACACACACACCAGGGTAAGTGGAGGTGTTTGTTTAGGGAGAGAAAGATCCACGAGTAGTCTACAGTGTTTCACCTCACACACACACACACACACGGACACACGACCACACACGCTCCCGACATCATTGATATAATTGCATTCTTATGCACACACTCTTCACATACTCAATCTCACACAGTGAAGTGTGTGCATAAAGGGTAGGGTGCATTATTTGTTCTTTCACACACACACACACACACACACACACACACACACACACACACACACACACACACACACACACACACACACACACACACACACACACACACACACACACACACACACACACACACACACTTTTTAAACTGCAGGTGTGCTGATAGCTACTACTTTAATTATTAAAAAGGTAAATGGTTAGATCACTGGTCCTATCTCTTTGAGGTGAGGAGAAGAGAGAAGAGGAAAGAAGTAGAAGAGGGGAACTAAAGAGATAAGACACCACAGAGCAGGAGATAGAGGAGGAAGAGAGAGAGAGATGTATAAAGGTTAGGGGAGAGTGTGAATAGAGGCAAAAGGAGGTCGATAAATAAAATGTTTGGAGAACTTTCGGACTAGCACAGCAGAAAATAACAATGAGCAAACATGATGGAAAACACTTGACAACCACACACACACACGCAATCTCACAGCTATCTGTAGGTAAGATAATCATTGTAAAAATACAACGGGTTGAACAGGAGGTTGATACGACTGTCACCGTAACCATAGTAATCAAACCGTAGTACCTCTTCCTCAAAGGGTCTGAGAAGGTCCGACTCCAACAAGAGACTTCCTCGCTCGTCTCCAGAACTCATTAGGTCTTCAGGAACAGACTTCTGCCTCTTAACCTCTGGGGAGATAGAAAGAGAGGTAGAGGAAGAGGGATAGAGAGAAAGAGTGAGAGGGAGAGATAAAGAGAGTGAGAGGGGAGAGGAGATGGAGGGAGGGGGAGGGTCGTGAGGAAAGGTTAGCTGAGAGATCATCAGTACACATTGTTAAGTGTATAATAATGACGTCCCTTCACAATACATGATGGGAAGTCAATAACTGCCAATGGTCAACAGCCAGTGTGTTTGTGCAGGTGAGTTGGTGTACGTGCGCATAGGTGTGTGTGTGTGTGTGTGTGTGTGTGCATGAGCTCCTAGTTTGTCCTTCGCGTGTGCTTTAAATGTCCATGTGTGCAGTGTGAACTAATGTCTGTAGATGCATGTTTAAGCATGCATGTGCATGTGTGTCTGTAAGTGTGCGTGCACACATTAGTACGAGTGTGTGTGTGTGTGTGTGTGTGTGTCTATGACTTTGTACATGATGTGTTTGAGCAGCTGTACTGCTACTCTATAAAGGGAAAGGTGTGTGCGGCAGTGCTGACCTGGTCTGTTGTCCACATACTGGCTGAAGGACTGCAGCTGTGTCTTCCTGACGGCCGAGTCCTTGTTGAAAACCACGGGGCATCGCAGACGCTCTGTCGCCTTGCGCAGCCGCTCCGCCCGCATACGCTCCTCCGAGGGCTTCTGTCACACACACAAACACACACACACACACACACACACACACACACACACACACACACACACACACACACACACACACACACACACACACACACACACACACACACACACACACACACAAAAACTTAAAAATCTGCCATTATTATAATATAGACCAAAAAAAAGTAGATGTGTCCATATCGAATGCAGTTCTCGACATACTAGGGCATCAGGAGCCATGGCGTTTATCGAATACGCAGTACGGTACATACAGCCCAGTACAAACAGACCCCTAACCACTTCCCAACCAACGCTTCCACTGGAAAACGTGTCAAACTCTCCAAGATATCAGTAGGTCTTTGAAAAGTCAAGTGTTTTGTTTCATTTGCCAAGTATACTTACTGATTTTGACACTGTTATTTTTAATATTTGTGATGAGTTGGACATGGCCTCTATCATTTGGTTTCATCTCTATGATTGTTGTCATCTCTAAGATGTGCCCAATACAACTATACCAAAATAAGCACCCTTAACTCGCGTCAGGTGTTATAATACCATTGCTTTTCATATTTCTGTGACACCGTAAATAAGAAACATCTAGTAACACATACAACACAACACATACAAATAAAACACCAAGAAAACTATGCGTAGGACCGAATAATGGAATAAAAGTCGTTCCAGCTGTAGCAACTTTATTCTCATGTACAGTCTATGTGCAATGTTGATTGTTCAACGTCCATGTAAACAAATAGCCACCAGGGAAACCTAATTGTGACATGAAGTTAATAGCAGGTCATCTCCCCAATCCTCTCATCAACACAACAGCTACCAAGAGGAATTTGAAATGCTTAGCTTTCACAAGAAGAACTATCCTAAAGTCAGTGCATCAAGTACAGAAGCATTGACATAATTTGGCTGCCTCACCCGGACATACACACACAAACACACACATGCACACATACACAAAATAAAAGATGAGGATTTTGTCTCAAATTATTGACTTTAAAAAACATTGTGTGCAATTAGGCTGCACACATTTGGCCAGTTAGTCCGTCAAACTCCCTCAACCGCTTAGAGCTGGTATCAGACGTTTATTAGTGAGCAGCTTCGGGATTTCAGAGCTGTTCTGTGATTACTGTGACTAACACACAGTGTATAACAGTGTATAACACACACACACACACACACACCACAGGCAAACTCAAAGGAGGTTGATAGGTTTGTTTCGCTTGTTTGTGAAAACATCCTTCAAAAGACACAAACACACACACACACACACACACACACACACACACACACACACACACACACACACACACACACACACACACACACACACACACACACACACACACACACACACACACTCCCTCTCTCTCTCCCTCCATCCCTCCCTCCCTCCCTCCCTCCCTCCCTCCCTCCCTCCCTCATAAACGAAAGACAGAGGAAAGCAATTAACTTGACTTTCAACAAAACCCAGAGCCAGAAAATATACACAGATTATGCAAAACGCGGAAGCAAGACCTATTGTTTTCAAAGCGAACATGTGTTAAAAAGCTCCACGCTCACTTCTCCCGCTATCAAGAATGTCACGCAGAGCTGCTTTTATTACGAAGCCTCCCAATATGCTAAGCCGAGTGGAAGAGAGAGACTGGGGGCGGGGGAGATTGGCGTTCGCACTACGCTAATAAGATGGCGAAACACGTAATAAAGTCAACACTTAGTGGCAAAACCCACGCGGCTTGAAGAAGACCACTAATAAACACAAACACACACACACGCAAGCACACATACACGGCCCAATGTCAAACTCCTTTACAGTTAACAATTGAAATCAAAACTAAATTCAAGTATGTTTAACTGGTGTCACCATTTGATCCACTGTTAAAAAATACTACCGTTGAGCATTTTCCCCCCATTTTTTTTTTTTACATGGTTAATTTTGTGACAATGTTATGACCTGGGCTGATCAAGCTTGAGAACAACAGCGGACCAATTGAGCTGGGTCAAGCATGTGCAAAATACGGGGTGCGTATGCGTGTACTAGTGGGTACTAACTAGGGGGGTAACGGTACACAAAAGTCACAGATCGGTACGTGCCTTGGTTTTGAAGTCACGGTACGGTATAGGACGGTACGGTTCATAGTTTCAACAACGGAGAATGGCCGTAGATCAGCAGAAATTAAAACACCAATAAACTTGGTTATGACATTTGCATTTCTGAATTCCCAGACAGGGGTTGTTGAAATAACCCCTGTGTTGTGTCATGAGCTGGGTTTGCACAGCTCGTTTTTTTTTTTCACAGCAACGGTGATAGTAACACCTGGATGGTGCCTTTTCAAATGCGTGTGCACGTAGACACGGAGAGCCCTCTCCGTAGCCGGAGAGCCTCTTGGAGACCCTCTCCGTAGCTTACGTGCGCATCCAATATTTTTTAACGATCCGTCGACGCCATGGACCCATTCGTCGACGCAACGGAGACGGCAAGGGCTGTGATTGGTCCTCTAGCAAAATCATTTCCGGAATCATTTCTCCGGTTTGACTATGCACCTTAATTACTTGTACAATGTTTACTTTGCACCTTAACGACAAATAAAACACCAAATAAGATTTAAAAAGCTTTGGATGTTTATTTACAACATTGCTTACATGGTTTATAGTCAACATAAAAGACTGATTGGGCGGCGAATTGCATTACGTATCCGACGTCCCGACGGAGAGCTGCTGAGGGGTCTACGTAGTTATGGAGTCAGAGTAGTATACTTTGGCTAAACGGTCCGGGGGGAACTCCGACTTCAAATTCCACATCGCAAAAAAAGCCTTTATACTACCATATTAACACTATGTACGCCACATTTACGCACCGCGGCCCAGCTCTGTGACCGCACCAAAGTGCCTGTACCGTGGCGGATCGGTACAAATACGTGTATCGTTACACCCCTAGTACTAACAAACCGGCCTTTACGGTGAAATCATGTAGAGTATTTACTGGAAAAATACTTATTTCTTTATTACGATTTCCATAAGCGATGTTTCTATTGGACATAGCATAACATTTAATTTCTGTTATAATTAGTCAATAGGACAGAATTTCCTTTCCCCTGACCTCAGGTGTTTATGTTCATATCTGTTACTTAATGCAGAGGGGGAGATAAGGAAGGGATTCTGACCGCATTGAAACACATGACCGCACAAAGACACAAAGCACAAAGACACACACTATGAATGACACCTTAGCTGGCCTAATGCCTTCCTAATACAATGTATCAAACGATGTGGACACACTCCCAGAGGAGCAGTTGCACGTCCTAGTGTGTAAACACACATGCCCGCACACATTCACAGGCACACGCACACACAGAAAACAAATACCACATGCGTTATGTTCTTAGCCTCCCAAAGCACAAGAGGTGCTAACTGCAAGCAGACAATAAGATCATACATCCTCTTCCTCACTCTTTTTCATGCACAAACACATACACCCTCGCCTAACATACCTACACAGACCCTTTCCCTGTCACACACACAAACAGTTTTTTGTTTGTGTGTGTGACAGTTTCCCTCCATCATAACAATGATGGAGGGAATATTCCTCCCTGACCCGTGGAAGAGGTGAGGGCGGGACCCGAGGGGACACAATGTGTGGCCGGGCCAGAGGGCCCCATATAAAGGACCTGGGGTCTGTTCAATATGGGAGTCAGTGTGTGTTTCCAAGTCGAGTCAGTGTGTGTCGGCAACATGGGATGACCACACACACACAGACACACGCACACACAATCTGAGCATGCGATTGTCATATCAGAGTGTACTATTCCCAGTGTTTTTAGACGTTTATAAGAACTTCAAGATCAGTTCCTCGTATAGGGTTGTCTTAGTACAATGTTCTACAAATACTAACTTTCTGCCTCCTCTCTCACAGACGAACCTGTTTGAGCATCAGAGGGTGTGGATGTGGACAGGCGATCAGAGTCACACTGTGTCCACATGGCCTCAACGGATGCAAACATCCTCAATTCCATATCTGACTTCTTATCGTACATCATCAAATCAGCTGATGCAGCAACTATCTACCACCGTTGATAGTCAATATAGACATAATAGTATGCACACGCGCACACACACACACACACATACCGAAAAGGTCACTTACTTTAGGTAGGAGATTGATATATTTGTGAGTGAGAGAGAGAGAGAGAGAGAGAGAGAGAGAGAGAGAGAGAGAGAGAGAGAGAGAGATAGGATATATTTGAGTCCTTTATAAAGTGTTATTATAGTCTGATGGGAAAAACCAGTTAAAGCTGATCAATAACACTGATCCTGCATGTCAGACAGAGCGATGATGTGAATGAAAATAGAGAAAGACGGGTGTGTTGGAAACCAGGTTAATGTGTTTAAGGAATTAAAGAATCAATACATTCAAACTATGTCTTCCATTCCTCCAATCTTTCGTGGATACAGTTATATTAATGTGCATACAAACAAAGATACAAACAACGCAATAACGGCACACAACAACAGCACAAATAAAGTTCAATGACAAACCCAGTCTAGCTAGGCTATGGAGAGGCTCGTCTTTCAAATCAAATCTGTGCCCACTATAAATAATAACCGGACATTTTGCTGTACCTTTAACATGCCTTCAAATATAAGTACTGAGACTTTCATATATTTAAGTGTGCCCATCACATATCAAGAAATAATATATCACTAAAACAATACCTGAGCATCAGAGAATCTTAACAGGGCTTCAACCTAGACCTATACATATATGTGTGCGTGGGTGTGTGTGTGTGTGTGTGTGTGTGTGTGTGTGGGTGTGGTTACCTCAAGTCCATCGCTGGGGATGAGCGGCGAGGGAGAGGATGCCACCGGGGAAGAGGAGGATGAGGATGAGGAAGGAGAGGACGCAGAAGCCGCCGTCCCTCCTGGTCGGACCTCCACCAGCTTCTTCAACTTCAGGTCCACTTGCCCTCTGTTCCCTGGGGAGAGAGACAGAGACATACAATACAGTGCCAGTCTAAATCTTGACAGCATTCCACTTCCATGCCAATGCCACAAAATGTCTGCCCTACCGCCACACAGGAAGGACCCCATCCCGATACCCAGTGACCTTTTCCTCAGCTAGTCTGTTCAACAGTTGGTCCTTTACTTCATTTGTGATCATTGAATTACTAGACTCTAAATCACACACCGAGCAGATGGTGGCTTGTCACCGGGAAGTTTCCAAAATAACCGAAACTACAGCTAAAGTATGGGCATGAACGATGAATCCCTTTCGCCAAATGTCTCTCTCTATTAAATATCATATGTCTATATTAATATATATAAATAAATACTTTTACAATTTATATTAACAATACGTATATAAAGATAACCGTAGAGGCAATTGAAAACAGGGAATGAAATGCTGTTATGTGCACACGGCACATATATTGCTGCCTCAAATCCAGAGAGACTTTTCTTTGCCTATCTCACATCAGCAGCAGAAAACAAACAAGTTGTAGAAAAACAGAGTAATTAGTGTGCCTCAGAAGAGAGGAGAGAATGCTGTTCCGGAGATAGCATTTTTTGCTTCAAATTCTTTTGTCTAGGGAGAACTTACTTTTTAAAATTACTATTCATAAGAAAAAAAGTTTTTTCAGATGAGAAAATTACTATAAAAAAATAAGAGAATATTTGAATTCTGTCAAGCCCCCCCCTCGAGGCCTGATTAATCCTGACCTCAGTGACCCCCACCAATCAGAGAGAAATTGTCAGGGGTCAAGAAAATAGTCTGCAAAGAGAGTGAGAGAAAGAAAGAGCGAGAAGTAACACAAATAACAGTAGAGATAGAATGGAGAGGAGATTCTGGACGGAGAACAATACAAAACCACAATCAGGCATGGACTACACACGGTTTGCCTTATTCACTGGACGTCCATCCGTTGCTTTTTAAATAGTTACTTTATTGGCTATACCATCGCTACCATGCCAGATCCTTGACCTTAACAGCTACAAAGATGGTGCCAACGATTGCCTTCTAACCAATGTCAATAAAGACACGGTCACTGAATGCAATTCAACAAAACGGCTTCAATTCAAGATGGCCACCGCGTGAATAAGGCAAATGCAAACATGCATCAACTTGCAGCCCCATGAGGCCAGGGCCAGCAGCTGACCTTTACCCAGGGATGTTAGCTCAGAGCTTGGGTTAGTGGGTCCCGGGAGGCCCTGGCTGCTAGCAGGGGGCGACAGCGGGGCTTTGGTGAGTGCTGGGTTAGTATTAAGCTTGAACGTTGATGCGGCAACATAGTCATCATCATCCTCCTCCTCATCGGGAGCTCCAGCGTGGAGCTCAGCCCTCATCTCCGCCTCCTCACCGCTCTCCCCTCCACCATTCCCACCACCACCATCACCACCACCTGTGACACCATCCAGCATGTCTGCAAGAAGGTTGGGGAGGAAGCAAGGATGGAAGCAAAGGAAGTAGATGGAGGAGGTGGGTTAAGAAAACAAAGGAGATGAGGAGGACAAGAAGGAAGGAAGGAGAAGAGTGTTATAATGTTAGTATGTTAACATAAAATGTTACTTCTGACAAACAAAACTAGCATACACACGGAGCAGAGAAAGACGTAGACACAAAGATTGAGATCAAAGAGTTAATATAGGCTGGTATGGATTAAACACCAGTATCTAAATATTGTGTGTGTGTGTTTGTGTGTCGACAGTATTGAAGTGCAACTTTAAATAAGACTGCCGAGCCCAAGAAATTGGATAAAGGAATATCGGTTAGTATTGATTTCTGTGTGTGTGTGTGTGTGTGTGTGTGTGTGTGTGTGTGTGTGTGTGTGTGTGTGTGTGTGTGTGTGTGCGTGCGTGCGTGCGTGCGTGCGTGCGTGCGTGTGTTCGTATTTTTGATACGTCAAGTGAATCTAAGCATCCCTGTCTTCTTATTTAATATTATGTTGTTGCCTCTCAAGTCAAAGATAATATCACAGAGCTAAACCCAAAGAACAAGAGATGGAAATAAAAAGGAAACTGCATGAAAACATATTCCTCTAAGCCTCTAAAGAGTCAGTCTGGGGAAAAACTGTGGTCTTCCTCACCTAGAAAAGCCAAAAAGCCAGATACAATGAAGAGGAACAAAATAATAACAACACAGAACTTTCCCCATCCTGTGAGAAAGAGATGAACTGAAAAAGGGGAAATAAACACAAATTGCTCGAGAGTAAAGGAGAAACAGTAACAGAAGGTGAGTAAGTATGTTAGTGCACTGATGACACACCAGGCAAATATGAACACACATAACTCGTTATAACCAGACATTTTCTCCTTATACTAAGACATTTTCTCACTATAACTACCGTAATTAAGCAAATATAGAACACAGCCTACACACACAAATTACAGTTTCGTCGCCTACGTATATACCAGTGCAAAATGTATCTGACCAAAATCAAATGGCAAGGATTTTACACTGCAGCCATTTCGCTCCGCAGTGATTGTGTATTCTATCCAAATACCTATGAAAAGGTTTGTGACGATCAATATTCGCTTAATGGTAATCCCCACTGGCACAAACAGGTTGAACTAATAATAACAGGCTGCTAATTGCGTAATATACTCCAATTCCGCTCTTTATCTTTTCTGGTGAGTCGTCATCAAGAATAGTGCATTAATCCGCATGCTCTTGAATAACGCTAGTTCTGCAGTGCAATAGTATTGAAACTATGCACAAAGTGCAATCCTCTTTAGTTTTATGATCAAAGCCTTGTGTCTTATTGGAACTTAAGTGGGTGGTGTATCTAAGAGCGCTCACAGAGACACCGGCATACAGCCTTGTTGTGCCTTCAACACTGCTCTAAACCTGGGTGCGCATCGCAGCACCAACAGTACCACTCATGATATTAAACACAGAAAAAGAGCATCCAATCTTAAATGGTCGCAGTCTCGACCAGTCCTTTGACACTATCCTGCCCATCGCACAGAAACACTTAGATATTACAATAAAATAATGTCCAAGGCTTTGAAACACTTGAAATAAAAAAAATAGTTCAAATCAAAGGAGTGTCTTTGACCCTTTCAGCAACACCTAGAGGCCTTCAGGTATAATTTGATGTACGAATGAACATCAAATTGGGCATTTGTTACTGCAAATTCCCAATGCCCTGCCTTTATACAGGGGCATCCTACAGACAAGTTTTCTTTTTTTAAGCCTAAGTTATTAGTTGTTGTACATCTAGTCCTTTTCTCTGCATGCAGCGCTCAACTATTGTTCTTCATAAGTTTTATTCTTTCTTTCTTTCTTTCTTTACACACACACACCAGCAGTGCAGGGCAATACATTTGACCTTTCAGATTCTTCAGTTCAATTCATTTTACATTTCTGCATTTTCAGCAATGCTTTGTGCTATTCATTAAGCTGTCACTTTATTTGTTTCCAACCATTCACATTTTCTTAAATGGTGTGTGCATGTTTACATTGTTTACTCCATTTAGACTTTTTAACTTTTTTTCAAATCCCTTCACTTGATTTAAGCCATTCAACGTTTCTATGTGGCTTTATTAAAAAATATTTTCAACCTCACTTTGTACTCCAGCACTCACCGCATTTTCTGCAGGGAATGCATTTTCTAGTTATATCTAGTCCTTTTCTCTTTATAGCTAGAGCTTTCCTCATTATATCTAGTCCTTTTCCGGTTATATCTAGACCTTTTCTCTGATCTGACACATAACGCTTCATTCAAACATTTTAGGACACTGTATTCTGCTGGCGCTTGTGTAGTTTCAGACCCAGAAAGGGTTTAGATTATTGCTTAGTTGTGTGCTTGTTGCTAATTTCCTTGTTAAAGTCATGATAGTGGCGCCATTAAGTTTGTAGACTGGTGTCTACAAAAATGATTTGTTTGAGCTCTTGAAGATAAAATCTTTTTCAAACAACTTTGGTTTAGATCAAGCTATAAAGTTCAAAAACATATTTTTTAAATGTAAGGGCCTCTGAAACTCGGCCCTTGATTAATTATATATTTATATTATATTTTATACATATATATAATAATGTTTAAGTGTACGGTACTGTTGAGAAACATGTGTTATCTACTTGTTTTGCCAGCATGCGTTGTGGTGTGAATGTTTCCCACTTACATAAACCAAAATGTTTTTGGGATCGTTTATTAGAT
>NC_079426.1:19233816-19408816 GCF_026213295.1 Gadus chalcogrammus | reverse complement strand
AGTTCAGCTTCTTCTAATATGTGGCACCTTGATGGTGTGTCACAAGCTCTCTACAGTCTGCTCATTCTGTTCCAATGCAGCGCAGGGTTGGCAACCCTGCGCTGGCAAGCCCAATGCATTGTGTATTGCTCTGCTTTGCGTTCACCAGTTAAGTGTGAAGATTTTTATTATGGATTACACATGCTCAAACTCCAGGCTCAGCATAGATCCATCAGGTACTAAAGGCTCTGATGTATGCTTGGTTTGATCATTAACATTGTCCAGTGGCAATGCGTTACTCTGAAATCTCAAAAGAAGAGCGCTGACAGATCAAGTTTTTGGAAACATAGAGTGTCATCTCTCACACATGCCTTAATACACATTTCAATACACCACACTAGTGGTACAATTGGCCAATTGTTTCTGGTAATTGTACGTTTATATCGAAGCATATTAGGATTGGCCGAAGTGGAAAACACATCTGACTGGTTCAAGTGTATCACAACTCAGTCAAATGTCCCTCCTGCAACAAACTACAACACTAACAGAAATGAAAACAAGTGAACGAAGCGGAAATACATTTTTGAATGCATCTCAAAAGTATTTGAGAACCACAAATGAAACAATACCTAAACATATTTGCTGTGAGTAAAGGCTACTTTGAAGTCAGCCTGGGGGATGCCTTGGTTCCCCCTGATGGTGGACTCCCCTAGTCCCACAGATCCAGTCTGTTGGCCACAATGCAGCAGATGTCATGCCTGGTGCAGTCACCAGGTGAAGAGGTGTGGCAGGTGTCTGTCCTGCACCAATGGACCTTATGTGCACCCACACAGTAGAGCAAGACATGTGTCCTAATCAAGCAAGAGTTCAGCGTCACTGCTCTAAAAAACTTAAAAGCCTTCCTTGAAATACTTCTTACTTACTTACTAAGTATTTCATCACAGTGTTTGTATCCGATACAAACACTGTGATGCAATGGACCCCAGCTATTAGGACAAAGATGGGCTATGCTACAGAACAATGGATACATGTGCTCTCTGCAATCATCAGAGATGTCAATGTCAGGATAAGGATTTATATCAGTCAGCATATGGATAATCTTGAGGCCGAGTGCCCTCCGCACAACACTGTATTCATAAAAACACCCGTTCAATCAATCTATGTACCGTGTTTACGGAAGATTAGAAAGAGAAGGTATATAATCATATGTATGGATTGGAGGGAAAACATTGTAATATATAATTCATCGCGACAGCATTGAGGACGCTAAGAGGATGCTCCAGGATGATAGAGAGGGAGAGGGTGTGTGTGTGTGTGTGTGTGTGTGTGTGTGTGTGTGTGTGCGCGCATGGGCACATGCATGTGTGCGTGTGTGTGAGAGATTGGTGAAGCAAAGAAAAAAAAAGGTAAATATAAAATGATGTCCAAGAGTAGATGAGAGGGAGCGAGATAGAAACACAAAGAAAGAGCAAGAGCACGAGAGAGAGAGAGAGAGAGAGAGAGAGAGAGAGAGAGAGAGAGAGAGACAGAGAGAGAGAGAGAGAGAGAGAGAGAAAGAGAGAGTGTGGTCAGCTTATCGCCTGGGCCCAGACAGAATGTGCGGATCAATGAGCGCGCGAGGCCCACAGCGATCAATGCATTTGATAAGGAATTAAAGAGCAGCCAGTGTACAGGGCTATCAAAGCACCTGGGCAGGGCGTCATTAAGATTCCATGGATGCGTGCGCATGATAGCCCCGCGTCTGTGTGCACCGGTGTGTGTCCGCTCTCTAGGCTGTATGTGTGTCTGTGCATCTGTGTGTCTTTGTTTGTGTGTGTGTGTGTGTGTGTGTGTGTGTGTGTGTGTGTGTGTGTGTGTGTGTGTGTGTGTGTGTGTGTGTGTGGGTGTGTGTGTGTGTGTGTGTGTGTGTGTGTGTGTGTGCGCCTGTGTCAGTGTGTGTGCACATGTGCACATATTCATGTTTCTGTGCAAGCTACACTGTGTGAGAGATGTGTGTCTAGATCATGTGACGATCTACAGGCTAAAAGTGTGTATTTGCATGAACATGGCAGTGTGCAGGCAAACAAACACACAGAAGTTTGTGCAGTATACATCATTTACAAAATATACATATGCTTTGAGGTTGTATGGATGTATGTGCGTTAGTGTGTGTGGGGGGGTTTGGGGGTTGTGTGTGTGTGTGTGTGTGTGTGTGTGTGGTTTGGGGTTCTGTGTGTGTGTGTGTGTGTGTGTGTGTTTGGGGGTTGGTTGGGTGTGCGTCCCTCTGTGCACCCTTCCAAAGAGCAGGTGAAGAACAAGGACCGCTCTGGCTGAGACACGAGACAGTGAGACTGGTACAACAGGTAGAGTGGAGCAACACACAGCCCCTTGTGGCTGTGAGACGGTTTGGGGCGCGGGCCGTGCTGCACAGGGCTTTAAACAAACACACTCTCTGGCTGTGATGACGGAAGGGTGAAGACACAGGTTATTCTACAATGCTACACAAACGAAAGATAGCAATTGTGGGGACCGAGGGAAAGGGAAGCATCTTCCACACACGAAAGCAGGAAGACAGACACGCACAGATGCGAATGCGTGCGAGCACACACAAAAACACCCACACACACACACACACAAACACACAAGGCACTCAGTCTCTAATTAAACTTTCCCTTAAGTTAAAACAAAGGGTTTTGGGCAGAACTAGTAGGATTACTAGAGTTATTATTGCGGATGCAGTGAACGGTAAACCCGGTGGCGACAGAGTCGGCTCTCATATTTTATTCATGTCTTCTTTAAAACAGCCCTGATTTGAGACACTTAACACAGAAAGTGTCACGTGGAAGAAGGGTTGGGTGGGGGGGACAGGAGTGATAGGCAGTGGAAACACAATAAGAGTGTAACTGAAAGTCCTATACCTAATACAACATGTGTATAAAAATGTTTGATTAAGAGTCTACATTTCAAAAAATCTCTATCTAGAAAGATACAGAGCTTTTTTGACCAACAGGACAAATGGAGAGTAAATGTAAAGTTTGAGTGCAGCGCTGAGTGTGTGAGTGTGTGTGTGTGTGCGTGGCCAAGCATGCACTTTTCTCTGATGGCTTGTTCAGCACAATTCATGCAAGTGAGAGCTGTCCTTCTCAGATGCACACATGCTCGCACACACGCACTCATGCTCGCACACACGCACGCATGCGCGCGAACACATGCACGCAAGCACACACACACACACACACACATACACACACACACACACACACACAAATACACACACACACACACACACATGATGACTTTGATCTACACTGAAGCCAATTGAGCCACAACAGACATTCCACTCGCACCTTCTTTCCCTTTTCTCTCCCTCACTCTCACACATGCACACACTTATACACATGAATACACATTCCAAAGAAAATCACCCCAAAACCATTTAGTTTCATTACGGGAAAATTCTTCAGAATAAGAAAAGAAAGGGCGGCAAAGATAGAGCGAGGGGAGAGAGAGTGAGAGTGAGAGTGAGAGAGAGAGAGAGATTGAGAGTGGGAGAAGAAAGTGAGAAAGAGAGAAGAAAGGAACAGCAGTCACATTAAAAAGAGTAGGAGAAAAACTATTAATGCAGAGAGGAAAGTTTAAAAGGAGCAGAGGAGAGGGGAGGGGAGCGGGCGTCAGAGAGAAGAACAAAGGCAGAGTTCACAAAGCCATACTTGCATTTTAAAAATGGACAAGTTCTGTTCTCTATATTTGTTGATGAAACGGTCATCCCTTTAACGCGTTGCTGACTAGGAGGCAACAGTTGAATGTGTCCTTTATTTGTCTTGCTATTGAGGTGTTCTGCTTGCTGTTGTCTTATGGTGTTCTGAATCATTCACATTCTGGGTCTCAGTTGGGATGATTGCTGCATTATTACTTGATGGGATTAAATTAGATCAGAGCTAAAGTAATAGTACAGGCCTTTTTAATCTGGGTAAGACTCTCAGCTTTGGCTCTAAATTGGTATACAAGACAGTGGCCTGGAAATAGAACAGCACTATTTGATCTTTAGAAATGACTTATGTTGACTTAAAAACGGTCTTTTTATAAGTCAAAGCCAAAAATGCATTCGTTCTAATATTCCTAATTGGATGCGCTTCGTAACCGTGCAGACACTGTACACACTGGGTGTGTAATGTTCCATGTAAGTTGGTTAACATTGATCTAAAGGAAAACTCAAATAAATAAAGAGAACCTTTTCAAATCCCAAGGCAGTGGCAATCGATGATCAGGGGATCTCAAGGGAACACATTGTGCCAAATGAGGAGTAAGCCTATCCCAAGCAGAGCCAAACCAGACTAATTCTGCACATTTTGGTCTATTTGTCAAATAGAAAAATGTAATAAAGTAGGCATCGCTTTAAATTAATTTTGTGTCTTGTGGCCAACAAGGAAGGAGGCGAGAGCAGACCACAGAGGACCCAGGACTTGCCTCCACAGTGCAGAAGGAGAAACTAGGAAAATAAGAACAGAAGCAGTGGGGGAAGGGCAGGAGGGGGGGGTGGAGTAAAAATCAAACAGGCACCAATTATAGGAATCACAACGAGTCAGTGAACAGCAGAGCTCTCCAATGTGGGACAAGCCACACAGTTTGTGTGTGCATGGGAATGCCACACTTATCTACAAAGACACACGGACAAAAACACACGCACGCACATGCACGCACACGCGCATACACAAACACACACACACACACACACATATTTGGGGTTTAATGGAAAAGTTTACACAAAACAGTACAGGTACAGTACATTTGCAAATATTAAGTAAACACACACACACACACACACATACGCACACGCACACACACACACACACACACACACACACACACACACACACACACACACACACACACACTCGTTCTTGCACCTTTTTTGCATTTCAATTCTGGGTAAGAAATGCACGGAAATGCGGGTAGTGGCGTGCACAAAGTTCTCCTGGTCGGAGCATGCATCCTGATAATTAGCCTGACCAGGCTGCTGTGAAATTACTACTCTCATCTGCTAATGGGTTGAAAGACCTGGAGCGAAGACGCACACACACACGCATGCACACACACGCACAAACCCCACATGCAAACACACACTTACTTAACAGAACACAATTACACACACAGGCCAAATCTGTTTCATAAATACAATTTTCTTCACCCAATCATTTCAAGAGTAAGTGTTGAAGCATCATACATTGTGGGTGTGGCCTAGAAGCAGGGAGACGGGTTCAAGGATGCTCATTCATTTATCTCATTAATGCTCATTAGCTCCTTGATTATCAACATGCAGATGACTTCTGAAGATTTACAGACCTAATGAACCATAGTGTGCATTTGTCAAAGACATCAAAACCTGAGAAGGACAGAGAGAGAGAGAGAGAGAGAGAGAGAGAGAGAGAGAGAGAGAGAGAGAGAGAGAGAGAGAGAGAGAGAGAGAGAGAGAGAGAGAGAGAGAGAGAGAGAGATTGTACAGAAGCAGCGACCCAAGATATAGGTCAATTTGTACTAAAATTGCACTCACACACACACACACACACACACACACACACACACACACACACACACACACCCTATTAAGCCATTTACCTTAATTAATAAAGACATCTATGTGAGTGCGTTTAGTGAAGAATTTGCATGTGCCTTCACATGCATTTTATTTTTGTCTGCTACGGTATTATACTTAGGCTTCATGCATAACTATACAGCCAATAGTAATATACAATACAAATATTAAAATAAATTTCATATATATTTAGATGTTTACTTTATTAATGAAGTAACGACAATTTTGTCTGCATATCACATTGATTATTTGAATTTGATAGCTTAACTATCTTGCTCATCCTTGTTTGTCATTATCAACATAAACCAGTCTGTCCCACTCACTGTGACAAGCCAAGCCAAACATCCTTCCCTTTGCATTTGAAACACACACACACAAACACACACACACAAGCTTGTGCGCGTTAATCAAAACAAGACATCACATAATCTAATCTAAATCGCTAACAATTATCAGCACGTTAGCCCCGTTGGGGGTGCAGATTCCTTTGATCAATGTTCTCTATTGAAAAGAGGAATCAATTCAATAACACCCCCATCCCCCACACGCTACCACCCAACCTACTGAACCCCCCTTCTCTAATGCTCTAGTGAGGGGGGGGGGGGGGGGGGTATTAACCACTCGTCCTTGGAAATGAGTAAAGAAATTCAGAAGGAGAGAGAAGAGGATGGGAGAGAGATAATGGCAGAGAGGCAAAGAAGAGAGGGAGAAAATAAGGAGAGCGAGAGGGCAGTTTGTGACTTAAGGAGCTAATCTGAGTGAAGGCAGCCATTTTGTAGAAGGACAACAAGGAGATGGCAGAGGACTTTTGTCGGTGGCAGGGAATACATTTGCCGTGCCGACTGCTTTGACGTACTCTTAATTTACTTTCTTCTCGGGAGGAAAAATACCTCCAACAGTCCTTGGAAGGATGCTTTTTAATGCATTTCTTTGGATTATGCAAAAATGGTTAATCTTGAGACTCACCAACCCCCCTGGACCCAACAGAGTGTATAAATAGAATGTGTAATATGCACAAACATACAGGTGCTGGCTGAGACACATCTCTCCCGTATAAAAATAATGTTTTAATTCAAGGTCAATCTTGCTTTAAGGATTCTGATGGTGAAGTCTTTGCAAGGCTGCTGCTGCCTTTCAGATATTTCATTACCAAAAGGAATTCATTTAATTTTCACACTCAAATCCCTTGTCCCCACCACCACTACCAACGCTAGTATAATTATGAATTAAGACTTCTTAAGCAAGGTTTCAATCTGCAGGACGTAAACACGTTCAGTTCATGAGCAGATGGCCAACTTTGTAGGAAGGTAGTGAACATGATGGCCTTTCCAAATGAAGGATTTTTTTTTTTTAATATTTTCTTCTTTTGTTTTAAAACATATGATTCCACTTTTTGGGTGGGCAGCTCTAAACCCTGCTAATGCTATCCACATGCTCAGGAGGGTGCCATCCATCGAGCTGCCCGCTGACAAACAGCAGCCCCCCGAACACCCGGCTGCCCTGAGAAGTGCCCGAGTACAACGCCTTACAAGTAAAGGTCTGTTTAAGTGCTTGGCTGCATTCTAACTAAATGATCGGAAAAGCTGCCCCTGCCTTGACAAGAGACACTGAAAAGGAGGGGTGTGCAGGGTCGGCCCACAGTAGCAACAGACCCAGAAGGAGCGCGATGGAGGACTGAGACCGTTGTAAGCTGTAACTGTGACCTGCCGTAAAACCAGTTGCCGTACCTGACAGCTTTAGAGCGTGTGCGGATGTTCTTCAGTGTGAGGCAGGAATGAGGAGAGAACCAAAAGCCAATGGCCCCTGGAGTCTGGGAGCATTATAGCCCTAAGCTGACAAGACAGACAACGGTTGGAGAGTCCTTGAGCAAGGCATTTAACTGAACCTTTAACGAAAGCGGCTGGGACGCAACCTGTAATCAAAGGACTGTGTGGTTGTTGCCTGAGAGTTGTAAAGGGAGTAAAGATAAAAAGGTCAGAAAATGCTCACACACAGATTCCTCTGCTTATGGAGTTCATCTCATTTTATCTCACCGTTACCTCCCTGGAAACGTACAATTAATTGACGAACAGCCTCCATGACCTCGTGACCAAGTTAGGAGCTTGAAAGAACCAAACTATTCAACCAGACTCCCAGGACCCTGTGTAGGGTGTATTCCCTGTCCAGGATCAATCAATCATTATGACGATCAATTTCCATTAAGTGCAGGCTTCGTGTCTGTTTGGGCTGGCCCTCTGGACGTCTGAGTTCTAACTCCGATGGTAACCTTGCCACTGTTAGTTATTTGTGTATTATGACATTGTGATCGGATTGCCTCTCAGGGACATTAAAGATTCTTCTCTGCATGCAAAAATACACACATTAATCCCTTTGTGCTTTGTATGATTTTTAAAGGGGACCTATCATACCACCAGGTGTGAGTGTGATAAGCCATTACATGCCGTTTTTAAAATGTGCAGCATTGTGACATCACAGGTGGGCGTGTCCACCTAGATGTGTGACGGATAGATGAGCAACGTTTGCTGCAGTCCACTGGGTAGGCTGGTAGACTGATCAATCCAGCATACATCTAGGTGGACACGCCCACCTGTGATGTCACAATGCTGCACATTTTCAAACCTGCTTGTCATGGGCTAATCACACTAACACCGGGTGGTATGAAAGTTCCCCTTTAAGAATCCATTTATATCTATCAAAGATTGTTTAAACGATTGCAAACATCTGTCACACACACACACACACACACACACACACACACACACACACACACACACACACACACACACACACACACACACACACACACACACACACACACGTACAAGCACAAACACAAACACACAAACACACACAGACTCAGGGGCTGACCTCAGCAGCAGTGAAGGCCCTGGCGGGTGTGGGCAGGGAGGGGCCGACGGGGCTCTTGTTGCCGGCCTTCATGGCAGCGTCTCTGCGGGCCTGTTCCAGGAGCAGCCTTGCCCTCTCCTTTAGCTCCTCCTGCCTGGACTGCACCTTCTGGACCACAGGCAGGGACACACAGAGGACAAGAGGAGGTCAGCACATGGAGGAAGGACCTGAGTCACATGAAAGCCTTACGGTGAGAGCCTTCCCACAAAACTATGAGGGGCCGCCTGGGACAGAATTCATACTTGGTCTTACACACATTATTATAATCTCGCATATACACCACTACACTCATACACACACACTATTATACTCCTTTTACATGTAGGTATGAGAGTGTATAGTAGTGTATGTGAGAGAGTATAGTAGTGCATGTGCGAGAGTATAGTAGTGTATGTGAGAGAGTACAGTTGGGTATGTGGGAGAGGATAGTAGTGTATGTGAGAGAGAATAGTAGTGTATGAGAGAGTATAGTAGTGTATGTGAGAGAGTATAGTTGTTTATGCAAGAGATTATAGCAGTGTGTGTGAGAGAGAATGGCATTGTGTGTGAGAGAGTATAGTAGTGTGTGAGAGAGTTTGACTGAAAAGGAAGTGAGTTTGATTCCTCAGCTTCTGATTGGCTGACAGAAGAGGCGGTAGCTTCTGGTGCTCAAAATACTGCGCTGTCATTTCACTCTGGAATTTCCAGTGATTTTGTTATGCTGCGTTCGCAGCAAAAAATTATTCGGTCGCTTGTTCGCGTGGTCGCAAACAAGCTAGCTGCCGGAGGTTTCTAGATTAGAATATTTATAGAACGGATGATATCATGAATCCTAAATGACTGCGTCGGTTTTTCTGACGTCTCTGGTACTTCCAAAACATGTAGCGACTGTCCATGGTTGAGAACGAATTGACGGACACAAAAGAGGAAGCCTCTCTCAAACCATGCAAACAAGCGACCAGAATCGCTTGAAATTCCAGAGTGAAATGACAGCGCAGTATTTTGAGCGCCAGAGGCTACTGTCAGCCAATCAGGAACTGAGGAATCAAACTCACTTATGTTTCATTCAAACTCACTTCCGTTTCATTCAGACTCTCTCACACACACTACTATATTCTCCTGCATAAACAACTACTCTTCACATACACTATTATACTCTCTCACATACACTACTATACTCTCTCACATACCCAACTATACTCTCTCACATACACTACGATACTCTCTAACATACACTCTCTACATATTATAATAAAATAAATGAATAGATTAAAATCTGAATCTGAATCTACATACCGGTACATATAAAAGGAGTATAATAGTGTGTGTGTATGAGCATACTGGTGTATATGCCAGATTATAATAGTGTGTGTAAGATCAAGTATGAATTCTGTCCCAGGCGGCCCCTCATACAAAACGCCATGACAGGAAGCTGCTACGATGGTCATTTTGTGTTTTCAAACGTCTGTTTTATACGTGTTACTCACCTTCTCCGCTGGCGGACTTTCTACAGGAGAGACGGGAGACTCCTTTGGCAGAAAAAGTAAGAAAGAAAATGGCATTAGGGCATAGAACAATTATTTACCTTGACGTCAAAACAAATAAACATAGAGAGTCTATATGATGAGGGTTAAATAGTCGTTAGGCAAAAAAAGTTTTTCCTTTACAAATTAAATTCACTACAAATTCAAGTCAGATCTCGTTCATACAGTCATATGATGACTGTATGAAGGTTGCATCAGATCTTTCAAATTGGGTCTGAAACACTACCAATATAGTTTTACATCTATTAATATCAATAAACAAAGTATATAGCCCCCAGCTTCTGACCATGTCTAGTGGTTAGAAGCTATCTAAAGCTATTCGCGCACACATGCACACAAACGCACACCACAACAGTCTATGCGGGTTGTGGATGCATGCACACAGACACACACACAGGCAGCTTAGCATCTTATCTGCGGGGGTAATCCTGTCTGTATTATAAGGGGGGCATAGGCAAGCAAAACAGTGCTGGGATGGTCATGTTCGGCTTAGAGCGCCGTGTATTCATAGCGGCTGCTGTTTAAAACGTAACAACAAAGACTTTATCCTACCACCATTTACATCTGGCCGGGGCTGTGGACACTTGACTTGTCGGTAGCCAGATAAGCACCTCTAAATGGAGTGCCATGGGCCCCCCTCCGTGACCCCTCTGCCTGACCTTTGAGCTTGTAAACATGGTGTTTGATAGTAAAGGGGCAAGAGTAAAGACTTGAGCCAAAACAACTATAGGCTTACATTTAATGTGCATGCGCAAAAACATTGACGCGGCCAAAGAAGCATGCTTCTGTAGGTGTGTGAGTGTGTTGGTGTTTTCATTTAGCCCTGTGTTTGTGTGTTCATGTGTGCGTGTGCGTGTGTGTGTGTGTGTGTGTGTGTGTGTGTGTGTGTGCTGGGTTTGTGTGTGTGTGTGTGCGTGATGGGATGCGCAGAGGTGTGCTCTATGCAAGGCGTCTTCACGCCTGAGCGGTCACGGTGCCAACTGCCATCAAAAGCATGGATGAGAAATATAATGAAAAATATAATGAAATGTCAAGAGAAGGGGTCGGGGATGGAATGGGAAGGGTTGTTTCTTCAGACAGGCCCGCCGGCCCCCATGGCATGTTAGGGGTCTCGACAGCGAGGTGAGCGACAACATCTAAGGCTGGGCGAGAGAGAGAGGGAAAGAGATTGAGAGCGAGAGTGAAAGTGAGAGAGAGCGAGAGAGAGAGAGAGAGCGAGAGACGCTCCTCTGTTACAGACAACTCTAAGAACCGGGCTCATCACCGTCATCATCTGGGGGTTGTGATTTGAGGCTTAACAGGCCCAAGGAGGGAATGGAACGGTATGATTGTGAGACACATCCCGCGTCCTGGGCCCGACGGCTCCCCGAGAGAGTTTCAATCAAGGCCAGACGCAGGGTTAAAAAGAGGGAGAGAAAGGCAAGGGGTGATCTATTTAAGGGGAGCGGGCGTGTATACACAGGAAGGTAACCGCTGATCTTCAGCCGCCAGTTGAAAATGAAACTGAAAGATACAAACTACACACAGATTTGTGTGTGTGTGTGTGTGTGTGTGTGTGTGTGTGTGTGTGTGTGTGTGTGTGTGTTTGTGTAAGTTTGTCTGTTATCGTACTATTTGTATGTCATAAAATTAATATTTCTTTGTAATAAGTTACCTCAGCTGTGTCAGATATAATCCAATGGAATTTTATCGGACAGAAAATGATAAAACGGTTGACTGCACATAATTATAATAACGTTATATAGAATAAACCAAAATGCAATTTGTAGGATGTCTCCTAATTTGGTGTGAGACTGCGTTACTGTTCCGTTTACGGTGTGTGACAGCGTAATTGTTACCCGTTTACGTTGTGTGACTGCGTTAGTGTTCCGTTTACTGTTTGTGACAGCGTAACTGTTTCCCGTTTACGTTGTGTGACTGCGTTATTGTTCCGTGTACGTTGTGTGACTGTGTTAGTGTTCCGTTTATGTTTTGTGACTGCGTTACTGGTCCATTTATGGTGAGTGACTGTCATTGTTTTCCTGTTTATGGTGTGTGACTGCATAACTGTTTCCTGTTTACCGTTTGTGTCTGAGTAACTGTTTTCTGTTTACAGTGTTTGACTGTGTCACTGTTTCCTGTTTAGGGAGTGTGACTGGTACTGTTTCCTGTTTAAGGTGTGTGACTGTTACTGTTTGCTGTTAACATTGTGTGACTGTTACTGTTTCCTGTTTACACGCGTGACTGTTACTGTTTTGGGGTGTGACTGTTACTGTTTTAGGTGTGTGACTGTTACTGTTTCCTGTTAACGCTATGTGGCTGTTACTGTTTCCTGTTAACACGTGTGACTGTTTTGAGGGTGTGACTGGTACTGTTTCGGGTGTGTGAGTGTTACAGTTTCCTGTTTATGGAATGGGTCTGTGTAACCCGACCTGTTTAGGGGATGCGTCGGTGTGAAGCTTCCTGTTTAACGGACGTGCATGCGTTTCACTTCCTGTTTAGAGGCCGTGTATGGTTCCATTTCCTTTTCCGTGTGGGTCCGTGTTACCCTACCTGCTTAGGGGACGTGTCTGTATAGTTGACTGGTGACGGGGTGTTTGAGTCCGAGGCGGACTCTGATTCAGAGGAGCGCAGGCTGGCTCTCTTCTTCTTGATGAGGTCGGCGTCCCGGTTGTAGGAGAAGCCCAGCTTGTGTTGGCTGGGAGAGGAGGCGGTGGCTTTCCTCGCAGAGGACTCTGAGTTTTTACATTCCCCCTCTGCCTCTCCTCCTCCACCCGCCTCCTCTGCGTGCGGCCTTGCTCGCTCTGCCTCCCTCTCCACCTTGGGCGGTACGTCCCTCGGGTCCACGGGGCCGGCCTTGGGGAGGACTTTCCCGTCCTCTGACCCAAGGACTCCGGCCAGGAACCTCCGAGGGGCGGGGGCGGGATGAATGGACACTGCAGCGGGTGCCGTCGTCGCCTGCAGCGGCAGCGACAGTGCGGACACCCCCTGCCGCAAGTAAGCCCCTCCCACCATGTCCTTGCTAACGCCCGCCTCCTCGGGCGCCAAGTGAGTGCTCACTCGTGCCACGGCCGAGTGAGCGCCGTCAGGCTCGTCGCCGGTGTTGCTCGCGGCGGCGGCGTGCTGCGCGCCGGCCACCTGGACGTGCGGCACGTCGTTGAGCTCGGCGTAGAACTTGTCCTGGTCGATGGAGGCGTTGGTGTCTGTCTCAAAGTCGCCCACCTTGTAGGTGCTGCGGCTGCTGTTGGCCTCGATCTGCACCACGTTGAGCTCCTCGCCAGAGAAGTGGGCGCGGATCTGGTAGAGGTAGGTCATCACCGTCAGCTTGTCGGGGATGGCCAGCAGCACCATGTCGGAGGGCTCAAGCAGGCGGGAGATGCCCAGGTTGGCGAAGCCGTCGTACGCCTGGGAGATCACAGAGACACCGCATGGGAATTAAAAGAAGCTACGATCACTCTTAGCACCCCCTGTGAGGGGAACAAAGGTGGGAGAGCAGCAGAAATACAGCAATAGAAAAACAATAAAAATACAGTCAAGATTCACACAAATATGTCTATGGGAGAGAAATGTCACAAAGAAAGGTCCGATTGACATTATTCAACTAATTCATGAGAAAACTGGCCTGAAGGGGTTGGTGGAGGAGGATGGTTGAAGAGATTGTTGTTGTTGTTGTTGTTGTTGTTGTTGGATGGAATGCTGAAGTCTGAATGTGGTTTCGGGACGCATTGAGAAGGAGGGCGAGGGTAACACTAGCTAGATAGCAGGTGACCTCTGATTCACTTTTTGACATGCGTTAGACTTGGACGAGGACAAGGCAATTACATACATGCACTGTATGAATGTGTGTGTGGTTGCGTGCGGGGGAGTGTGAGCGAGACATTGTCGCCTTGGCAGCTGACAGGTCATGTCAGGGATGGTTGTCCCCGATAAGAAAAGCAGATACACCAAGACAGAGCACTTAATCCCAAAGGATGTGTTTTTATGTCTGTGTGTGTGGATTTGATGGTGAGTGTGGTGTGTGTATGTGTGTGTGTGTGTGTGTGTGTGTGTGTGTGTGTGTGTGTGTATGGATGTGTGTGTGTGTCTTATCATCCCGCTGCATCAACCTGCCCACGCTCTCCGTCACGCGTGTAATTGGTCTGATTAGAGTTTGATGAGAAAATACAGGTGTGATTATCCACCGACGCACAAAACCCAATCCCCATCACCAGATAGAGAGAATGAGAGAGAGACAGAGAGGGAGAGTAAACGAGAGGGGGGCGAAAACTATTATCACAGCCAATGACAGGTAAATAAATAGATTAGAACAGGAACACACACACAGACGTGGTTCTCTCTCTCTCTCTCTCTCTCTCTCTCTCTCTCTCTATCTCTCTCTCTCTCTCCCTGCGTTCCCTATATCAACCTCCATTCATGTTTGCCAGGAATAACAGCTGGTATCAGGGCGGCAGGATAGCGTTGACGTAATTCCGATCAGTTGCCATGGTTGTTTGTTTCACTGCTTCTGGCCATCTTCATAGTCGATCTATGCCTCGCACTCCCCTGTTTTCGATCAATCATTCTGATGACAGGGTATGGATGCTCTTATCTGGGCATGCCCCGACCCTCTCCCTCCCATACTTTATGTTTCATATGATCATTATAGAGTTGTTTTTTTAAAGTTTTATTTTTGTATTTCCATGACTATATTAGTGGGTAAGACAGGTAGGTATGGGAGAGAGAGGGGAGGACATGCAGCAAAGGACCCCGGCCGGAATCGAACCCGGTTCGCTTCCGTAAGGACTGGGCTTTCATGGCAGGCCCTCTACCCGTTGAGCCACCGCCCCGATCACTGTAGTTTGAATTACCTACAGCAGCTTTAACACTGCCCAAAGAACAATGACCTGGAACACCATGGACATGGCAATCACCTCACAGCAACAGAAAAACAACACACCATTTTAACATTAACAACTCTGCAAAACAAAGACACCATCACAGCATCAAAATCCCCTATCGACCAGGCCAGGACCAGAACACCACCACCAGTCCAGCAGCAACACAGTGCCCTACCTTGTATAAATCTACAGGTGTCTGTCGAGAGGCTGGGGCCTTAGTGTGTGTGTGTGTGTGTGTGTGTGTGTGTGTGTGTGTGTGTGTGTGTGTGTGTGTGTGTGTGTGTGTGTGTGTGTGTGTGTGTGTGTGTGTGTGTGTGTGTGTGTGTGTGTGTGTGTGTGTGTGTGTGTGTGTGTGTGTGGGGGCGGGGTGGCTGTAGTGCTTTGAGGCTGGAACTCAATCTAATGGAAAGTATTATTTGACCAAAACTCTTGTTGTGTCGAGGTATAAAGGAGAGCGACGGGAAACTCGAGGTTGTCGTGTTGAGCAACGTCTCTCAGTTTACCAGTAATCACTGTGTCTTTTGTTTGAAGGTGCATTTCATTCCCACCTCTTTCCTCTCATTTCTTGCACGAAGAGGGTACCGAGAGCCAAAATAACCTGTAGACTCGTACCAGAAAGTTGTTTGAGATCAAGTTTGTGTTACACAGGGGCAGATAAAATGTTTGCAAAACACAAATAAAATCTGAACCAGTGTGTGTTCATGCAAGAGAGTCAGGGAAAGGGTATGTCTGCCTGATAAGTGAGCAGAGTGTAGTGAGTGAGTCTGTACTCGTGACCAACTAGGTATGCACACACCGTTGAGTGTGTGTCACGTGTGTACTTGAGAAGGTCTATGTAATGGTGCCTGTGTGTTTCTAGTAGGTTCAGGAGGCAAGATAAAACAGGGCCGCCAAATGTGTGTATGGAAGATACAGAAGAAAGGTGCGAAGTGTAAATGTGAGTATGTAAGAATGTGTGTGTGTGTGTGTGTGTGTGTGTGTGTGTGTGTGTGTGTGTGTGTGTGTGTGTGTGTGTGTGTGTGTGTGTGTGTGTGTGTGTGTGTGTGTGTGTGTGCGTGTAGGCCTGTAGCAGTATAACGGGGCAACACAGGCAGAAGGAGGACACAGTGTAGAAGGAACACGCCATGGAGAAGCCAAGCGTTACACGTTTAACCCCTCTTCCACTTCCCAGTCACGAAAATGGGGGGGACGGGGGACGGGGGGGGGGGACAGTGAAATAAAGGAACTAAAAAAAGCATGGAGGAAGAATGTGAGAGAACAGAGACTGATTGGGTTACTATCCAGCATTCAGGGGAGGAAAGTGTGCGACCATTGTTCTCCCTCCAGCCCGAGAGGGCTGTGAAAGAGAGCGACAAGCCCGCCGCTCAATGGGGATAGAAAGAGAGAGGGAGAGAGAGTGGGGGGAACAAAGACAGAAACGTGTGAGTGGGAGAAAGTGAGAGCCAGGCAGGGTAAAAGGAGGGAGAGAGAGAGACTTGAGGTGAGAGTGGCTGCGACGTGGTGTTTTGTTTCAGGGTCGGCCGGAGGTCTCTGTGTGTACTACTAGTCCGTCTGACCTCACTGTTGAACCTCGACGTGTGCAGCTGTGGATCACACCCCACAGAGACTTCCATCACTCTGAAGCGGACACGGCAGACTTTGTATGACACTTTAAGTTGACAAAAAAACTTAGGCAACACGTTGCATATAAAATATCAACCTGGTGTTTGATGAGAGCAACATGGAGATATTTTTTAGGCACTAGAGCAAGTAACCCTTTTTAAAGCATGGCGACATATTGAATGTATCCAACTCACTGGACACAAGAGTTACACAGCCCTCCATAAACCCCTTCCCCTTTCATTTCCTCTGCTCGTACTCACAGACAAAGCTTTAGGCTTGGATTGAATGTCACCATTCTATGCCCCCGGGCGGAACTCCCCCCCTCCCTGCTCTACCTTCCCCTCCAGCTCAGTGACTGACAGCCTTCCATGGCTGTCAATCATCGATAGCCCTCCCCTTCCCCCTCCCCTGGCAGCTGCGCTAGCTTGCGGCCGTTTACGGCGGCTGCTGTTAGCGCTCCACTATCAGATAGCATGGGAAATGACTTCTCCTTGGCCTCATTACACACACAAAGACACACACACACACACACACACACACACACACACACACACACACACACACACACACACACACACACACACACACACACACACACACACACACACACACACACACACACACAGCCCACTGACACAACAGACAAGGCCAGGGCACACGCTCGCAGTCCAAACAATCATGACACTCTCAACCTACAGATTCTTCAAACAGAGCGCACGGCAACGTGCACACGCACACGTGAGGATAATCCACTGCAGTGTAAATGCATACAGGAGGTTGGTAGCTCTATATGGCTCTCGTACATGGACCAACAAACTCATAGCCACACACACAGACTGCTACACACAGTCACCTGCACGTACACACACACACATGCGCGAGCGCCCGTCCCACACACTCAAACTTCACACATACGTACACACACACACACACACACACACACACACACACACACACACACACACACACACACACACACACACACACACACACACACACACACACACACACACACACACACAGGGTTTATTGATAAGGGATCTTTCCAAACGGTGACTCTAAATATTCACATGCCCCCTCAGATATTGATTGTCCTTATCTGTCATAATTCAGTGCAGTCTGAGTCCTATAGCAGGGCAAGCAAGAGGCGAGCACAGGGGCATGTCTATCAGCCACACACAATAGGCCCAGACAGATGTGACTCCTTTCTACTCCTTCTATATTCCACCACCATCGCTGGCCTTGTATAAACTCTCCAGCCTGAAAGCCTGTCAGAGTGCTCCATAAAACAACCAGCCCAGGAGACAAAGAGCCACAGTGCTATCCAACATGACACGGGGAGAGAGACTCCAATGCAGCCCTTCACTGCTTGCAGTGATGGTATGTACACAAGTATTGTTTTCAATATTTGTAATACATTGATATATATATATTTTTATGCATATATTAATTGTATTATTCAGGGTCTTCAGAAATTTGTGTCTTTCTAAGGACCTGCCTTTTGTGTTGTTCCCCTGTTTGTCAACTGAATAGAATCAACAATTATTTTCTATTGAGTTGAAAATAGTATTATTCTATACAGTCTACGATGAGAAGACAAAGCACCCACGTGGGGCGGCACTAGCTCAGGCTGGTAACCGCAAGGTTGCTAGTTCGATCCCCGGCTCCTCCTAGCTGAGTGTCAAGGTGTCCCTGAGCAAGGCACATTACCCTAACTGCTCCCGACGAGCTGGCTGTCGCCTTTGCATGGCTGACTCCGCCGTCGGTGTATAAATGTGTGTGTGATTGTGAGGCAATATTGCAAAGCGCTTTGGGTGGCTACTGGTTACAGAAAAAGCGCTCTATAAATGCAGACCATTTACCATGCAGAAATTTGAACTGTGTCCAATACTGGAAAAGGTATCCAACATTCAGCTAACTATTGGTAATCTGAGGCACAACAAAGTATGTATGGCCAGAAATAAGGCTGTCAGTAATCAAATAAATGTGTAGTTTGAGTGTACGTTTCCGCATGGGGTTAAATAGTACATGTGTTTTTTCTGTTTGTCTGTGCAGAGGTTCATACAAGGTTATCCTTCACCCAGTTTGTACTTGATAAAGGACGAATCACAGGAGATCAGGCCTGGTGGTGCGACGGTGAAATCTACATGAGGGGCCAAACAGTGGTATTATTTGCAGTAATTCTTGTTTATTTCCAATATGCCAAATAGGTCGAGTGGTGCTGCTGCAGTGGAGCACTATGCTGCGTTATGCACAACTGCAGATCTGTAAGGATCACCAGCTCGGTGCGCCTCTCTGTCGGCCATCTGCCTTGCTCTGGAGGAGCATATTTCGGTCCATTTATTTCAAGTGCTACCAAAATTTGACCGCTCTTCTGGACCTTAACTTTATGACCAAACATTGTACTAATGTGGCTCGGCATGCATCAATATGTCTGTTTCGGTGGACTGCATGTTTGGTGTCAACCTCTTTTTCTGCATAGAGCTCTGGCAAGAGACAGCGGTGTCGTCGTGGTGGGGATGCACATCTCCCCCAGACCTGGACATGGGGAAATGGCCGCAACACTGCAGCTATTCACAGGCTATCTTGTCGGGCATATTCCCCTGTATTACTTCAGTATCTGGGTAATTTCTCCAGGGCTCACGGAGTACCTGGAGGGGAGCAGGCTGCTGATATGATATTGGGTGCCTGGCTCGTCCGCCCTCTCCCCTACTGTGGTTATTGTCAACAGGGTGGCATTCATGCCTAACAGGGCCAGCAGAGGTTATCAGGCAGCCAGAGTGTGTACGAGGGGAGCAAATCAACCTGCAGGACCACCACGCATATATCACTCTTTGTAGCCCTCTGGGGATGACAGGGGATGGCTGTGTGTGTGTGTGTGTGTGTGTGTGTGTGTGTGTGTGTGTGTGTGTGTGTGTGTGTGTGTGTGTGTGTGTGTGTCCGTGCACACTAGTGTATGTGCAAAATAATACACATGGTGGTATAGAAAACTGTTTGTCTGCGCCTGTGGGAATATTGTGGCAGAGGAAAACCAAGTGTTATACTATATACTTAACCATGAACAAACAAATAATTTCTACCAGACTGATGTCTGCTTTATGCGGATGCTTCCACACTACTACTTCGCTAGCACAAGACTTTCTCGTCATTTAAGCACCACTTTTTCTCTCTGACAAAAGCATTTGTGCCAAAGAAAAGAATCAAAGAAGCCTTCCAATCCTTAAATCACACCATACTTTTGATAAAAACATGAACTGGCGTTAAACAACGTAGTATCCCAAAACATCTGATCATTTATCTAATCAAGCTATTACGCTTACTATGGTTGACATTTCAACAAAGTGAGGTTTGTTATGCACGTCACAAAATGTCACACCTTCTAGCCTAATTTCAAATAGAGTCTGGTATAGATTTTCCGAATATTAGATTCACCTTTCCAATAAATCACACAATCTATTTTTTCTCACCATGTTTTGCCTCTTTGATTGTAATGTGTTGAATTTGGACCGATTTCTAGGCATTTTTATATTTTTTAACTAGTTGATTATGTGGGACCACGCCAAGCTAACCCTCAGGACAGACATAGGACAGGACATTATTATGTAGATGGCAGTACGGCCGCAGACAGAGGCGATGAGAGGGAGGTGGCTGAGGTGAAGCCAAACGGTCGGCGTTCTCCAACCCTGTTCCGCCCCTTACCTTTTTATTGTTTTCTTTAATATCCTGAGGATTGAGTGACTTGTAGTCTCTGGTTGAAGAGAGAGAGAGAGAGAGAGAGAGAGAGAGAGAGAGAGAGAGAGAGAGAGAGAGAGAGAGAGAGAGAGAGAGAGAGAGAGAGAGAGAGAGAGAGAAATAGGGGGAGAACAAGATAAATACATGTCCCATGTAATGTTATAAGGACTCTAACAAGCAATTTCACAGCACTGCAATAAACGGAATGAATAGATTGACAGAACATTAATAACATTTATATGTACTACTAAACGAATAGGACATGGATGGACACACACGTAATGGTGCACACACGCACACACACACACACACAGACGCAACTAATTATTCTTTCATTTACATCCATGGGACTATTCCTTATTTCATGAACATTCCTGGCGCGAGCGCACACACACGCACATACACACAAACACACGCACACACACACACACACACACACACCTTGAGAAAAAAAGAGCCCTCAGCCCCATCATGGAAAATAAATTATTTAGACATTTCAGTTTGCAAATTTGTGTACAAAGCGATGTGCCATCTATGTATAATGATGCAAACCAAGTGGGAAATAAGTCTGACATGTCGGTCGCAGCAGGACTAAAGGTTAATTGTGTCAATGCGCAAGTCAGCATACATGTAAGAGCTTTAAATTAGTCACGCCGAGGCACTTCAAACAGCACATTTATAGAAGGACGTTTATAGCCCTCAATCCAATGTGTGCACATTGGATGACACACAGATCTTTCTCACTTTGTGTTTGTAAACCTTTGCGTTAGGAGTTGATGGAGGCAATTTAACAATGTCATGGCCTCTGTGTCGGAAGCAAAAATATGGAGCATTTCTTTTGAAGTGATAAAAATCTCTTCAGCAGCACAAAGATTACGGAGATTACGGTCTCCCAGCAGAGAAGGAATTAGGTTTGTGTGTGTGCATGTGAATTGTCATTTACCTACATTATGTGTATGTCTACGTGCGTGTGTGTGTATGTCTGTGTGTGTTCCACAATTGGTTGGAACTCGAGGGTTGCTGTCTTTGTGCAGTGTGTGTGTGTGTGTGTGTGTGTGTGTGTGTGTGTGTGTGCGCGCGTGCAAGCGTGCGTGCATGTCTCCTACATGTGGTCCGGTCTGAAGTGGTGCAACAGGGCGCAGAAGGCCAGGCCGTTCCTCCAGGAGGTGGTGAAGTTGGTGATCTTGACGCCGCGGTAGTTCTTGGTCACCTGGCGGCACCAGGCCAGCAGCGACTGGCTGGCGTTGGGCTTCCCCCCCAGCACCGGGCTGGGGATGGGACTGGGCTGCACCCAGGGGAGGGGGACAGGGACGACAGGGAGATGGAGAGAGAGCAGAAGAGAAAACAAAATCTGGTCAAGACATATTCTACACTCTCTAGTCCTCTCTCTCTCACTCTCTCTCTCTCTCTCTCTCACCACACACCCAGCATTTGTGAGTCAACAGTAGCACACAGAAACAACCATGTAAGCATTAGAGAAATGACACACTTTTACATTCTAATAACATTTTCGCCTTCTCTCTCACACATACACACACACAGACACACACACAAATGGATGGTCATAGTCAAGGTAGCATGTGACTGCGGAGGATGTAAACATCTTATTAATTAGCTCCGCCCTTTGAAGTCTTATCTGGGCCGAGAGCATTGACCAATTGGAATGCATCACTGCCCAAACTCCAAATCCCATAAATTCTTGATGGCACGTAGACACTCCCTTCCTCCCTCTCTGGGACATCCAGGGGAACCAGTGTGTTACGCTGATTATTCAGCCTGCTATTGGCTTATCTGACTGGGACAGAGGCATACGAGGTCATTCTCTGAGTGATCATTTGAGAGAATTTGGCAACAAAGATCAAAATGAACGGTGCAATTTAAATAGTTATTTGTATGTAATGCAGATATCTAAAGACCTGCTGGTTCATGGTGCAAACTATTACTATTTTGATTTCACACATGATTTCACATTGAGTTTAAAAGCAAACTTATCAATGTGGTTCATTGTCTGATTTCATATATAATCAATATATAATCAATATCATGTAAAAAGGGTGATGGTTTCCAAAGTAATGAATAAAATAATATTTTTCCTGGACTTCAAACTAAATAGGGAACTGCAAGTGCGGCTCCAAAGTGTTTCCCTCTTGCTGTAGCCAAACAACTCCCTCTGTTGGCCGCAGGGTGCAACAGCAGTCACACATTCGAACATTTGCGGGCCATTCTGAAATGTGACCTGTATTTTGGATTAGGGGAAATATTGCGTGTTCAACACAAAGCAGTGCTGTGGTGTAAGACCTGTCTTTGTTTTCACAGTGTGAAGTGTGTGTTTGATAGACATGACTATGTCAAATGTAGTCGCTTAACCACCGTATGTAACCACTGAACGCGCAACGTGTGTGAGGGTGCTATACCACAGTGCATCTGGACTGGCTGTATCTAAACATGTACACACAGGCCCTGAAGCCAGCGAGAGGCCACCAGGACCAGCACACATGAGAGGGGACGGGCGACAGTGTCTAGCAGTGACCTTTGACCTTTAGTGCAGGGTTTGCGTGTCCACGCACGCATGTTCGCATGATGTGTGTTTAGTCGTGTCTCGGCCCCTAAGGCTGCAGGGTGAGAGAGAGAGAGAGAGAGAGAGAGAGAGAGAGAGGGAGAGAGAGAGAGAAAGAGAGAGAGAGGGAGAGAGAGAGAGAGAGAGAGAGAGAGAGAGAGAGAGAGAGAGAGAGAGAGAGAGAGAGAGAGAGAGAGAGAGAGAGAGAGAGAGAGAGAGAGAGAGAGAGAGGGAGAGAGAGAGGGAGAGAGAGGGAGAGAGAGAGAAAGAGAGAGCGAGAGAGAGAGAGAGAGAGAGAGAGAGAGAGAGAGAGCCTTAGGGGCCAGACACTTGACATTTCCGGCTCATCTTTAAGAGAGGGCCTTAACCTTTCCCTGTAGCTCCCACAGACACGTATTAGGGCGTCCTCCACAATGTCGGCGTGTCGCACAGAGGGAAACAAAAAATACAGCGAAGGAGAAGGAGGGGAAGGAGGAAAGAAAGGAACGAGAGGTAGGAGAGGCGCAACAGGCTTGAGAGATGAGAGAGAGAGGAGTTAATCCTGAAAGACAACATGGTCACAAACTGTGGCACAGAGAAAGTGGCGAGGCTTCAGCTATTCGTCTTTTCTCTCCCAAACAGTTGCTGTGACATTTAAACGACACCTGGAGCTGTCTTTTACAAGAACCGGGTTGAGATATATTATTGGTTCATTAGAAAGTAACATGGCTGTTTGAGAAATACAAGACTAAAGACTGTGCTACATATATATATATATATATATACATGTATGCGTATGTGTCTTGTATTTGCGTGTATGGGTGTGTCTGTGTGTGTCTGTGTGTGAGTGTGTGTGTGAATAGAGACCATTTACCTCTCTTTGTCTCTCTCTCTGAGTGCTGGTTGAAAGTAGCAGTCTAATTGGACAGCTCTAATTAACCTGGGATTAGTGACCAGGTGCTTTTAAAGCAATTAGACACACTGCATACTCCAGCACTCCACACCCTGCTGCTGCCCCCCGGTAACACCACACACACCAACATTAAACATGTATTCACACACACACACACACACACACACACACACACACACACACACACACACACACACACACACACACACACACACACACACACACACTGAAAACATGTGCCCACATTCAACATGCACGCACAGTCTCCAATGCGGTTGGTAGTAAAAACTCACTTTGATACCTTAACACAGACACTCAACATGCATACTACGGTCAATTATGGTTAACCAATCATGAGATTCCCCAACCCCCATACAACTACACTAACTCAGCCGCGGAAAGAGACAATTTGTTATTTAAAGATGAATGCAAATACATGATATAGAAACCCGCAGTGAAGGGCCAGCTCCAACCCTCCCTAAACGAGACAACATGCTTACTTGCCTATAGCAACATGCGCATGTTGTGTGTAATTATGGTATTGCTTTCCACAGGTACCCCAAGGTATTTCGATTTGTACAGTTTATTCCAGATTTTTGCATGAACAATTGGTTTCTGTCTTTGTGTGTGTGTGTGTGTGTTTGTTTGTGTGTGTCTGTGCATGGCGAAATGTGTGACTGTGTGTGCCTGCATGTGTGTGTTGGTGTGTAATGCATTTGTAGGTGTGTGTGCGAGCGTGCCGGTGTGTATCTGTGTGTGTGTCAGTGTGTCATGTTAGCTGAGCTCCAGGGTGGGATTAGTGGGGAGCACAGCGCCTACCCACCCACATTCCATATATTACACACAGAAAGAAATGAAAAGACAACCTTTAATATTATCAGCACCCCATAATCTCAACACTTCCTGCTGCTATGGTACTATTATACACAGACGCGCACACACACACACACACACACACACACACACACACACACACACACACACACACACACACACACACACACACACACACACACACACACACACACACACACACACACACACACACGCGCGCGCGCGAGCGCACAGGCCAGGCCAGCACACACACGCCAACACGCCCACAAACACAAACACCAACCAGACCGTCACAACAAATGGTTCCATTCCATTCACATATGTGAATATATATATATATATATATATATATATATATATATATATATACATTTAGTTTGTACAAATCCATCTAAATGTTTCCAATGTCAATTCAATGTAAACTGACAGAACTAACTGAATGTGAATTTGAACCGAGCTAGCTCAAGGACACTGGGGCACGGGGGTCGCCTGCTCACGTCCTCCCCATCCACAACCGATTCAATAGTTTGATAGCTGCGAACACATGAATCTATAAGTTATTTCTAAATGAAACCCAGTGTTTGGACGGGACGGCCCAGCGATGCCCCAGGCCCTCCCGGCCCGTGCCCGGCCCGAGTGGCGGGTGTGGAGGCAGCGGGCTGGGGAGCAGCCTGTGATCCATTAGTTAAGCTAGCCTTTCAGCGGGCTAACAGAGATACAAGCGAAGCGGCTTTAAGTGGCGGGCCTTGTCTCCCTCTCCGGGGCGGCGCGCTTCAATGGAGACGTAACTGGGCATCAGCCCCTGCCACGCAAAGCCACCGGTGGAGTGGGAGAGCAGCGCTCCCGCCGCGCGCCCCGCTCCCATCTCACTCCCAGGGCTTCAAAGCGGCGTGTCAGAGTGTCAGATTTGAGGAGGTGCTGAATCTCATACTCTTTAAAACTTGTAATCCGCTCAAGAGGCCAACGGCAACACACAGAAAAAAAGAGAGAAAATAAGAAATAGGAAAAGACCCTGTCCTAAACACACAGCGCGTGAGCATCCACTATAATGGATGGATATTCATGCGACGCATGTCCTGACACCAACACTTTAGAGAGATACTGCCGTGATGTATATGAAACGGGCCGCACACTGGGGCGTTAGACTAAACTAAGTGTTTGAGAAGCTTAACCCTCTTTTGGACGCAGCCATCAACATCCACCGCTGTCCAGACAGCCACACAAACAACGTGGCGTCAGCATACCTTTTTCAGGAAAATAACCAGACCTGAGATCAAGCCAAGTGGAGCATTCACCAACTGGTTGGCAGAGACTGGCAAAAACGTCATGTTTTTACACCAGTTTCTTAGAGTAGACAAACTCTCATGTTTTAAACCACAATGTAGGGTTTGCTGGCGCTTTAATAAAAGGTGGTAGTGTGATGGAGTGCATGGTTGGGGCCCTCAGTCTTGGGGACGGCCCTCTTCTGTATTCCCAACCATTTGTACTATTTAATTTGCGTAATCAACGTCACATTATAACCGGCGAAACACCTGGCTTTATCAAAACCATTAAATTATGTGTCAGATTTCAAACGCTTGAGAGTTGTGTCAGGGAACAAGGGGGGAGGGTTTAATCAAAAGTTTAATTATGTAAATTGTGATGTGGAGAGGATGGAACAATGGGGGGAGAGGTGGGAAGGAACCAGGCTGGGAGCGGAGAGGATAACTAATGTAGCGTGGAAAATAATACACATTAACATACAAAGGAAATATTGTATTACTGGTGTTCTCATGCCAAGAGGAGAGGAGACGTGTCCGTGACATAGCAGGTGTTAACTACCTGCAGGCCTCACATGCTGGCCGCCTGTTTGTGATAATGTGTTCGCCTTAATGGAAGAATTTACATCGAGGGGGGCGGGGGGTAAACTGTGTTCGCCCGGCTTGAGACCCTCTTCGACATCATTGCATAATGAGCCCCTCTATTAAGGAGGTAAAAAACAATTGTTGCTGCAAAGATGGCATAAAACTTAAGGGTGCAGTGTGTAGAATGAAGTGGAAGGGAATATAATATTGATAAGTGTTTATCATCATTAATGTAATCACATGAAAAAGATATTGTTGTGTTTGGGGACATTCAGTTGGTTGCAATCTGCAACCTCACTGCTAGATGCCACAACTTCGACACAACTAACCTATAACACATTGGTTTATTAAGGGTAACAATGCATTCATTAATGTATTTTTAATAAATGTTAAAATTGACCAAAATCAAAAAGCTTACACTCTTTGTCATCATCGCTCAAAATGGAAGCAGACAGGTTATCTTATTCATAGTATATGCAAGTCATTATTTGCATGTATTAAGTAAGGGATAATGTATAGAACACCGGTCATTATCGGGAACATAAGCTCCGCCCTGAAGGGGCTTATTTTCGATAATGATTGGTGAAGTTCAATACATTATCCCGCTTATTACACGGCTACTTGCCAAAACGAAAAAATAAAATTGTCTTTTTACAATTTTTTTGTTACCAGTATTCGTAGTGTTGATCAGCAAAGAAATAGTCTGCCAAGGACGTTGATGTCGCTTAGCAACCGAAGACGCTGGGGTTGACAAGTTACCGGACTACTTACGGAGTTTTGCCAAAGACGTCATTAGAGGCAAAAAATCCTTTGTATTCCTGGACAGCGGTCAATTAAACTTAGCAACGGTGAATAATTTTATATAATTCACCGCCAGAAGTTGTGAAGGGCCCATTCAAGTGAATGGAGTGTTCCACAGCATTGAGAAGACCCGTGTTATAAAACAAAGTAATCTGTGTATACAGTTGGTTATATGTGATTGCTTATATTCAGCATTATTTATTTTGCTCAGTCCAATTGCCCATTGGAGCTAGTATTTTGTTTATAGTTTGATAGAGGTTAGCCTGATGCAAGCTTCAGGCATATTGCATATGCATATTAAACATACAACAACAACATATATATTACCGCCTGGTATGATAACCTAATAATAAATGGAAACATTTGCCAATGTCTTATTATTTAGTAAAATCTGATATTTCACTAGTTTAAAGTCTAACAATAATCAAAGATCATTCAAAAGAGGAAGATGAATATTCCATTCATCATCCATGTGATAGGTGAGAATATGAGTGTGTTGCAATATATATTCAGAGGTATGTGTGTACTCATGTGGGTGGGATTGGGCGAGTATAGGTGAGGCAGTTTCATGTCCCAACTCAGAGTCAGCCTGTGGGCCAGGAGGGAGGTACGGTTGGCTTTCGCTCTATGAGATGCAATGTGTAGAAAAAAAAAAGGAAAGGGATCTCTCTTTTCCAGGCATGCTTGGCTTTCAGGATCCCATTCTGCTCTCTCGGGGAATCCAAATGCAGAGAGGTGGAAATGAATAAAGAAGGGAAAATAACAGTTAGGAGAAAAGCTTGCCAGCCATCTTAGTTGCCCCCTACAACAGCTCGCCTGCCCACCCTGCCTGGCTGGCTGTTTCTCTGCTAACATTTAACACTGGGGCATTATGTGTTGTAAGCACTAGCTTTAGCTTGTCGAGGAGGCGGCGCTAGCGTTACCCAGAATTATGCCTCTGCACATTAGCTTTGGCTGGGGAAAAAAGGGCTTGCTGGGAAAGATGAGGAGAGGAGGGGAGGCAATATGGAAACTGAGTTCATTTTAACATCAACAAAACCAGATGTTGTCCTCTCTCGCTTCTTTCCTCCCGTCCAATTCCCTTTCTGTTGTAGATGCTTCTTAAACTCAAAATGAATTCCTTATTATTCAAGCAATCCTTCCTCAAACGATGCAGGACGACCCATCCTGCACTTACACTCGGATATTTCTGCTACCCATTCAATATCCATGACATGCCATGTCAGAATGTAGTTTAAACAGGATCTCCATGAATCAAGAAAACACCAACCAGCTTTTGCATGTATCACCCTCCTTCCTCTGTCCAAAGAAAGGAGCAAGGACAACTCGAAGGTGGAGGGGGAAAAAGGGGGTGAGATGGGGCGGTGTGAATCTATCTTGCATTAATCTCCTTTAACAGCCTCTTCAACAAACAAATTAGAGGTGCGTGGGTTCACCGATCAAGCCTGGCTGATAACGCCAACAGTGGCATTTATCAATTAATCTCAGCCAAGGAGGGGGAAACTCATTAAGGAAACCATTTGAAGAATTAGCGGCCACAGGTAAAGAGGCTGACTGAATCTGTGTCTGTGGTGTGTGTTGGTTGCATGTGTGTGTGTGTGTGTGTGTGTGTGTGTGTGTGTGTGTGTGTGTGTGTGTGTGTGTGTGTGTGTGTGTGTGTGTGTGTGTGTGTGTGTGTGTGTGTATGTGTGTCAGATGGAGCATTGAGTCGGTGTCTCCTGTGTGTGCGTGCGTGTGAGTGTGTAGGTCCCTGCCATTGTCCAGCGTGGCATGGGGCTACTAAATGATCATAAGGGTGATACCACAGCCAATTATAATGAACATAATTACAAAGTCACCCCTGTGACGAGGAGGCTGATCGGAATACGCATGCATCAACACTCCCAGCCAGGACGGCTATGTTGCGTGTGTTCGCTTATATACAAGTGCCAAGGACCGGGTTTGTGTGTCTGTGTTTTCTTGTGTTTGCCCTTCATTTGCCTTTGAGGTGGATTATAATTTTTTACTTTAGGGTTGCGTTTGTGTAGCTATTTCTAACTACATAACAAATTTTAAAGGACAGTCTATGGTATGTTTTCATGACAATAGGCATGAAGTGACCTGGAAGCATGGTGGAAGGACGTTAAAGGTAGCTACACGCCTAATACACTATAGTAGCAATGTGGTCATCAGCATTCATGCACCCAAAATATACATATTTTCATCTACCTAAGAAGATGTTGTACTTTTTAAAGTAAAATGTATCACCTGGTGCACTCTAAGAGCAAAATGAAGGTGCCACATCTATGAAGAACTTTGTGCTCTTGTAAACAATGTTGTGCTTTAAACAATTTAATCATTAACACATTGTATAAGTATGAATGGTAAAAATATCTACCCAATCCCAACACACTATGACCCTTAGAGGAACTAGGAACCTTTGGAGGAACTAGGAACTTTTGCAAGACCTAGGAACCTATGTAGTATCTCAACACTGCATGACTGCGCAAAGGCAAAGGTGTTTTTACTATGCTGATCAATCTTAAACTGCAAGAACATAAGGGCTTCTCTGCGGTGCGGCAACAGAGTTCACATTAAAGAACCAAGCATGGACCTGTTTTCCCAAGTGCTGGTTATTGATTTAGTAGTGACTTGACTTTAGTAATTGCTACATTAAACCACATAAAACTCAATCATTCATTTATTTATTGAATACACTTGAGTTAATGATTCAAGTGTTATATTAGACATTTTTGTTAAGAGTATAATATAATGTTATTGTTGTCTTATAATTGGTGGCATTTTGTTGAATTTTGTGTACTTAATATAGCGCACCCCCAACCCCCTCCCCCTCTCTCCAGCTGACCTAGTGAATGTATTGCTTACTGCTCAGTTTTTAAGTTCACAGTGGAAGTTCATAATGAAGTGGTGAGAAACACAGCATTACACATTGCTGTGATGTGATTTTAATGAATAAAAACATTACCGGTATATACTTCATATTCATTTTAAATAACTTAAAGGGTATGTTCATTATCAGAAGTTTATTAATGTAGATGTAAATGCAATTTTTGATGAATCTTTCTTCATTTGGGTTTGGTTTTAGTCTATTTAAATGTAGTTCCTGGGTCTACAAGTTCGGGGACATTTTGGTGGAAAAGCGGCTATATGAGATAAGAAAATGTGCTCAAATATTTTCGTTTCATTATGATACTTTGTTGGAACAAATGAGAGAATGGGGGGCCACCATAGTCTAGGTAGTATGATGTATCACCTGCTGTTTTAGTTAACCTCTTGTTCTTCCTTCCCAGTTGGCTATTGTGTGCACTTTCTTTCAAATACATTTAAAAAGGTAATTTGATTTGTCAAAGAAAACCATTGAGGTGTTTAATGGAGAATGCAGTGGTACACTGCTGACTGGCAACAGAAGTCCTTACAATTGACAGGAAACAGCTGTCTGAGCCAAAACTCAGTTTTTTTAATGGGCTGTTTTTCTTGTTTTTATGAAACACCATCTTCTTTCAAGGTTTCATAAAACCATGAATCTGACCTGTTTGCCTTGCCCTACCCTCTCCAGTCCAGCCACGCTACTGTTAATGGTTTAACACTGCATTGATTTCAGGGATTGATCTTCCAGCAGCCAAAGTGTTCAGTAGTGGTTTAAAAGGCACACCTGCATAGTGTAGCCAGGGACATACAAGGGGTGCTGGGGGGTGATGAGCGAGGTTGGAGGTGGATAAGGGGGTAAGGGTAGGACCGGTACAAATAGAGGCAATTAAAGCCTTATATTTTCACCACTTATGCTCTCTTTCCGAAACATATACTTCCTCTCTCTCTCTCTCTCTCTCTGCGAAACGCACACACACCTTTTCAAATACACAGCCATGCAGACTAATTGAGTACAATGCCCTCAGAAAGAGTACATCCGCAGTCTGGTTTTGTTTTTGTTTGGGTTGTTCCCCTCTGAAAGAGTCTGGATTAGTTCAATTAAAAGCCGGCCACTTAAGCCTGAGAGTCGCTGGGTTTGGTCTGACTCTGTGACTCTAGTTCAGACCGTAACGCGGGGGGTCCCAGAGCTGGGGGTCCCGGATCGCCCAGCGGGTCAATGAGGAGAGGTCTCTAGTGGGACTGGGATACCCCCTATCCAAAATCCCCTTTAGCTTCAAAATAAAAGCGTTGGGGAAGATTATCACCGTCGTAAGATAGAGTTACCCCCACTTCCCAAACAGAGAACACACACGGCGTGTTTAACAACGGCAGAATAAACATTGCAGGTTACGCATCACAAATAAATGTGCTTGACCAAGTGGGTCCCAGGAATAAAGTATTACACCTTTCAACGTGAATAATGAAAATGTCTTATTATGCACCTGACCTGACTCAACTGTAGCCCACTATTACAGCGGTTACATACCATTAGAGCCCGACCGATTTATCGGCAGGCCAATATTATCGGCCGATATTAGGCATTTTCCAAACTATCGGTATCAGCATTTATAATGGCTGATTAATGAATATTTACATTTTATTATTATTATTATTTTTTGGGGGTTAGTTTGTTCTTGTTCAAAGGATTTTGAGTCTTAGAACTTAAGTTTGCATTTTTATACATTTTATTTATCAGTGTGTGTGTGTGTGTGTGTGTGTGTGTGTGTGTGTGTGTGTGTGTGAGTGAGAAACGTCAACGAGGGAGTGGACGAGCGAGGAGAGCGAGCGGTAGTGTGCGTGTCAGTTTATGGAAGTAATGAACGAGTCCGGTTGTGATAATAGAAGAATAGAAGAATAAAGTACCCAGCCTGTCAAGAATCGGTGGACGCGACATTCCGACCATATTCCGACCATAAGCAGACCCACTGCCGGTCAAAGTGAAGGGTGTTTCCCCCGAGAGAGCATCGGCCCTTGAGGGAATGTCTCCCCTGTTCTCCTCGACTACGGTCTGGGAGCCGACAGCAGGAAAGGTGTAACACTAACCATCTCATAGTTGGAGGCAGAGCGCAAGAGGATATACGTGCTCCAATAGTGCGAGTTAAAAATAAAGCATATATATTTGAACGATTTTAGTGCGAGTTAAAAATAAAGCATATATATTTGAACGATTTTAGCTTGTGTGTGATTTATAGAAGGCACTCATTACTTCACTAAACTGACACTCACACTACCGCTCGCTCTCCTCGATCGTCCACTCACTCGCTGACGTCACACACACACACACACACACACACACACACACACACACACACACACACACACACACACACAGACACACACAGCAAGTGATATGAGATAGGCCCACTTTCGCGTGCTCAGGAAATTCTTTCTCGTGAGCACCAGATACTTTCTCGTGCTCACAAGAAATGTTAACATTTTCATTCTTTTACCCAAAGTCCCTTTATGGGTTCCGTACTTTTTTGTTGTGACAATAGAACAATAAAATAGAGTTTATTTTTAAACTGCATTACCTTATTATTTTAGTGAGGGCTCATAAGCGTTTCTGGAATTTCTTTTTAAAATATATATCGGCCGATATATATCGGAATATCGGATTTTTAAATCACCAAATATTTGTATCGGTATCAGCCTTAAAATCCTTTATCGGTCGGGCTCTACATACCATACTAACTATTTGATGGGGAGACGAACAAACTGATAATCCAGGGAAGTAAGCCTGCACACACTTGTGTGGGACAACACACACACCAACAGGCCCTTTTGGGTCTTCCATAGAAGCCCTATTAGTCTGCCACAGGGCCTCTCATAGAACACATCAATCATGGAGGGATTAGCCAAGTCCTCCTGCAAGCTCCGGACAGGTCTCACTCACACACACACACACACACACACACACACACACACACACACACACACACACACACACACACACACACACACACACACACACTCTAATACTGCTTTCATTTTGATTTTACGCCATCTCTATTCTGTTAGGTTCACTTTTCATCTCCGTCTCTCTCTCTCAGCTTGTGAAGTAATCCTTGGCAGATAGAGCTAAAGAGGACTTGCTAAAGACAGATTACAAGCACTGCCTCGCCGAAGACCTTCCTTACACCGGACCAAGGTGTGCGCATTGGGACTGGCATGCTTTGTAGTCCTCTGCTTAACTGGTGAACTCAAAACGCACACTGTACAAAAGCTAAACAATAGCCACATTAGCAAAGCTGGATCAAAGTGTACGTGTGAAATATATATATATATATCATATATATATATATTTATGTATATATTTATATCCCATTCCCCCACACTAACAACATACATAGCCATTTAAGCCTCACAGACAGAGTGGTCTTGGCATCAAGGAGTCTAACACATGCCGCCATCACCAGAGGGGGATCCCTTTTTTTAACTATAAACAAAGTGACATTGTCCAGTGCACTATCAGAAGAAACAGCAGATAAACGCTCACATTATTATGCGCTATCAGAAAACGTACTATTTAAATCAGTTCATAAACCAAACATCCACGTGTCCTCAGAAGCACTTCAGTCATAATCACTGAATCCTCAAATGCAGCGACATCATCTTGGTACAACCCAGCGGGTTTTGAACTGTGCTGAGGAACAACAACAGGTGGATGAGTTACACGTCCACGGAGGATGCGGGACGGGGCTGTCTTAGGTACCAGATACCACTCCCTGCTCCCTGGCCTGCTGAAAGCAATGCCCTGCGGCCAGGCGGGGGGAACAGGGACCCCCAGTGAGTGTGGGGGGACATTGACCGCATGGTAGCAGGAACCGGCTCTCTTCTCTCCCAAGAGATCCAATGACAAACTCACAGCGAGTAAGCAAAGAGGGGTTGTGTTTGGGAGGGGAGTGCAGGGCAATTGGGTTAACGAGAAAAAGGAGGCTGTTGAGAGCTACTGACTTAAACCAACCCGACTCCTCGGCAGGATTATTCTCCTAATATTACATAGCTTTATAGAAGGCAGGGAGAAGGAGGTTTCTGCAGTATGGAAGTTAATGGGTAAATAACCGGTTCCCTTGGCCATGCGATTGGCCAAGTTTCAGATAAAGTATGACTACCAGTTGGTATTTGATTGTGAGATTTATAAATCAGATTTATACTACAGCATTTCACTTTCTTTAGTATTAGTTCTCACTTCAGCATCTTGCAATAGCATTACCTATTTGTATGAGCCAATTGTGATAAACATTTACATCATGGCAATGTTGATCAATTATAATAAAAAACGTTGTTGAAATGTGGTTTACCGTCATCTTCATCTCAAATATATACCAATGGTAAAAAACATAAATAAATTCCAATTTCACTACAGGAGTCATGCGGCCGTATGAATATTGCAGACTAGTCTCAGAGTGAGTAAAACATGTGTGATATGAAGTAAGATGAAGTTTCTGCTATCCTTATCAGAGAAAATGTATGCAAAGAAAAGAATAGAGGGTCATTGAAAAAGTGAAACAGTCAGAAGATTAACAGGAAGCTTCCTTCCTGCTCTGAAAACGGCCCCATAGTTGTCAACAGCAACCTCAGGGAAACTATCCTACCAATAACCCTGGCCCAAGTTAATTAGGAAATATCACAGTCCTGTACGAACCCAATTAAATAATGGTTAATTTATTCTAATTTCAGTCTGACGGCGGGTCGGGTGGGGGGCCGGCGGCGGGAACGCAGTGTTGGCCCCTGGCTTCCTCTGGGCCCCTGCGTGCTCGGGAAGAAACACTCCTTCATTTGAACCCTCTGATTAACGCACCGATGATTAAGGCACTAGGACCCCCCTCGCCAGAGGTGCAAAGGAAACGGACTGTGTGTAAGAGTTAGGCAGTGTATGTGTGTGTGTGTGTGTGTTTGTGCGCGTGCATGCGTGTGTGTGTTTGCATAAGACAATATGTATAGCGATAGGAAATCTCTGTGAGGGTGCATGTACGAAAAGGACTTACTCTTTGTCAAAGCTTTTATGTAAATGTAAAGATAATATTGGACTTCTAAAACTTTCCACCATTGAACAAAGGCCAACTTTGAAGTTCTTCCTCATATGAAAATGAGGCAAAATGATTTGTCAAGCGGAAACCGAATGAAAATCCAAAGATCAGCGCATTTAACTGTGGAGCCATGTGTCTCGGCAGTGGGATGGAGAGAATCGATGGAAAGGAAAAAGGAGGAGCAAGTGATGGTAGGAACGCAGGGAGGGGTGAAATCGGCACCGTGTTGGGTATGGGTGGTCATAGTTGGCCTGGCGGATCTCACGACCCGGCTGGCAGGAGCGCGCTCTGTTCATTTAAATTAATCCTGGATACGTTTGCAAAAGCCCTTCTACAGAAGTCCAACTTAAACACAAGCCCTGTGTCACTCAACATCACAGGCGTTGGGCAGAGAACACAGCAGAGGAGAAGTCAGGTTTGATGAAGCTCCCAGCTGCCACTAGGTAGTTACTCTCAGCCATCCAACAGTCTCAACTAGGAGGCTGACATTCTGTGTATATATCAACTATGTTCAATCTTATGTTCGATCACTAGTTGGTTACATGGTTAATGCAAAAAATATATTTTATATTTATTTGCACATTATTCAATCATAGATGAACAGGATTTGACGCAGAATGTATTAATGTAGGACGTAAAAACTTTTTTTAGTAGGACGTCCACAGCAAAACACAAATGAAGGCCCTTTATTTGCTATTGGGGGGAACGGGGGATTTCCTTGTAACCTAAAACGTGCAAATCCCCCAGCTGTGTGAGTTGAAATGTGTGCAGATGCTTTCTATGTTTTGATGTACCCAAATCAATTTCAGAGAGAAACGCTATCGAGCTGTCACACATGAGGAAACTGTCTGAGAGCCGTGTCTCAGCTGCCAACTGTCCAGTGCTATAGGCATTTGTTGGGGGAAATGTAAATCAAGTCTGGTTAATGCATGTGTAGAGCAGGCAACCCTAGAACAACATATGTCCAGTGTTGTCCTGATTACATACGGGCTCTTTGTTCAAGTAGTTGATTTAAAGACACACTTTCTGAGATACTTGTTTCAAAGTAGGATAGAGAAAAAATGTACGTGCCCAATTCCTTGCCTTCTCCACTTCTCCTTCCTAGGCTAAGATACCACTTAAACTGTAATCTATAGCAACCAAGAACATTTCTAAGCAACTTTCTATATATTCACTGATTAATAACATGGTCATGTCAGCAGATACTGAAATGATATATAATTTCTTCATTAGCCATACAATACCATTGTGCGGCATCTAATCTGTGATCCAGCAGTCACAGGTAATAGTAGAACTTTAGGGGGCGACGGCATTAAAGCCTTGGCTGGAAAGAAGAAATAGGAGGGGGCACACCTTGTTTCCCGTTTCTTTGTGGAGGTATTCATTTGCACAAGTGGATGAAGCTTTCAGAATGGTCTTTTTATAGTTATATTCTACAGTGGGCAATCTACATGGGGTTGATTTGAATAGTTCTGACACGTTTCCAGGAACCTCTGTGTCAGGGACAAGATGTTTGAGTTTGTCTTCCCACAGGGAAAAGTTTAGTAGTGCTGGCAGAGTTTGTGTTTGCTCAAAGCCATTCACCTTCTTAGGATCCATGCCTTCAGAAACGCTGACTTCCCCCAGATTTGAGATAAATTACTATCATTTTATAGATTACAAATCTGAAGTATAACTAAATTATTGATGCAAATATAGCATATAATGCGACATGCAAACAAGGGACCATGGCATTTTATAGATTAACTTTGAATAATCACAACATGAATTCGTGAAGAAATTATTTAATCTATGGAAAAGACAACAAATAAGATAGGAAGCAACTCTTGTGTCTGACAAACTCACAGTATGCTGCAGGGATTACTTCTTTGACATAATTTTATAATTTTGAGCCACGTTTACAAATTATATTTTCCATCTAGGTGAAATATGTCCTTTATGTTTGAACCTATGGACTTGCTTTGATAGTAGTTAGGGTTAGGAAACGTTTGGAAATGTAGAGCGTGAGATTTGAATGGAACTGATGAAACAACTGCCTCTCCTCCACCATGTTGGCATCTTGTGCCGCTGGTGATCGACTGTGGAACGATGCTTTGGAGGAACAAGAAGCCTTAAATCCAGAAAACACATGTAACCGCAGATATAGAAGACACACTAATCTCTGTTGCTTATGATTTACCATTCAGCCAAACGCTATGGGATATTCACGACCCTTCAGGGAAAGATGTAAATTCAAAAGGCGAAATAACATATTTTAAAATGCATACATTTCTATTCATATTTAGAGATTAGGTATAGTTGTTTTTTTTATCATAGTGCTACACTCATTGCTTGCATAAGTAGCAAGTGGGGATGAATAAACATGCGGAGGGAGCATGCAGTGCAGCATGGATTCAGAGCTTTGCTATGAGAGAGCTAGAGGTTAACCATGTATTGGGGCGGGTTACATCTGGTGACATACATATTCACCCAGCGAGCCCAGGGCATGTTGGAATCTATACCCGCACATGTGCCGAGAAATGGTGACAATCACCGTTTACAAATGGATCAACTCTGCTACATGCGCATGCACACAGAAATCCACACAGCTCACCCACACCCACAACGCCCATGTACACACACACCCCCCTCCCTACAAATCACTAGTGGGACCATCTCCTGTCTTAATCCTTAAGAACTTCATGGATGCAAAGGTCATCATTCAGCCCACACAAAAATGGGGTGTATGTGCGTGTGTGTGTGTGTGTGTGCATGCATGCGTGTGTGCATGTGGGTGTGTGTTTGTGTGTGCCCTGAAACTGTGTGGAAATAAATCAATACATTTCCAATGCGGCTGTATATGTCAAGAAACCCTGTAGCACCTATACAGTCGATTGCTTACTTGCATCCAATTTCGCCCAACTCTCATCTATTCTACCAATCTCTCTCTCTGTTTTCTCCACTACTTCTTCCCTTCATTCTACTCTCCTAACACCCCCATTCCTCTACCACGACCACCAGCCACCCAGAGCTCCAGAGGCAGCTCTTGGCAAAGTTTGGCCAACCACAGGCCACTGGCTCTGGGTAATTAAAGTGGTTAAGGCCCCCCTCACCCACGGTCACAGACAACTGCAGTGGGGTGATAAAGGCACAGTGCCATAATGACATAGACGGCCGGCGTTAGCACCCAGCTACACTAAAACAGTCAGCCAGCCAGACACACAGGGTGGGGGGACTGCTCGCGTCAGGCTAACTGTACCGTGTGTGTGTGTGTGTGTGTGTGTGTGTGTGTGTGTATGTTTGTGTGTGTTGGGGGGGTCAACCTCCTTGTGATTAGTCTGCTGTAGTTAAGCCTCCAGTGTTTAAGCCCCACATATGCTCATTGGGCCCGAAACACACACACACACACGCCTTCATGCCCATGCACATACATACACACACATATAAACGCACCACACACACAAGCAGGCACACCCCCACCCCCCAACAGCCAATCCTTCCCCCACCAGTAGTGTGACCAACAGCCATTTAATTACATCACGCCATGATTTACCTCATTTAAATAAATAAACAAACATATGAACGCACACCAATAAATATATACCTATATTCAAATGAGCAGATGAAGAAGCCGGGCAAGCATGCAAAATGCATCAGAAGGCGGGACTGCACAAGCGTAAAAATAAATAATGTGGAGGACCAAGACGTGCACACACGTGTGAGCAACCACCATATCCATTTCAATCATCTCTGAAAGTTACACAGGCTGCAACTAATGTACAACAACAGTGTATTCCTAAAGGTGTGGTTGGTGTCTACGATCTGTACCGATGGAAAGTGGCTGTTTGCTACACGTAGCCGGACTTTTGACCACACATTTCCTATTGTTTGCTCAAAATGTTTTATTTATTCGGCCAGTGTAATCAATACATCCCACGTCATCAACCTCTAAAATTGTCAGCCATGTTCTTTAGGTCTGAGTTCACAAACCAAAGAAGCTGCCCAGCTTTCATAAACTTTTTCTAACATTGAGGTTCCTCCTGATGTTGGAGTTCAACTACCTCTTTCTACATCCCGGTAACTCTGTGTGTGTGTGTGTGTGTGTGCTTGTGCGTGTGTGTGTGAGCGTCTGTGTGAGCGTGTGTGCGTGTCCGTGCGGGTGCGTGTCTGTGTGTGTGTGTGTGTGTGTGTGTCCGTGCGGGTGCGTGTCTGTGTGTGTGTGTGTGTGTCCGTGTGTGTCCGTGCGGGTGCGTGTCTGTGTGTGTGTGTGTGCGTGTGTGTGTGTGTGCCTTCAGATCATGTAATGAATGGACCTCCAGACGGCTGCCTACCTTGGGAGAGGAGGAGGGCAGCTCCCTCCCTGCCACCACGGCCACAAGCCCGGGCGGCTGGGCCCCCTCCCGTGAGGGGCCTGTACTGGGCCTAGGGGGAGTGGGACCCAGATCCAGGGAGTTGGGGCCTGGGCCGGCACCAGGGCCCGGGGGGAGAGGGGCCCGTCTCTTCTGGCTGCTGTACACGTCCAGGGAGGCGGAGCCGGAGGAGGACTGTTGCACCGGGCTGGAGGCCCTTGGCTCGAAGAATGGGTTAGACCTGGGAGCAAGAAGGGAGAGAGACACCGACAGAGAGAGAGAGAGAGAGAGTGAGAGTGAGAGAGAAAGAGAGGGAGGGAGAGAGAGAGAGAGAGAGAGAGAGAGAGAGAGAGAGAGAGAGAGAGAGACACAGACAGAGAGAGAGAGAGAGAGAGGGAGGGAGGGAGACAGAGAGAGAGAGAGAGAGAGAGAGAGAGAGAGAGAGAGAGAGAGAGAGAGAGAGAGAGAGAGAGAGAGAGAGAGAGAGAGAGAGAGAGAGAGAGAGAGAGAGAGAGAGAGAGAGAGAGAGAGAAAATGAGACAAAGGCAAAGAAGTGATAGATAATTATTTGCATGAATGTTTGATTTCAAAAGCATCTTTCACCTTCTTCAACGATTTTAAAAAGCACACAGAATAGGACTAAGAAACAGCCAATTATTTGGTTATGGCGCATAATTAGTTTTGGATATAATATAGACAACATAAAAGCTGTGTTAGTCATTATTAAAGGTAGCTGATTTCACATACACACAATACATTACTGGAAGCCAAGTGTCCGTACAAATTGTGAAGGGGGATAAACAATGATTCGCTTTACATTTCATCCCAATAAAATACAGCAAACCCCCGGCCTCCTCTCTCTTCCTCCACCACACACACACACAAACCCCCACCCTCACGCACACAAACACACACACACACACACACACACACACACACACACAGGATGTAATAGAAGATGATGGTACCCTTAGGCCCGAACCTCACCCTCATATCCATGCTGCTTGGACAATTGACACACGTGCACACGCACATAGACGTGCATGCTTGCACACGCAAACACACACACAAACACACTTGCAGCTACAACAGTGTCAATCACTCCACAGTACTGTTTGTCTGGTTGAAAGCGGGGGCATTGCTCTGAGACTGTCACTCAACAAGATACAAAATCCCCATCTAAACAAACACACCTGAACGGGGAGAACGCTGGTAGAGAGCTATAGAATGGGGGAGATGGAGCAACAGAGCTGGAAGAGAAAGCTAGAGTTGGAGAGAGAGACAGAGAGAGAGAAAGAAAAAATCATAGAACTGACTAGGTATCTGATTGAAAGACATGGTTCGTTTTTGCAACAAATGACCCAGCTTGACCTAAAATCGAGCGATAGAGAGAGTGATGGGTAGAAGAGAGAGAGAGAGGGAGACAGAGCGAGCGAGAGAGAGAGAGAGAGAGAGAGAGAGAGAGAGAGAGAGAGAGAGAGAGAGAGAGAGAGAGAGAGAGAGAGAGAGAGAGAGAGAGAGAGAGACTCTATTGTTTGGAATCAAACAGGCTTTAAGAGTATCTCTGGCATGACTTTTTAACTGCCAGTCAAAACAGTGACTTGCCCTTGTGAACTCCTTCTCAGAGAGGAGATAGAGAAACAAGGAAGAAAGCTGAGAAAAAGGAAACAGACGACAGATTTGCCTGTGTTTGTGGTAATCCAGTGTTATCATCACCTTTTTAGCCGTACGGTTGGGTTGTTTTGATTAAAGCTGTTATTACATGACTGTTAGTCAGTAAGTTAAGTCCTTAATAGTTATCTGATACACATATAAGGAATGTTATTAGCACAGTAAAGAAAAATAAAACCTTAAACTAACATTAAACAAAATTAAACTCAAAAGCATGAAAGTAACTAAAAAAAGACAAAATAGGGAGAAGAAAGGGATGGTAAAACCCCATTGGTGAGATGTATATATATTCAAGGATTCACTTATCATGTCTGCCATCAAATGACATCTCATGTTCATGTTCATCATCTCATGACATCTTACATTTATTAGACCTTTTATCCAAAGCAACTTATTTGGAGCGAGGCGTGGAACATTCAAATAATACAAACTCACTGGAGTAACCATAAATAAAAAACTGGATGGACTGGAGAGTGGCAACATAAATCGAAAGTGAGGAATTGTGGGCAATATGTCTCGATCAACGGAAAGTATTTGAAAGTGTGTGTGTGTGTGTGTGTGTGTGTGTGTGTGTGTGTGTGTGTGTGTGTGTGTGTGTGTGTGTGTGTGTGTGTCCATCTCTGCCACAATAGGCAGTTTAGCAACCTGGGAAGAAGATGCAATGTCTATCCTTGATGAAAATAGTTGTTTAGCATGAGGCATTCTCTGTTTGATCAAACCTGGTTAGTCCAGCAATGCTTCCATTAATGTTTGGATCATTTATACCTCCCCACTTATTACGATCCAAATAAAAGTATTAAACTGTGTGTGTGTGTGGGTGTGTTTGTATGTGTGTTTTTGCTTGTGTGTGCTTCTGCTAGTGCTTGTGTGTGTGTTTGTGTGCTTTAGCGTGTGGGTGTCTTTGTGCTTTTGCATGCGTGTGTGTGCTTGTGTGTGTGTGTGTATGCTTTTGCGTGTGCTTTTTCCGTGTGTGTGTGTGGCTGCGTGTGCGTGTGTGTGTGTGCGAGCATGTGCGGGGACGAGGGTAAAAGAAAGGCCAGAGAGGGAGGAAGAGAGCGGATGGGGAGGACAAGGTGAAAGTATGCAGCGGAACAACAGACTCCTTGTTTGTGTTGAAAGAGCTGCCTCGTCACTCTGAGCCCTGAGGGGTGAAGCAGCCCTTCTAGAGGAGTCATCTGTTAACACCGGCCGGCCCAGACAGCCTGTACCCTAACAGAGTGCAATTAGTACGCACTGCTCAAAGACACTATGGAAACACGATGCAGCTTTCCCCCAAGATGCATCGTGAGGAGTATTAGGAAACTCTCTGTGGAAAACCACCCTCCGCCATGGTCAAGTAGGAGCCAGATTTAAAATGCTTGACCGTGTATACAGTGTTGTGTAGCTCTTACTCAAAAACAAACACACACGCATACACACACCAGGGATGGAAATTAACACCCGCCACCCGCCATTTGCGGGTGGATTTGTATGGTGGCGGGTGAATTGTGTCACTTCACCCGCCACTGTGTCGGGTAATACTTTCCAGTAAGGTCCGCCTCTTTTGCTGAACTGCAACTGTCCGGCACCCGGGATAATATACCGGTAACAGGGCTCTCGTCTCACGCATTCGGCGTTTGACACACGCAATTCAACCCATGCACACGCCACACTTCGTATTTCTCATGCAGAGAAATTACCAGGATAGCGCTCACCAATTTGGGCCGCTATTAAACAGTGTTACAGGTAGGAACCAAATGGGTTTCCCGTACGTAGGGTAACCAGACGTCGTCTTTTGCCCGGACATGCCCTATTTTTGAGACACTTTTAAAAAATGTGTGGCGGAATTTAAAAATCGTCCGGGATTTTATTAAAGCCTCATACATGTTCTCATTGTATTTGCGTTGCGTTTCTTTGGGTCGTTCGCAAACTAGTTATGCTACGCCCTCCCCTACTCAGTTCTGTTCGCTTTGCATTGGTGGAAGTGAGTAGGGGGCGTGGTTAAGTAGAGCCTTCAGATTGGACGGTTTGACTAACGCAGTTACCGTCGTGTATTTATTTTTTTACCATTATTGTTTAATAGGGACAAACATTAACAAATTTCTCCCACAGGGGATTGATAACGTTCTATCTATTGAACAGAAAGAAACACTTGGTCATACTTTACATATTTTATCACAGCATTGGCCTACTGAATGCACCAGATATATTTCCAGCATTGGACTGAATGCCACATAAATATATAATTATGTTTTTGCACGTTTGCAACGTTTAAAAGTTCAGGGTATAAAGTTCAAGTATATGCCTCTACTAGCCAATAGGCCAATAGCCTTTTGAGGCAATGTTTTTTCTGAATATTAGTGTTAAGGGCCAATAATGCTTACTATCATACGTTAGTTACCATGTCTGTGGACACATTTGTATTCAGGCACTAATTAGATTGACTTATGATGGTGTAGCCATGCATGTTGTTTTATTGTTAACATTTCAATTTGTTTAAAATGTACGCATATATTAAAAAAATATATAGCGCATAAAAAGTGGCTGGTAAAAAAGATGAGTGGCTGGTAGATTTTTAAATCTACCTGCCACAGTGGCTGGTGGGCAAAAAAGTTAATTTCCATCTCTGACACACACACATGCACACATTAATCGTTGTCCTTGTTTTTGTACTTATGTATCCTGTATTGAATGTGCTTCGTATTCTAACATGTGGATTGTGTTTAACTTTGCTTGTTCAACTTTTTAATCTAACTTTTAATAAAGTCCAAACCAGGGATAGGGGTTGCAAATTAGTCTTGACTAGAAACCTGTATGCATGGCATTGGCATCTATATTATATTTTATGTGAAACAATGAAAAAATTTAATTGTCCCTGCTCAATAAACTTCTAAACAAACAAACAAACAAACAAATAACTCCAGGTGGTGGTTTGAGATTCAAATTATGAATTTGGAATGACTGAAAACAGTGAAACCTCATTTAACTCATTTTCTTTTATTAATAAACGCCAAGATCTTTGAATATCTCCCTTTATAAAGATAAGCAGGGATGACTATGACTGGAGCCAGAGAACCCTGAGAGTTATCTGTGACGGAGGGCTCTCGGTCGGAGACACATTGTCTGTGTATTCTTTGAACTTGAACTCTTAGCTCCAGATCTGACTTCGTGTTTTGAACTCATGTCCTGTAGCCCTGTGTGTGCTGAATAAGGGACTGTCTTATCTCCATACTCACTCGTCCAGATCCTCCTCCTCCATGCGGGCCGTGTGGGCGTACAGGTATTTGCTCATGTCCACGGGGCGGACCCCCTTCCTCTGCCGGGGTCTGGGGGGGTCTAGGTCGGCGTGGGCCGTGTCATCGTCCGGGGGGTCCGGCTCATCGAAGGGGTTCCCCGAGGACTCGTGCGGGTCGGGCTCCTCGGTGTCCTCCGGGACGTCGAAGGGGTTGGGGGCCTCGTGGTCGTAGAAGGGGACCTCGGGCTGGAGGCGGGCGGCGGCGGGCGCCTGCTCCCGGGCTTCTGTTCAGGAAGAGGGGGGGGGGGGGGGGGAAGAGAAGTTCCTCAGCAACCAAGGGAAGGTAGAGCAGTATATCATGAGCTCAAAGGCAACAAAAGACTCCCGCTGGTTTCTTTAACATGGGGAAGATTTAGGTTGTTTGAATTAAACCATACCCAGAAACAGAAGGGATAGTGCACTCACCATTGCGATGTCGGGGTTAGGGTTAGTGTTACCCTACTGAGTTAACTGACCAAACTGAGCCATTACTGACACACACTTGCATTTATGCTTAAATGTGTGTATTATGTTGAAATGAAGCTAACAAACTCGATCTCCAAATGTAGATCAAGTGTCGGTCAATCAAAAGGCAAACCGACCATAAGGACACAACGAGCTGCACAGAGCGACTGAGCTGTCTGGAAGACTCCAAAAGTATTACGAGCATGAAAACAAACACATACACACACACACACACACACACACACACACACACACACACACAGGTTTTGCACACATTGCTTGGCCCAGCATAGGCGGCTGATGTTAGAACTTACTGCTACAACAAGTCAAGTCACTAAACTGTATTAGAGCAGATGCAAACCCTGGCTGAACACAGGTCAACGGGTTCATGGGCTGAGGTCCTACCTTCGTCCTCCGGTTCACCAAACGGGTTGAGGTCAGGGGGCTCCAGGGAGTCCCCGGGGTCCTGGGGGTAGTCATCGGGATCCTCAAAAGGATTGCTGCCCGAGCCAGGGGGCGTGTCATGATCCTCGTCATCCAGGAAGTTGAGCTTGCTTATCAGTTCTGCCATCGCGCGTCCGAACCAAAACGGCCGAGGAACCGAGCAGAGGAGAAGAGCGATGAGAAGAGCATGTGGGTCAGAGCGTCTGGGCTGGCGGTCAGTAAAGCAGGGAAAAACATTCAATGATGTGACAGACAGCTTGCGTTATCGTGGAATGGAGCAGTCACAGGAGAAACAAAAGAAGCGCTGAAATCAATCAAAAAAAGGGTTTAAAAAATACAAACACAAAAAGGATCTGCACTTGGATGTGAACCACAACGATATGGACGCTTAATGTCTAATAATGTGGCCCATTGGTTGTAAGGACACAGCACCATTGTGTCCTCTCCGCCCCTTTGTTACTAGGCATTCTGGGTAAAGAAATCAAGAAAAAACAGTATGTGGCCCCAAAGATTACCGTGGGAGGCGACATTGGCTGTATGAGGTTACTATGGCGATCGTAGCTGGTTCATATCCATCACCATGGCTGTGGCTCGGTCCCTGGTTGCCAGGGTGGGTGTGATTTAAAAGAATAGTGCGTGTCCATGGTGGACTACACAGCGAGTGGAGTGTTAGTGTGTGTGTGTGTGTGTTTGCGTGTGTGTTTGTGTGTGCGTGTTCGTGCTTGTGTGTGTGCGTGTGTTTGTGTGTAAGCGTGTGTGTGAGAGTGTGTCTGTGCGTGTGGTTGTTTGTGCATTTGTGTGTGCATGTGTGTTTGTGCATGTGAGAGTGTGTGTGCGTGCGTGTATGTGTGTGTGTGCTTGCCTCTGAGGTTATTATTTGTGTCGTGAGAGAGTTGTGCCATTTTTCAGGTCACACAAAGTCCAAGAGAGCGACTACTTCCTGGTTTGGTTCACTATCAACTGCAAGAATGGGAAAGTGAGCGAGGGAACAAAACGCACAACAAGCAAACTTAAAACCAGTGATCTTATATGGGAAGCAACATAACATAAAAACCACAAAAGAAATGCATACAGAACATCACCACATGTACCAGGATCAACCCAAGAAGCCAACCATCGCATGACCACAACACCATCACAACACAAGAGGCCTTTGATAAGAGGAGGGGAGGGGCTGAACATGGATGTGTGAGGAGAGAGAGAGAGAGAGAGAGAGAGAGAGAGAGAGAGAGAGAGAGAATTAGATTGTACAGAGAAGTGTGGAAAATGAAACTGAGTAAATTTTTTTAATAAATCAATATGAAAGAAACAAGGAACAGAGAGAAGGAGAGAGAATAGATACAGTGGAGTGGAGTTAGAAGAGGTGAAAGGTGTGGAGAGAGAAAGACCTTGAGAGGATGAAGCAGCAGGCTTAGCTGGTGCTCTGCATGCTTGCTTACGGACACCTTCATCATCATCATCGCCGTGTAAGCAGCTGAGGGCATTCAACTGGTTAACTATGTCTGTAAACCATGGGAGGGAAGGAAGGAAGGTAGGTAGGTAGGTAGGTAGGTAGGTAGGTAGGTAGGTAGGTAGGTAGGTAGGTAGGTAGGTGTGTAGGAAGGAAGAAAGGATGACAGGTTGAGCACAGCAAATCAAATTCCAGTGCAAGGTATGCAATGCCACACATGTATGTTTGCAGACATACCATTACATATATGTAACGGTTGAGGTCAAGACATACATTTATTGGTTCTGGTTATTTAGCTTTTTTTAGGAAGAGGGAGTCAAAATGCTAGTTCATTAGCACCAGATCAAGCACAGCTAACCACACACGCATGCAAAAGAGCAAGAGCTGAGACTTGTTTAAAAGTACACAGTTTTATCAATTATTGAATATTTTCATATAAAATGATGGACAACATCCATCCGTAATCAATTCAGGCCTAATTGAATGATTGGACTAGCAAATTATTTGTGTTTTATGTTTGTGTCTAGACGTGTGAGAAACCGTTATTATTATTATTTACCGTGGAGTTACCGTTATTACTATACCGACCTACCGTTTGGATTTACCGTTACAATTCCTACCGCTCGAAATTGAATATAGTTTGATGGTTGAGGTTGGTTGAATCCGGGGGTCCGCAATAATTTTGGGACAATTGCTGTACTGCCTTAATCGGATAAAAAATTATTAATGTCGAGACAGCTTAAGATTTTGCGTCGCTGCACGCATTTTGAGCACTCTTCATTTTGCACCTTGTGGTGCTGCTGCAAGTGATGGAAGAGTTTGGTTACACTCCACCCTTTAGTTGGGACAGACTTGAAGCACTCTCTACAAATTACCTGATTCTGTAATTTATCAGACACCTTGTACCCAAACCATTTCCAAACTATGGAGCCATTTGTCTTCCGCTTCCGCTTACAAGCTCCTCTGTGCCGCGTTTTCCGGCGGACTCCATGCGTGTGAGCCGGAGGCAAAGTGGGAGAGAGATAAGCAGAGTTACGGAATAGCAGGCGGCAGGTGCGGTTCGAAACTACTGTTATTTGGAAGAAATGTGCTGTACTTTCAACACAAATTAAACTATATTGATGTTGACGATAGTGTCTCGTTCCATAACTTGTTTGAAAAAATATCGATATTTCGCCCAGCCCTATTTCAGTCTATAAACCTATCGCTCTGTCTTCCCTCCTGGCTACATTGCCAAGCGGGTGACCTGTTACCATACACTGACTCTGGATTTACAGATAGCTGCTTGAATGTTATCAGTAATAAATAATTTAGACTTTTTTACAGAAAGATTGCCTAATGCTACTTTAAAGTGTGATCAAACCCTAAAATCCCTTTTTTCAGGTGGGCCATTTGACTGAAAAGTGTAAAGGTGTTTAACAGGGAGGATTCTCTGTAAAGCACAAGAAGTGTGCCGCTGTTGAGTGGTTTTCCTTTGGATGCGTCCCCTGGCTTGTGGGACGTAAGCTTGGCATTGTTTCCCGCCGCCTCACGCATTTTCCGACGGAACCCCATGTCCCCCCTTTTCTAAAACCTTTCCGCCTGCTCTGAACAGGTGGCAAAACGGCTCCTGCTCAGATGGAAGCTTACATACCGTTTAAGAATGAATGTATCTCTTTAATCAGGTGAATGAACATTGGAAAGTGAATATTGAGCAGGCATGTGCAGGTACTTGTGTGGCACTACATAGATGACACGGTCAGTGTTCTCTCTTCCTAAACAGGAAGCAATTAGGATTCGAGAGAAGTAGTAGTAAGAGAATGGTCCAACTGTGTTATAAACAGCAGATGGCAATCCAGAAAGGAAGATGGCCTTTCTCTTTGGGAACTCCTGCAAAATGAACTCAAAATCACACCATATCACTGGATATAAATATGAACAGCTGCGCACAACCAGCCACAAAGATAAACCCGCAACTGCGCTTACCAACCACATGCGACTATTTAATTTAATTGCAAAATCTTCTGTTGGTCTGATGATAATTCAATTGTCTTGTACTAATCGGTTAGAGAAAGGTGTCCCAGGTAAATCCTCCACTTCACCTGGCTGGCAGAGGCCATATTCCGTTTTGGGATTTCACTGAGCCACAGGAAAGGCAACAAACCTGATGTAGAGCTAAAATAACTTAGCCAACATAACGCTATAGCTACTGTCTAGGCCTGATCACAGTAATACAAGGAAAGCTAGTCCACACACAGTGTCCGGACACTTTCACAAACTACAAATCACATTTTGATTGGATAATTCGTCCATCAGTCCAAAATCAGACTCCCATTCCCTTAAATATTGTTGTTGTGTTCTGGTTGGAAACTCATTGGATATTAGTTATAACAAAAAATACATAAAAGATTCAATTAATATTTATATTATCAATTGAAATCGAATACCTTTACTGAAGGCCGTGAAGGCAATGGCTATTATTGTTAAGGGTTACGCCTCGTGCCCACTGCCTCCGTCCGTTGACTGATCCCCATTGACTTTGAATGGGGACGGACGCGCAATGCATTGTGGATCCGTGTGCTAAAGGCTCCGTCAAAAAGATTGAAAAATGTTCAACTTTTTCAGCAGCGACGGATCCGTCATCCAATCAGATCAGGTATCCAAATTTAAGCACTGTGACACTACTCAGGCTCTGACGACCCTGGAAACCTCCCCCATCCGTCAGCCACGCCTTCTGAGTCCTTTGACTGACGGTGCAATGGGCATGAGACGTTAGGGTTATTATCAAATTAGGGTTTTTATTTGAATGGAAATTAGCAAATGGCTAGTCAAATTTCCATGTCCTTCATTGTTACGGTTGGGAGTTATTGCAGGTTATTACCTGTGATCTTGGCAGCCTTCTCCTCCTGATTCACCCTGTTCTCCTCTTCCTCATCGTTGTCTTCCTCAAAGTCGTCCAGGTTGCCGATGTCCGCCTGCTTCATGCTCATCAGGCTGGCCAGGCTCTGCATGTCCTCATCCCTGGGCAACCCACACGCACAAACAAATAAAGACACAAAGATACAACCATTTCTTCCATTTCTCAATGAGGTTTTTGCGCTTGAACCTATGCACGCTAACCAAAACTAGCCTATCCACCACACTAACCAAAACTAGCGTATCCACCACACTAACCAAAACTAGCCTATCCACCACACTAACCAAAACTAGCGTATCCACCACACTAACCAAAAGTAGCCTATCCATCACACTAACCAAAACTAGCCTATCGACCACACTAACCAAAACTAGCCTATCCACCACACTAACCAAAACTAGCCTACCATCACGCCAACCAAGACCAGCCTATCCACCATGCTTAATAAAACTAGCATATCCCCAATGGTGACCAAAACAAACCTATACACCACGCCAACCCAAACTCTCTATAACATTTCCACAAAATTTACCAAAACTCTCTCCATTCTATTCAAATGGCTTACCAAAGCTCTCTCCGGTCTATCCTCCAGGGTAAATGGAAGATGGGCTTCACCATGGTAACCATGGTTCCCTGCATGGCCCTCTCTCTACTCTGTTCTTTGTGCCTGGTGCTTCCCGCCTCAACCATCTCATTTGACCCGCTCTGATGGAGGTTGTTTGTGTTCGGCTGGCATCATTCCCCGAAGGGTTAACAAGGGTCATGCATCATCAACCCCTGGTCCCAAGCACAACAAAGGCTTCACCATTCACTGTGTGTGTGTGTGTGTGTGTGTGTGTGTGTGTGTGTGTGTGTGTGTGTGTGTGTGTGTGTGTGTGTGTGTGTGTGTGTGTGTGAGTGAGAGAGAGACAGTAAATAGCTGCCCTTATCAACAGAAAATATGTTTGAATGAATAACCAACTACAAACACAGTGTATAGGAGTGCATGCAGTGTGCAGGCTTCTGTCAATTAAAGCTGACCCTCATCAGTAAACAGGCCTATACAAACATGTGACAAACCAGCGTTTGTCAATGTGTGTTTGTAAAGTTAAGTTGAACAAGTAGAAGTATGCGTGTCACCTATGATACCGTGACTGTTAGTGATCTATGGTTGGGATCACGGGGGCTGTCGTTTACTGATTACCACAATCATGAAAAAGCAAAGCTGCAAAACTTTATATGTAAAGATTTAAATAAACTTAATATGCAAAGTTTGACATATATTGTTAACTTTACACTACTTTGTGTGTATCTTATATAATGTAGAATAATATGATGACAGATATAATGTATTGTCATTGAGAACAATTGTAATCATAAAAAAAGGGTAATATTACAAAATGTTAAAAAAGCTATACCGGACCATCACAATATACCCCTCATCACCAAGTGCAATTTCTTTGTGTGTGAATTGTAATGGATGTGTTCATGTGTTCATGTATGCATGTTTTCATGTGTGACTGTGTGAATGTGTGTATGTGTTCAAACAGGCTCCCTTTTGTGTGCGTGGACCCACGTGGCTTTGCCCTCGCGCAGGAAGATGCAGGAGAGGGAGAACTGCAGCGTGGCCGACACCACCTTCTTGGAGAGGGGCTTGAACTTGAGCTTGACGTCAGTCTGCGTGGGCATGGGGCTGGCGTACTGCTTCATATTGATGCTGCTGGTGGCCAGGGCCTTCCTGCGCCCTGAGGGAGACTCCTGACAGGGGAAACCAAGGCAGAGAAATGAAGGCTAATAGTTAGATACAGCATAGCACCAGCAACAACGCAACTCCGACTCTCCCAAGCATCTCCTTCGTCCTTTCAGACCGCCAGCATTGTAGGGACCCTGCAGCGTGTGCCTCCCTACATTTGTACCCTCCTGAGGTTTCCTCCTAACGGCCACCATTAAAGTGTGCTTTGCCCTGCATCCTCTGCTCCGTCCAGGCCACACAGCAACGCTCTGGGCAAGCAGCTGTTCCTCAAATTCTGATGATTGAATTTGAGGAACATGCCATAGACCCCTAGCCTGGCTAACGCCAGACCTCATCTCAGACTACATTGAGAAGAGGTCTGGGAACCACACATTCATTTTCTCGTATTTTAGCCGTGGTTTACGATATCCCGGAGCTGTTTATTGGGCGCAACGAATGTCTATGATATGAGTCTGTACGTAGCTCATAGCCAATTGTATCAATTATACCAGATGACGTATGTAGAGTGACAGAAATTCGATGAGGAAGAAGACGATGGGTGTGTCGCATAGACGTCGTCATCGTCTTGACGTCCCTCCCCGTTCTGTGATTGGTTCCCTATCTCCGGCGAAAATCGGATCCATGGAATCCAGGCTGCCTAGCAGCGCAAATTGAAATCGTGCGCAAGGCAGCATGGGTACAGCCAGGCTAATAGACCTCGACATAAGAGAGCAATTAAAAGCATGTTTATTTGTTTATTTATTCGGATCCCCATTAGCTGATGCCAAAGACACCAGCTACTCTTCCTGGGGTCCACACAAGAAAACAACGTAACAAACAACAGATAAAAAAGGAAAACACATATAACAAAGACGAAATCAACATAAAAACAACATTTAAAGGAAAAGGCATATATCAAAGAAGAAATCAACATACAAACACCAGATGACCTAAAAATAACCTAACCATCAACACACAAAAACAACAGATGACAAATAGTAAAAAAAAAGGATCAGTGAGTAGATAAAAAAAAATTAGTAATACATACTAGTATCCAGTGCTAACAGCCATGAGGTGTTGCTTCACTTGTTTTTTGAATCCAGCTTTGTTCTGGGTTTTTGAGATGTGATCTGGAAGGGAGTTCCATTCTACCATAGCCCTGCATAATACTGTACGTTGTTTTGAGTTTGTTTTTATTGTTGGAATTGTGTAGTTACCACTGGTGGCATGTCTGGTGGGGTATGTGTGTACATTAGAGCTGAGTGTGAGCTGCCTAAACAAACAGTCGGGGGTTTTTAGTGTGTTAATTTTTTTTATGAAACACAGAAGTGATGCTTTTAGCCTCTCATCTACTTTCAGCCAGAAGAGTCGGTCATGTTGATTTGCATGTTGCATGTTGATTTGTGTGTGTGCGCGCGAGCGAGCGTGTGCTTGTGTCACAAATATCAGAGCTTCTAAGCTCACCCTAACCCTAACCCTAACCCTAACTTGGAAGAGCTCACCACTACATATGTGATAAATCGGGATAAATCATGTGATAAATAAAGGAGTTTTCTAGATTCAACACATTGAGGCTTCCGTTTGGGCAGACCTTCTTTGTATATTGAGCACTCTTTATGCATCTCGTCAAAGGAGGCCTACAGGTAGTTAAAGGCCAACGGAGGCCGAAACCCTGTACCTCTCATCCAGGATTCAAACCTCCTCACCGCTACACTATCCTGCTCTGTTATAATAACAACAACAGTTATGGGAAAAGTGTATGCAAGGATCAGGGAATAACCTCATAGAAATAATTCTCCATATATATATGAAATAACATTTATGCTTCCAGAATAGTTTGCAAACTTTCCTCAAAGTTTTACAAAAGTTTTACAAAAAAACAAATGCACAAATTGGAAAAAGGGAAGCTGACATCCACAAGAGCAGGGCAAGGGTGAGCAAGCTTCATGCAACTAGCTAGTAGGCTGGGATCAGGACCAGGCCAGCACTCTCCCTCCCTTCTCCAACCTCGCCATTTCAGAGCGCGGAAACACGTTGGGTAAGATGTGAGTAGTCGTCGTCATGACAACTCACTGAACGACAACCCGATGCGGCCACTTGACATTTTACATTGACATTTTAGTAACAATAGTTTGATGAAATACACACACACACGCACACGCACACGCACACGCACACGGAAGTGTCTTATCACACGACAGATTACACCCCAGCTATTATTCAAAACTAATAGTGCATGTAGCCGCTTTATGAATTTTACTAAATGCATCTCACACTTAAGAAGGGGACACGGGGGGGGGATGCCTGGGAGTTCAGCAGAAGGCGGAGGGGAGGCTGTAAAAACCAGGATACACTTATGGATATGCAAATAACCCTGAAGGAGAATTAAATAAGCTTTTCAGGTGATTTGAGAAGGGGCCCAAAACAATGAGAACACACTCCATCTCCCTGGACGCATGATGTCAATCATGAGAGGAGGGGGGGGTATTGCAGCATTGAAGGGGTGGAGGTTGTGGTGAGGAGTAAAAGCAAGTCAAGGACAATCCAGAAGTTATTAACACCTCACCTTACAAGCAAGTTAAAATGAGGGGAGGTGGCATTATACTGCCACCTGGCTGCCGCTTGTGTTTGCGACAGCAGATAATTACCGTCATTTCAACCCTTGGCGTAAAGGCTGTGGCTGCTTCAATCAATAAAGCTAGCTGTAGCCTTCAACACAGATCCATGCAGTTTGGTTAAAACTGATTAAGGTTTTACACCCAGATTAGACATACAGGATGCCACGTTCACCGTGCCACAAACGTAATCTGTTTATTACAATTACTTTTATGCCACAATAAGTGACATAAAAGCCCATTGTCCTGTTGACTAGAGTTTGACTGACCCTCTAAGGGAAAGCCTGTGAGTCTCCATCAGGCCATGATCTGCCCATTCAAGAGAACTGCAGGGAGCTTTGTAATTTTTTACACATGCAGTTTGCACTGCATGCAATAAAACAGAACTATCGCTAACATAGGGACAAAAGAGTTACAATGAGATAGTTAAAGATAAGTCAAACCGATACCTGGTCACGGGTTCCACCAGGGGTATGAGCTGACGGTGGGAAAGTCAAAGCAATATACCAGACAAAGCCAAATGTCCACATGTAGGTGTCTATGTGTGTGTGTAGATGATGACTGTGACTGTTGGTTGTGTGAGTAAGTCTGTGTTTTTTTTGTGTGTGTGTGTGTGTGTGTGTGTGTGTGTGTGTGTGTGTGTGTGTGTGTGTGTGTGTGTGTGTGTGTGTGTGTGTGTGTGAATGTGGGTTTCTGATAGGGTACCTGCCCTACCCCTCACTACTGATGCCAGCTGGCCCAGAATTGATTCCCAGCTGCTCTCCCAGTGGGGGGGTTAGGGGTCAGCACCAGGGGGGAGATCCCCCTGCCCTAAAATGCCAATGGGACAGGCCAAGAGAGGCGGGGCCATCCATTTGATCATGTATAGGATGGATTAATTAGGCTGAATGAAACAAGAAACCTGACTCTTCTTTGTATAGACTGCAGCCCCCACATCCCTCCCCCCACAGACACACACAAAAACACTCACACACACACACACACACACACACACACACACACACACACACACACACACACACACACACACACACACACACACACACACACACACACGTATGCCAATCCACTAATGGTGATTTAACACACACAGGTCACCAGTCAATTTGTTTCTAATTGGAACAAATGTAATCAATATGTTCCTATTGATCAGAGTGCTGTTCAACGGAATACATTTTAAATGTCGGAAGCTAAATTGCAAAAAACCACAACATAACAATCATATTTGTATTTGAGGTGTTACTTGTTAATGAGTGAGTGAAACAATGAAAATAAAATGATATAATTGTATGCGCAATATAAATTTGAAATAATTCTAGATAATGTGCTGTCCAAGCGAATATTCTCTCATAGTCTCTCAACATAAGTATTACAAACCGTTTCAATATTAAGGCATATTGCTAATAGGTTTGATTGACCTGACTCTGCACAGAGCAACTCTTAATCAGGTTAGGAGAAAGCTGGGTGGGGACAAAAACCGTACTAGTCTTTAGACATGGGGCTGCTACCATTTATATACTGCAGTCGGAGAGAAATATAACAAACTCAATTTACAACCAGGAGTTAACCTCCAGCTAAATGCCACCCATGCAACACACACACACACACACACACACACACACACACACACAAGCACGCAGACACACACACACACGCACACACACACACACACACGCAAACGCACACGGCTGGCCAGAATGTGGACAGCATCAGCTCGCTGTATGTTAAAGTTCTGCCGTCAGCAGATTGTGCGGGCAGACTTCACTGTGCTTTTACGCTTCCCTCAAGGTCACGGTTATTGGAAATTGAGACATCCATCGTGTTCACATCTCTCTCTGAATCCTCACACAATGGAGCTATAGCACCATAGGTTTGGCCTCCACACATGACTGATAAAGCTGATTTTTTTATTTTTTTTTTATTAATAACTATGAATATATAGCACTGTTGATGATTCACACACTTAGGCTTTCAATCTGGCATAAGTCTGCACACAAGCGTCTCTCACACCCACATGCGCAACGACACATATTTAAAGCATTGAGTAATCCTGCACTATTGTCTGTACAGCCATCCCAAGAGCCCCTTCTATTACATTGTGCTGAGATGCATTGTAAATGTCCAGATAAAAAAAACGACAATTTCGTTTTTTTAATGCAGTGTCGTAGCTTTTGAAACACACACAGCAGGTCTACCTCTGTTGAACCCGGGAGCAGAGGTAGACCTCTGCTCCCGGGTTCAGCAGAGGTCTACCTCTGCTCCCGGGTTCAACAGAGGTCTGCCTCTGCTCCCGGGTTCAAGACACTCCAAAGTCTCTGTTGTCTGAGGGTTATTGTTGAACAGATATCTGACGGGCCATGATAGGGCTTTAATCCAGAGCAAAGCTGATTTGTTTAAGAGGAGGAGAGGTGAGGAGGGGGACGAGAGACCAAGAGAGGGAGGAGGGGTTTAAAGATGGCCCACGACAAGAAACAATCAGCCCTAGTGAGTGTCTCTCCCCCTCTCTCTCTAGGGCCGCTCCATGACAAAGGTGTGCTCTCGCCCCACACTCAGTGACACATTTGTGGAGACAAAGAGCATTAGCAGGCTGATGCTTTGCCTCAGTAACTCTGATTGTGGCCAACTAAAAGGGAATCTCATATGGATTTGAGAAAAAGACACAGAGAGAGAGCAAGAGAGAGGAGGGAGACAGTGAGAGAGAGATTAGAATAAGAGAAACAATGAAGACCTTCCACCAAAAGGGAATTGGCTTAGGGATTGGATAAGGCAAATGTGTGTGTGTTCTTTGAAATGCTTTGTCAACAACAACAAAAGGACTTTTTTTTTATGATTTTCTTCCCAAACAGACGAAAACACTCACACAAGCTGTCAATCACATCAAGTGTCGGTTCTTCACTTAGTATCTCTACTGTTAAAATCATATATATTACTACAGTACAGCATAGTATATGTTGCATCGATACATTCATTGTGTACTGCAATGCCCTTATCATTAGACGCGGTGGCAGAATGATATTTTCCTCAGTATCACGAGTTCCAGTTCCAAGCTCACAGAGATGATGTATTCCTGCTGTTCAACACCAAGTTCTACGATAAATAAAATACGACAGCAGACAAAAGAGCTAAAGGGGCCAAGCTGATGTGCATTGACGTTCTCTGTTGCTCCACAAAGCCAAGGACCAAGCTGATGGAGTCGTGTCCTTCTCCGCAGTAACACGGACACAGAGCACCTCTCTCCCCCCGTCTGTCCAAAGACCTGTCTAGGGGTGATGCCAGCACCCAGGGCCATGTGTGTTCATCGCCTTTCTGTTACGACCTGTACATCTATGGAAATATGAGCATTCGTAGCACTAAAGCTTTTTAAGGTGTTATTTTGGATTGAAACTCAGAGAGGAATAGATAGGGGAAGCCCATGTGTATTTTTTTCATACATTCTTTATTCACTCTGCATTTAACTTTCACAAGATGATAAAAAAATACCAATATAATAAAAACACCCCACAGACAGACAGACAGAGAAAGATAGAGAGAGACAGAGTGGCTTAGTATTGGTATTGGAGCAGGACGCCAGGACTCTATTCAGCGTCACTGAGCAGAACAATCACCTCTGTGCATAGCAGTGTGTCACCGTTGATCTGGAGAACATCCCTGAGCGCTCATGTGGTGTGTGTGTGTCAGGATGATGTCACAACAGTTAGGGTGCACCTAAGTAGGCTTTACCTAGAAACCAGTCTCCCTCTCTCACACACACACACACACACACACACACACACACACACACACACACACAGTCAGGCTTGTGTGTAAACAGGAGGATTTGGTAGGCTGGTATTGTCTCCATCGCGGGCAGCCATCTTAAGACGCCGCCAAGAAAAATAAGTACCTGAGCGATTGAGATAGCGACTGATCCCTTGTTGGCCAATGACGATCTGCTCACACCCATACCTTTTCCCTCGCCAACCTTTCCTTGACACTGACGGGTAGGGTATAGGGTGTGGCAAGCAGGAGGAGTCGGGGTTGAAGGTCGGGGCAGGGGAAAGAAGCCGGTTGATATGGAAACGCTAACAGTGCTAGAAACACACAGTATGGCAATCTGCGCTGGTTGGGTTTGTGAGGGCTTGAATGTGGAACTACTGCTGCCAATCGCATGAATCGTGTACCCCTAATTACTTTCTTACGGACATTGTGCCAGCACATTGTTGGAGACTATTGTCCTTTGACTTTTGCATCTACTGTGCTCATTAGCCTTTCTGTTTATATTTTCCCTGCAGCTACCTGCTGATGCTGCCCGTGTGGATTTTGCGGACTTTAAATATTCCTTGTTTTTGCATTTGTAAAAATCTACACCATTCTGAACCTGTTTGCAGAAAAGACTTACAGCAGCAAGCCAGTTCAAAGCTAGATTGTTTTATTGGGGTATCTGCAACCACAAAATCAAAGATGCTCCTAATACCATTTAAATGTGGCTTATATTAGCATTAGCTGGGGCTTCAGTTGCTCTGGTTAAATGGGTTTTCTTTAAAAAAACTTTCAATAAATAAATGAATGCGTGGAAGAGACCTTGACCAATCCCCTGTTGACCTGAGCATGTCTCGACAAACAAGCCAGACAAAGCCAACTTCCCACGCACCACACAGTGATTACACCTACAACAAGTCACATCCTAAATCTTAATCCTAGTGCATAGACAAGTCATGCATGCTGAAATATGGCTATCTCTGTGTACATCAAAACACAGCCTCACACAGGCCCGGACCAAACGTCCACCCAAACAAAAGTACAGTTCAACAAGGAAGTACAAACACACACAGCCCCCCGCCCCCCCTCTCCACACCAACACCCATACCCTCTCAGCTTGAGGTTCAGTGATGAGGCCACACAAGAAGGGATTAGGATAAAGCCCAGGTGACTCTGTGTTTTGATGTTTATTTTGGGGTCAAGCGTCGCACTGTGTGAAGACAGAAGGAAAAGAATCGCAGTGTTTTGGTGCCGTTTGGGATCCTCCATACTGTGTCTGCTGCTGCACGCGCAGCGACATCTGTCAGGGTCTTGTGGGAAAAGGAGCCCTATGGGCTCGAGGGGTCTGGTATGGAACAGATCAAAGACAAGGTCAGAGCGCCTCCAGCACAACAACACCCACCCACACAAACACTAACGCAATACTAATATATCAGGGGAAAATCATGCAAGAGTGTTCAATAAAACTATTTCCACGCCAAGGACCAAGTGGAGAGGAAGAGGAAAGAGAGGAAACCCTGCTTGGATCATCGTTTGACACAATGAAACATTTGATATAAACGCTATAGCCCTAATCAACGTGCATTACCTAAATTGAAGACATCCATTTTCAGATGGAGTGCTTTTTAAATAGTGGTGATGGCCTGGGGGGTGGGCCATAAGGCCAGCACAACAGGGGTATCCTACCATGCCAGGCTTCTCCTGTTACTCACTGCCTGTGCACCTTCTCAGATATATACTGTATTGTGTGTGTGTGTGTGTGTGTGTGTGTGTGTGTGTGTGTGGGGTGGGGGATGAGGGGGGGAAATCACCAGCATCTGTTGCCTCTCAGGGCAATTCATTAATTAAATTAATTTGGAATGCATGCGTTAGCCCGCAACACAAGACACACACACAATCCAACTTCATCTGTAGACTATAGAATAGTATTTAATTAGATATTTCAATTTACAATAATATACAATTTAAAGTATAATGTAGAAAAAAGTGTTTCAGATTTGTGTCTGTTAAACAGACACAAATGCACAAAGTGTACTTTAACATTAAGTAAATGAGCTCCCTCAAACTATGGTGTATATTAGCAGAGGCCAAGGTGTACACAGCCGTGCACACAAGCTCAAATAATCCTGATTTGCCAGCCCCTGTGCAGGCTGAACTTTCAGGATTTCATACTTCATACCAGCTTTTGTCACCCTTGCATGAATAGCCAGGGCTGTAATAAATGTATTTTTCTCTGAGGTGGCTATTTAGAGCTCACAGGTCACTGGCCTACGTAATGTGTTCCAGCAGGGGAACTAGTTATAAAATAAGAGATTATGTGTGGTTCTAGGCGTGCGTGTGTGGTAGATGGCCTTAATGGTGTTGGAAGGGGTCCACAATTTAAAGGAACCCCAAACATAATAAAGAAACCTTTCAACTGTATGCATTGCAGTGCATTCAGCGGCAATAGAACCAATTAACAGCCATACGGCCACGTGTACGTCCTTACCTCAAAACGTGTAATAAATATATAAAATACATCTTTATTACAGCCGGCCCCCCAGCCATTACACACACACTACACACACACAGTCAGCACAAGCCAGTCAAATATAACCGTCCCATCTTTGACCCCTCAATTTGCACACCGTTTTGATAATCAGCACCCATTTGAATGGGGGTGAAAGGCAGGGCTAGCATGCAATTTAGAGATACTACAGCGTGGCCACTTCTCCCCTTGCTCTATCTCTCCCTTTCTCCGCGTCTCTCTTTAGTCTTTGTGATTATGCGATTCGCCCTGCCACAGGAACAAATAGCGGAGACAGAGGCAGTGTTTGACACCGTCGTTTTCAATGACAAAATACAATCTGTCCGGGGCCCGGTAATTCAGCGGCAAGGGATTAGTGGCGGGCCGGGCCTCCAGATTAAGGAGCCAGGGACACAGCGAGTGCCGCCGCAGATCTGGAATTTCATCATCCTGGTCCCGCATGGCGCAGGCACAATGGCGTCTCCTTTAGGTTTCTCCTGTTCCGTCTGATGAGAGGTCAGGAGGACTCACCTCTCCTCCACCTCCTCCTTAGGTGGGGGCACCACCTCATTCAGGCTTTCATTCATCCCCAGCCTCTTCCTATATTAGCTCACATACCTGGGAGCAGGGCTGAGTCTGTGTCACAGAACACACACACACACACACACACACACACACACACACACACACACACACACACACACACACACACACACACACACACACACACACACACACACACACACACACACACACACACACACACACACACACACACACACACACACACACACACACACACACACACACAGTCTAGGCTGCCCTCTAGTGGGCATTCAGCTGCAGTGTCCCATACACGGGAAAGGTTATACAGAAGTGATCATTTTATGCCGGAGTTAAGTTGCTAAAAGTGGAGCCCTGTACACCTTTCCTTTGACTTTATACCGACAGGAATTATCTTCATAAATCATAAACCTCCATTATAATAAGTTTATTATAATTCCATTTGTTCAATTACTCTGAAATCCAACAACAACATACTTGTAATCAGATGTCAGTCTCAACATGGTTATTATCAAGGGGAGTATGTGTGCACGTTGCATGTGTGAATTCAAGCTTTCAGTTAAACAAAAATCCGAAAGCTATATAAAAAGGTCCTGTACCCGGTCAACCCCTGAGCAGCATGACTGTATTTTCTGGTGCGTCTGTTGCTGTGTGTGAGGAGAATTGGCGAAGAACTACATCCATGTGCCTCATTCCTCAAGAACATAGAACTGACCGACAGAAAGACAGGTGTACAGACGGCCCTCCTTTCCCTTTCACATCTCTCCACCCCTCGCCTTAGCCCCTCTTTGTCCGGCCAGCGCTCATAGCTCACCCCCATCCCTCTCATTCTCAGATTGTGGAGGTGTAGAGTTGCCTCTTCCTCTCCTCCCCTCTTTTGCTCCCTCTCTCCATTCCAGCTGTCAGGAGCTCAGCTTGGCTTTGATCTCACAGTGATTAGTCAGGTATGTAGAGACACTGAAACAGCCCCTTTTGCACACATGCCTTATATTTCCCCTGTTGTATTTTCTCTCTCCCATGCTTGGAACAGCCTTAAGCAGTAGATCCTTGAAGAATGTCTGTCAAAGACCCAAAGGGAGAGGCCAAGTATGATAACACTCTGGATATAATAGTTTGTTATAATTTTACCACTTTTTCCTATTACTTTTCAAGTTTGCCTCATGGCCATGAGGCCCCTCTGTGACTCCAGGTAAACCCTAAAATCAGGCCCCTTTATTTTGTTTCCCTATACGTGTTGGGGAGTTTTTCTCTCCTCAGACGCCCTTATGAAGAGATATAGATATAAGCTTGACTCAGAACATCCAAAGGGATGATTGAGGCAACCGATATTGGCACCAGTTAAGTTTAAAATGAAGCTGGAATGCTGAGAACTAGAATTGAACAGATCCCTCAACAAGAAGCGCTGTCATTATGCTCAGTTACTGCAACAATTCACGTTTGTCCTGCATTTAACATAGTTCCTCTGTCTTGACTCTCATAAAAGGTAGGCTGCACCATTTTAACGTCTTTCTAATCATTGTTTTACTGGGTTGTGTATAATATGTATAATATTCCTACTAATATCGTAACCAGGCTATCGCCGACTAGATTGACTACTTCAAATAATAACACACCAGCCCAGCAGCTGTTCTAGTTTATGTGCCACACAGTAATAGGTCTACATTACAGGAGCCAAAACAATTAAAAAGGCAAAATTAAAAATTGCAATCCCCCATGTCCATTGCCAGATCAAGTTTGTGATTCAATAAATTTATTAATCTGTTCATGTTCTGGTTATGTAACGTTTTGTTCCTAGGATTTCAATGAAAGGCTGGAAAATCATAACTCAAATGAATCATATTATCAAATGGTAATTATAAGCTTCAATAATATAGCAATCGTTTTTTTATAGGGTAGGTGGGCTAGTAGTAGGTTTATAGAACCAGTTATTAAGGAATTTGTGAAACGACAATAACCTTTCATTGCAAAAAGAAATAGGTGATCGGAATGAGATTATCAAACATTACAGAGAAATGGCTGATGGGTATCGGCATAAATATAATAAATCAGTGCCCTTGAGGCGTCTTAATTAGATTTCAGACACAGATATAAAAGGTTCTCACTCTGTATGGAGTCATACAAGTAGAAAAATTATATATATATATATATATACATATATACACATATATACACACACATATATATACATACACACACATGTGGGGTTAACTTTTTGCATGCACAGTTGCACACACAAAAGGTATCGTTTAAGCAATACTAAAAATTCATCATTTTGTGCACAAAAATATTGTTCAAGATGTATTGATTTCTGAGAAACAATCATTTACCACTCAAATGCACTTTGAACATCATCCAATAAAGTATGGTCCTAGCTTGCCTTTGCTCATACATTTATTCATGTTTTACACCACTACAACCCGTCTCTGCTTACAATACACATGAATGGGTTATTGTGTTTGTCCTTTATGGATATATCACCAGGAAGGGTTGTCAGCGCCTGTTCTGGGGCACATTGGCAGCAGCAGCTATCAAAGGTTATGTCCAAACCAGCTTAACATTTGATTCCCGCAAATGTCGAGCCTCTACAATTGCTCTGTTTCTGAGAGGTGTGTTAGTTCTTGATATAATACAAAACCAGATTCACATGCTAATGACTTTTGTGTTATCGATTTGAGTGACTCTAGGAACTCTAGGATTAGCAACAAGCAAATCGATCAGGCACGAAAGCCCTCCATCTGCTTGATTTGGTTGGCCGCCCAGGCTAAATGTGCCATTGATGAGTGCTGCTGCCCCGAGTCAGCCCAAAAGTTGATTCTATTTCAGCTTTAAGCACCATTTTGAATGCCTGGAGAAAAACATTTAACGTTGAAGATGTTGAAATGCTGAAGTTACAACTGGATTTTCTTGAAAAGGTATTACATTTGTGGTTGATATAACTGGCTTGAGTGATGAAAACTGCGTTATGCAGTCCAAACATTCAGAGAGGTCAGTCCTTCTCACATAAGCAACTGAAATACATTCCAGTGAGGACCTGAGTGTATAGGTGGGGCCAGTAGTGTACAGGCTTGGCATTCGGACCCATTAACCTCTTAAGGTTACTGGGTTCCATCCCCCAGTTGGATTTAACCATTTGTCACCTCTCCACTGCAGTAGCTACTAGTGTGGGCCGAGCAGTCTTACTGCTGGGATACACCCAGAAGGATGTCTTCAAAAGCAATACAACAATGCAATGTATTATTAGTATTATCATAATCATGTCTGCAGCCTAAACGTAGGCAACCTTCAGCAAAATTCCACACCCCGAAATGCTCTTATTTGCATGCATTTGCCTTGAAATGTAATGCAAGTCGCTAGCCTAAATATAATAAACCTATATGCAATAATACAACCGTATATAGTTTAATGTAATATTCATAATACATGATTCTGACCCTTATCCCCTTATAAAATGTTCTTGACAGCTTTATTGAACGGCAGACATAAACTTGCTGAAGGAAAGGCCAGCCTGAGTGTATGCGAGTACAAATATACTGCAGAAAATGTAGTTTTCACATGCCTCCTTAAAATTGCAATTTGAAAACCTCCAATCCGTTTTCCCCAAGCCAGTGTAGTGTTGTTTGTTTCAAGGTTTTAATCAGCTCACTCCACTGCATCACTTGTTAAAATAACTTTTGTTTGTATTGTAAACTGACACTTTGCCTTGTGCCAACAATCAGTGTGATAACATCCACTAGACAAGGCATTGTAAATCAGAAACTGAAGCAGTATGCCTTGGGATTGCCAAACGGCCCAGCTGAACACATGCAGCACCTCAACATACCTGCAGGGGGAGCCAGCTGTACATTTATCACAAAGATTTTGTGATGAATATGCAGTTGAATGTGTCAGTTTATTAGACAGCATAATAATTTATAAAAGCCAATGATGCCATACTTACATTTTCTATGACAAAAGTCCATTCTTTGTCTTCAAACTCCTCTGCATGTGGGTCCTGTAAAAATCAGAGGACATACAGTTAGGAGTCATTGGCTTTTTCTGAAGGTTGAAAGGGACTCGTTTCCCCATTGAGGAATAAAGCACAATTAGTGGCTCATGAGCTGCAAGCAGGGGCGGGGTAGGACCTAGGTGTGGCATCAAGGAAGAGGTGGCAGATCAACCTGGATGCTATTTGTTTATCAACCACTTTATTCTTCTAATATTCAGGATAATATCTCAAAAACCATAACAGAGGGGGCCCTAGATGGACTGGATATATTCCCTATCAGGGAATTATATAGATGAATAGATGCGATTTGAATAACAGAAGAGCCATGTTGCCAAAGTAGGTTAGGCAAAGAGGTGGCTTTGACTTCTGCCTGGTCCTACACAACGTGTTGTGACTTCCTGTGGGCAGTACGCAGGTCTGGAAACTAGCAGCTGTCTGTTGGCTAAATTAATTCAAGGTATCCTTCTGTCGTGGGTCTTTATAAAAATATCTTTAAACAGGAAGGAAGTAAAGGAAGGGTGTGTGAGTAACCAGCCCTATGGGTGCACTGTACACTGAAGAAATGGATAAGAGGCGAAAATACCATCGACATTATTTGGGAGCGCACACTCGATTTAGTAATCAGACATTTAATTAATCACTTAGCTGGAACCAATAGAACCGAAAAACACAAGCAGACCACAACAAGTCAACTGCTTGCATGAGATGATAAGTAATGTGTTGTGCTGTCCCTTTGAAATTAAACATAGCATTTGAAATATTAAATACTGCATCACAAAAGTTCAAGTACTACTAGGAATATATACTAATTGTCCATAACAACAGACATCTCCCAGCCTTCCCATGTGATCCGAGTTGTAAAAGTGAGCAGCAGGGACCCCTTCCACTTGTTGCATGATACTGTACATGAGCTTTATGCCAACAGGTGCTGAATTTCTTAATTAAAGTGTAACGTGACCAGTAGCAATGACACAGAAAGTCATGCAGCGTTTTTATTGAGGTTATGTTGTCCTATGTTGTTGAAGACATTGATATTCTGATGAAATAGAGTTAGCTCTTGAGACATTCCTCAAGTTATTCAATACATATGAGATTCTCTTTTTGTAGCACATTGTATCTCAGGCCTTGATTACATTTCACAAATGGTGCGTCTTTTCCTGACACTTCCAACTCTGTGGCCAGATATGTGATCCCTTGTTCCCTCCACTCGTACATATATTAATACATAATATACCTTACTACTATAATAGCAGGCCTGTCGCACCAGTTATTCAAGTTACTCATGTGCGCATGTGCCAAGCAGCCTGCAGCTCATACACACAGCACGCGCAAACGCATACATACACCGCAAGCACGCACATACGCACCGGATGCACACACCGCACGAACATACATGGAAACAAACACACACACGTCAAGACAAAGGCAGCCACACTTACACGCACACAGACACACCGTACGTCAAGACAAAGGCAGCGACACACACGCCAAGCAAAGACGTTATGTTTTTAAACATGACGGCTCCGCCATCGACACGCGCGCAGGCAGTGTTGGGGTAGTTACTCAAAAAAAGTAATTAGTTACTTCTGTAATGAGATTACTTTACTAGTTAATGCATTTGAAAAGTAACTTCACTACTTATTACTTTACTTTCCCGTTTCTTAATTTACTGTATGGACAAACATCATAGCCCTTTCATCGCTTAGTGTTTATTGTATACATTTATACAAAATACATATAAAACCATATGAAAGATCAATTTTTTTGAGATAGGTATGCATTTCTGAAAGTACCCCGCCTACAGTTACCAAACGAGCGAGTCAGTTTCGGCACCCCCTCCTACGTAGGAAGGGGTCACAGTTGAATATTACCTCCCACTTCCCCACTCCACTCCACTCCAATCAGAGCATAGCTAAGATTTTGTGGACCAGCGGAGGAGCAGCTCGGTCGGGGGGAACTCAGCGGCAGCTCAGCTCCCGGAGAACAATCCCTTTCTCTCCCCCCGACGGCGCTACCGGACTGCCGCGGCAGGCAGGAGAAGGAGACATGGAGGAGCAAGGGATTGTACTCCCGGATCTGAGCTGCCGGACTGCCGCCGAGCTACCCCCGCCGGAATTTTCGGCTCCCGGACAGGAGGACACCCGCAGGCACAGCCAGAAAGCTCAGGCGTTTCCGCCGAAGCTTCAGTGGCAGCTCCGGCGCGGGAGCTCGGCGGCAGTCCGGCAGCTCAGCTCCCGAAGTACAATCCCTTTCTCCTCCATTTCGTAGTTCATGGACTTCAGAGAGTCAAGGCCAAAGTTTCTTTCCCCCAATTCTTCTCAACCATGGCCGAGATATCCCCGACTATGAGTCTTTACTTGTTGTGGAAGTGCCAGACACGTCAGACGCAGTCTTTATGATTCATAATATCATCCGAGGCGCACATAGCTTTTGGTCGTGATATTAGATATAATATTATATAAATACCCATACATAATATTATTATTATTATTATTATATTATTGGGTATCGTTTGGGTTTTATCCGATACCGGTGCCTACTCGGTACTTTTCAAACGGTTCCGGTGCTAAAACGGTTCTCGAACCGGTACTTAAAAAAACGAAACCGCACACACTTGCATACATGCACGACTTGTTATGAGTTTCACATTAAGCAGAAAGTCAGCGGACACCGAGTTGAATGGCAACGGTGTTTGCTAGCCTACTTGATATGCAAGATTTACGGTTGGCATTACTCGACTTACCCGAAGAGGCTGCTGTGAGTGCTGTGACTGATAAATATATTTTTAAAAAATAATTACAAATAATATTAATTACTCGCTGCAAGCAGGAAGGCACGCATCATGGCGCAACATTACTGCCAAAGTCATATTAAGTAATATAGCCTAACTCAGGTGCGCAAGGCAGCCACAGGAGACGCCAACATTGTTTTCAACCACTCGGTACCGCGCTGTATTAATTCCCAAGTTTTGAAAAGAAAAAGTATTTGAAGCGAATAACGACTCTGTTTTTGATTTGTTTATTTGGTTTTGAACAGAAAGTTTTGGATGCATGCATCGGCTTTGAGTTTGTTTGTCTGTTACTTTAGAATTACATTCGCTCGCCACACACACACACACACACACACACACACACACACACACACACACACACACACACACACACACACACACACACACACACACACACACACACACACACACACACACACACACACACGATCTTCAATCAAAACAACATCAAGTAAGCGATGCCGCAGCGCGTTGACAAGTCCGTCCCGAGTCTCGAGGCGCCCATAGGCTTTATGGTTTATAAGTTTGAAAGCCGTGACACACTCTTTTACCAGTTGGCCTGAAATACCACGCCTCGCAGTCATGGACCTATAAAGAAAGTCGTAGTCGTACCATGCGTGTTTAGGGCAACATTGAAAAGGATCCCGTCTGAAACAGTGTCGCGCAGTGCTGCGTTCCGAACGTTGTAATCAAATAAACCGGTATGGCGGTATATAAAAAAAATCATATCCTAACGAAAATACACACCGTTATTCAGTGTGAACCGGTATAGCACCCAGCACTAACGCAAGTTGACGCCGCAACACCATGGGGCGGGGCAGGGGGCGTTAAAAAACGCCAGGCACCGTTATGAGGAACCGAAATGTGCGTTCTTATTCGATCTCGTTACAACCGTTTACGTCGGAACCGGTTCCCTACTGGAACCGAGTTTCGGTGCTCAACCCTACTAGCAATCCCTTCACCTCCATGCTGTGTTTCAGTCTGACAGCTCATTGGTCAATAGGCAGCAGCTCATTTGCATTAAAGCTACAGACCGCAGAAACAGCGCATTCTGAAGGGACTTAAACAGAAGGGGAATAGCAGTACGGGAGACTTTTTTTTCCTAAAAGCCATTTCCAGCAAACAGCTTCATAAACATGTTTTCTTGAACTCAAATACTATGTTCACTTGTTGGGAAAACACCATAATATGTCTCCTTTAATATTACCCTCCTCCTTGAGCCTCCCCAAATGTCTTGCGATATTGATATCCCCCCCTCCCCAATGCAGAAGGTTTAAGTTGTTTTATTTTTCTTATGTTTTTGTGTTAATGCTATGTGTGACTGTAGGCTACTGCTGCCTGTCTTGGCCAGGACACTGGAAGAGAAGTTTAATCTCAATGATGATTATTATTTTCAACTAACCAATAGTAGTTGCCTTGCATTTTAAAATGCTGATGCAATTTTTAGTCCTGAATAACAGTAAAAACGTATTTAATACTTCATTTGCATGCATAGTATGCTACACTTGCCATTGAACAATTACCCCTGTTACCTTAAATTGACTAATTTTATAATGTAATCAAATGCTCACACACTAGCTGCTTTCAGACACACGTGTAAGTCCTGATATTCTTCTTATGGGCTGTATGTGTGAACAACATATCCTGACATTTGTACGCTGAAAATCTCCTGAAAAATACTAGCCCTGAGGTAGTATTTTCTCTGTAGGAAAGGTAAATTACCTTATATGTGAATGAGGAGTAGAAAGTCGTTATTTCTCACACCACTTCAGTGGGCGTGTTGATGACACTTCTGCATGGCATTGAGTGGCCCCCTAAATGATAATCAGCCTGTTGCCTTTTGTTTGCTGAATGGTTAAAAAATATTTAAATGTTGGCACTGCTTTTAAGAGTAATTTGTGGTGAACGAATGTTATATGTTGTAAAATGATAGGCAAAATGTTATTATATTATGCACTCAGAAATTTGTTACATTATCGTTGTTACATTACCCACATTATTGCTATGGTTTTAATTACAACAAAAGGTTGAAAACTAGTATCTATAAAATCCTGCGGATTACAAAAGTAGTGGAAGCTTCCACCGTCTTGATTAAAACGTATATTTGTAGCATCTGCAGGGAACAGACGTGTAGGGTTCAGAGCCTAGGGCAACATCTTCGATTCAGGACAGCTGAGCAGATGTGACTGGTTAAAGTCAATTTTACTATGTCATAGGCTTTCTTTCTAAATGTCATAGGCTATCATGATTTATTAAATATTAAATAAACTTTAAGACTGCATTACATTGTTACGTGACGTTGCGGTACATCTATTACAACTGTAATGGAAATGTACAATGTAAACCGAGGGACATGACTGCAATTCAGGACATGCCTTTAATATGTAGTTAGCATCTGATCTGTTCACGACAGGGTTGAGCCTATCCCTCTATCAAATCACAATGTGAACCAGACCCCCTCTGAGGATACCTGAAGTGAAAAACATCAGATTTTACTATTAAGCCTACCTAAAAACTTAGAGGGTTTGGCCACAGGATCCACGTCCATGTAACGGTTGGAGAACCCCTCTAGTCCAGCATTTTTGAAGAATGCATTACATAGGCATTAAAGAACGCAAAAAGTAAAAAAAAGAAAAAATCTCTGCACAATTCCTGCTAGGGGTGCAAACTTTTCAAGGTTTACAAAACATCAGAATCGAAAATCCTTTGGGTAATTTTTCCAAATCGTACAATATACAAAGTCTTGGCTTTGCATATTGTTGTCAAGACTAAAACTGGTTGGTACACCAACGTTTTATCGAGTTCCCCCGCGTTCGACAAGTTTTACAATAATGACCGCCAGCCAAGAGGTCCCAAAATTTAAGCAGAGATTTAAAGCAGCATAACGCTACTGTTGTGGTGGGTTAAAATAATCACACATTTCATAAGCAGTTATTTGTTAGTTTTTGTTATTTTATGGATATTGGATATTCAACAGATAGATTTTCACGCTCCATGATTTGGAGTGAGAGTTAATTAAAAAAACCAAAGACACTTACCTTAAACAGAGTAACAGTGATTTCAATGTTTTCTGGTACAGGCCACACGACCACTCCTCTGTAGGGGTTCTTGATGCCCGGCTGCCAACTGTGGGACTGAAGAGACACAACGTAAACATAAGGTAGATCGGCTTCTGAAGAAAGGAATAACAAACTAATAATGATAATGTCAAGTCAAGATGGATGCTTGGATCCCGGTCTAGCCTGTATCCTGCCCCCAAATAACATGATTGGTCAGAAGACAGTGGAAAGGTAGAAAAGAATGGGACTTTTTCCAAACACTACAGAGCTCTTCCCCTCAGCTTTGAGATGTAAACTTTGGATTAAAAGTCATTTATTTGAGACACAGGTCTGATGAACAATGATTTACACATTAGAGTTGCAAATGGGACGTTTACAGTAAATGGCAGTAAAGCCTAACTATACAGTATGCTGGGATTGCATTGGAGATGGTGTAATCTGTGATCCAGTTAATCATTTAGGGACTTACAGATCCCCGCCTCCAGCAATGTGATTGGTCTAAACAAATATGAATCGAAGAAAGAAAACCGTCCCATTTTCTCCCAGATTTGAGGTTGTCTACCGTAGACTTGAGAATCAAAAGTATGATTGTCAGACTAAAGAGGGAGTAATGGAGGCGAGTCCCACATGCATCCAGTTATATTCAGTGTCAACTGTGATGTGCTTGAAAAGTGAGTCACAAACCTTGGATGATTTTCTTCGACTCCGCCGTGTCCACACAACCACCAGTTTATCTGGCTGCCTGTCAAGAGAAATCATAAATTCACTATGATGTTCTTCCTTTGGTTGGATATCACTGCTGGGTTATTCTATAAAACCAAGATTGTAATGAATACAACAGGCTAGGGCTGCAACAACGAATAAAATCGATAAAAAACGATTACTAAATGCGTTGGCAACGAATTTGGTCGTCGATTCGTTGTGGCGCGCGATTAATAAGTTACCCGTAGGCGCAGCACCGTTTACAGCGGCGTCATCCCTATATGTTCCCCGGGTCCTATGTTCCCCGGGTTCTATGTTCCCCGTTTTTCCCAAAAAGGGTCCTATGTTCCCTGTAGCCATACATACCGGGGAGCATAGGACCCTTTTTGGGAAAATCAACCAATCTTTAAAAATAATTAAACTTTGACGCGACATTCGCGTGATGACAGCCAATCGGCGTTCAACAGCGTGGCCACTGAGTGACATGTGTAATGTAACAGCCAATCAGCGTTCAACCGGCCAACTCAGTGCAGCGCAGTCCGGGGTGAACTGCATCATGGAGGAGAAAGTGATTGTTGCCGTTTGCGACTCCTGGAGCTCTCTATATAATAGTATATAATATAATTGTATAATAATATCACGGCCAATAATACCATGGGAGCCATCTTAGGGCTTGGGCTTCTCGGGTTTGTTTACCGGCGTATGAATAGACTGCGTCAGGTTCTCCGACGTCTCTCCCTCTTCCACAAAAGGTAAAGACATCCAATGGTATTTATCTCGGCCGGAATTTGGCAGTAATGGTGGAAAAAGTAACAGACCGGGGAACATAGGACCCTTTTTGGGAGAAGCGGGGAAAATAGGAGCCTTTTTTAAAAAAAGGGTCCTCTTTTCCCCAGTCTCATACAAAGAGGGGAACATAGGACCCGGGGAACATAGGACCCGGGGAACATAGGACCCGGGGAACATAGACATGCTCCCTTTCCAGCCAGCCGCCGACAGGTTGGATCATGGTTCATGCACGCCCACATCGAGCTTTAGTGTGAGCGACCACAGCTTGTATTTTGGTCATATCTTAACACTGGACTGTAGGCCTACATAAAAGCGTTGTACCTTCACTGTCTTTGGGTTAAAAAAACTCCTTAAACTCAGTATCCGTCTAGTAGTCCAACCGAAAACTGTCAGCTGCTGCTGCTGCAGACGTTGTGCATCAACAGTCATTCAAAGCAGCGGTAGTAATCACACAACCGGACGGTGTAGAAAGTCCCGTCAGTTAAAAATAGTAATGCAGTTTTTAAATCCATGTTAAAATTGGCAGGATATAGAGCTAGTTAGCTTAAAAAAAAGAAACTGACCAATGGTCACAAACAGTGTCAAATGTGATGTGTTCAGGTCGGCTCAGTAATATGGTTGATGCGATCAAATGCAAAGGAAAAAAATAACAATTGATATTTTGGTGAAAACTTGTTTTCCCAGTAATATAAAATAGATAGTAAAGATAGAATTATGACCTGTTTAATGTCCTATCTTGAACTATCATCATCTTATCAGCAATTAAAGCAATATTACAAGTTCTATTTCAAGGAGTCTCAAAAATACTAATAGGTTTGACCGGTTAACCATGGACATCCCTTACATACATATAAAAGTATATCATACATTGTATGTTTTTTTTTGTGTTATCCCAGTTATGTTTTTTTAATTGTTTTATCATTTAATATTACTTTTAATAGTTCCGGGACGTTGGAGCAATAACCTGGTGTTTTTACACTTCAGTCTGCACTGTGAATTTTGAGTAATGTTCAGTTTTTGAATAAAGATGCGGCAATTACAAATGTTTAATTTTTTTATCCGATTCATCGAAAAAATAATCAACCGATTAATCGATTATTAAAATAATCGTTAGTTGCAGCCCTACAACAGGCTAATGAGATCTACAAGAACATTGAATGCAGATAAAGTTTATTAAAAGCATGTCACAGACACACAGTCACATGGACATTCTTATCAGTATGATCTTGTCTCCACAGGAAGCGTGATGGCAGTGTTATTGTGCATTTGAGATGCATCGTACATCACCTGCATGAGTTGCAAAGTGGGAAATCTCACAGCTTTCTTGCGACATTTCACGTCGTAATCTCACCCGTCCCACTCGGGCTCCTGAGAGTCCACAGAGTTCGGCCGTACGACTCGACAAATTAACGATGGCTTTGACCATAATGAGATGTATTTTCTTTGTATTTGTGCCATGTTGTTAATTTTAATGTTAATTTCAAATGCTCTTACACACTTGAAAACATTGCTGCTTTAATCCGGTGACCAATTTATGAATTACTTACTGTGCGTGCAAAACAATGTAAAGTTGTGTTGCTGGTTTGCTAAATAAGCTAATGCAGCCAACAATAACAATGACTAGCCAATGACTGTTCTTCCCTTACTCGTCGTGTAACAATGCCCTCAAAGACAAATGGAACAACTATAAGTTCAACAAGCCAGGAAATTCCGTCAAGTGCAACCTGTGCGGGTGGTGTACGATGCATCTCGAACGAACCATTAGCCTTCTACCCAGGGAAAATGACTAAATAGGAAGATCTACGGCGCATGGGCACCATGGCCAATATGCTGTAGCTTAGATTGGCATCATTTGCCACCAAGTATTACTTGAGATGCAGTGGATGACTTGAACATTACATCCCACCTACACACATCCTCAAAACAGAGACATCTTGGGTTTCTGTTTTCAGAACACACTGCTAGTACGCAAAACATTTCAACCAGTCTCCACTACGATATATTTTGCGACTGATTTCCACACTATATCCCATGATTTATCCAAAAGAGATGGTCGGCAATGGTGATGCACAGCTTTACCAGTACCCTGAATCGGCCGATACTGTGCTCATGTTCTCGTAAAACTAGTCCGATACAGCCACCCGATACAACTTTTAAGCAACGAGACTTAACGAGAGCCTGAGTTAACCCACTGTTACAGTGGTGCGTTTTGCGCTGAGAGTTCTAGGAATGAAGGGAGCATGTTAATGCTATGGTTGCGGCCCACATCAACTTTGTGATACTTTTTTAGTAACGTTGTTGTGTTTGAGTGTGATAGTTCTGAGTGACTCATGAAACGCGCCAGTCACAGTAGCGATATACTTATATACTGTCTGGGAAAGGAGAATCCAACCCTCGGACAGGTGTATTAAATACAACCCTGCTCAGACGGAGCTTCACCATCCACACAAACGCTGTAGCGATCTACATAAATTAAGCTGAACTTTCTCTAGGACGCCGCACTCAATGGCTGCCCAGACAGAGCTCCACATGTAGGCCTACTCACAAACCACCATGTCGGTTCCCCTTGAGACGCTGTCACACCAAAATTGTAACGGGGGCGAAAATTGTACCGCCTAGGTAATCCACGTTCTAAACAATACGTCATCGTTCGACGCGATTGTCCGCTGCCAGGCATCATGTTGCCAAAGACGAAATAACATAATACAGATAACACTTGTTTTTACTTTATATTTGTATTGTATTGAATTTAGCTAGTAAACTGTAAACTTTATCCAGTGTCTCTTTACCAAAGCCGTAAACCCGGCCATGGTCATCACCGTTTTAAATCATATGATCCCTATCTCCACTATCGCCAGTCATTTAGCGGTTTTGGATCTCGTTCATATGGAGCTATACTCTGGATCATTTCGGTCAGTTATCGCTGCCGGGTGGTATTCGGGCTAAGTGACACCCTGGTGGACCTGATTTTGTCTTCTTTTTTTTACAACAAATCAAAGCGTAGCGTGGCAACTTGTTTCCTTGTTCTATATGGCGAGTGGATAGTGCCAAACCTAAGGATTCCCTGGAGGAGGCGAAGGAGCAGTCTACCCTACGTCGCCGTGGGAACGTGTGGAATTGATTGGGACTGCAGACGAGATACCAGCAGCGATGCCACAGCGACGGCATGGAAGTTCTGCCCACCGGCGGCGGTGTCACGGCGACGTACATGCGGAAATTCAGACAAAATATACGTCTACTCTCGACGTCTGGATAAGTTCGTCGCCACAAAGACGCCTGCTGCCCTACGTCGCCGTGAGAACGCCTGAACTAGGTATGTGGCCATAAAGTGCTTCAGTGTGATTTTATGACTTAGTTTAGGATTTACTAGTGTTTTATACAACCAGCCCATTTATATCCCTTTGAACAGCAATGTAATGGTGTAGGACAGATAAAGTGTTGTTTAAATGTAGGCTATTTTGATGGTGCCTGTTTTGATAGGCCTACTGTTATTCACTCTCAAAGTAGACCTATTATTGTTTTAGTTGAGATAATGAATTGCTAATTTGTTTGGGTAAAACGCTTCAGTGTGATTTTATGACTTAGTTTAGGATTTACTAGTGTTCTATACAACCAGCACATTTATATCACTTGGAACAGCAATGTATAATGGTGTAGGACAGATAGTGTTGTTTAAATGTAGGCTATTTTGATGGTGCCTGTTTTGATACTGTTATTCACTCTCAAAGTAGACCTATTATTGTTTTAGTTGAGATAATGAATTGCTAATTTGTTTGGGTAATTTACTGTAATTAAAATGGGTAGGTCTACAGACTTAGCATTTAACACTACTGAAAGTGTTATCTTTTACTACAGTGTATCTGTAAAGAGTGACATTTATATTTACATTTTTTTATATTAATGTAATTAGATAAATTAATTTGAAGGTTTATTTTGGTTATTGGTTATTGGGTTTATTTAATCAGTCATACAGAAGAAATTGTGTAGATTATTTATTGATTGAGTAGTTTATTTTGATAACAATGCTAAGAATATCTGACGTGATGTAAAATAAAAGAGATGACAATGGCAGCCAACATAAGTGTTAAATCTCCTCTCTTGCCTGTTCATATTTCCCTGTACACACAGGAGACTATAGATCTACCAACACAACAATTTATTATCCGTACAATACCAAGAATCAACAGATTTTCACGAGTATATGATTACAATGGCAAGGCAACTTTATTTATATAGCACTTTTCATACACAAGGCAGACTCAAAGTGCTTCACATATAAACATTGTCATACAATAAAATAAAATAATAGATAAGTAAAAGAAAAACATATGCAAAGAAATGGGTAAAATAGAAAAAGGCATTTTAGTATTAAAATAGAAAATAGAGGCAAAGTTAGAAAGCTTTTTAGAAAGTGCAATGTATTTAAGATTTTAGCAGAAGGCTATAGCAAACATAAAAGTCTTCAGTCTTGTTTTAAAGGTGCTCAGAGTTGGGGCAAGTCTTAAATCCTCTGGGAGTTTATTCCAGCTATTTGTTGCATAGTAACTAAATCCTGCTTTCCCATGTTTTGTGTTTACTCTGGGGATAATTAACAGATTGGTCTCAGAGGATCTTAGTGGTCTAGAAGGCTGATGTAGTGGAAGCATATCAGTTAAATATTTTGGGCCTAAACCATGTAGGGATTTATAGGTTAGCAACATGATTTTAAAATCAATTCTCTGACCTACAGGAAGCCAATGTAACGATTTCAGAATTGGTGTAATATGATCAAATTTTTTGGCCTTTGTTAGAACTCTAGCAGCAGCATTCTGAACAAGCTGAAGCTTCCTCAGAGTTTGTTTTGGGAGACCTGTGAGGAGACCATTGCAGTAATCCAGTTTACTAGTGATAAAGGCATGTACAAGTTTTTGTAAGTCTTCGGTGGACATGAGCCCTCTAAGTCTTGCTACATTTTTAAGGTGATAATATGCCGATTTTGTAACTGATTTGATGTGACTGTCAAAATGTAAATCTGAATCCATGATAACCCCTAGATTTCTGGCTTTGATTGAGGTTTTCAGGGACAGAGAGTGAAGGTGTTGGGTTACTTTAAGCCTTTCCGTTTTAGAACCAAATACAATTATCTCTGTTTTGTCCTAATTTACTTGAAGGAAATTTCGGCACATCCATTCCTTCACTTGCTCAATGCACTGGCACAGCAGATCTATGGGCCGATAGTCATTTGGTGATAGCGATACATAGATTTGCGTGTCATCAGCATAGCAATGATGGTATTTTGCATGATTTGCCCTAGTGGGAGCATGTAGATGTTGAATAAAGAGGGTCCTAAGATCGAACCTTGTGGGACTCCACATGTCACGTTGGTTGATTCTGATACAAAGTCGCCAATGGAAACAAAGTAGTTCCTATTTTGTAGGTAGGACCTGAACCAATTTAAGACAGTGCCTGAAAGCCCCACCCAGTTTTCTAACCTTTCCAGAAGTAATGTATGGTCTACAGTGTCGAATGCAGCACTGAGGTCAAGTAGCATTAGTATTGAGGTTTTGCCAGAGTCTGTGTTAAGACGGATGTCGTTTACAACTTTAATAAGGGCGGTCTCAGTGCTGTGCAGGGGTCGAAATCCTGATTGGAAGGTGTCATAGCAACCAGTTGATGCCAGGAAGTGATTTAGTTGCTGGAGGACAACTTTCTCAATGATTTTACTTATGAAGGGTAGATTTGATATTGGTCTGTAGTTGTTAATAATAGAGGCATCTAGGCTCCGCTTTTTTAAAAGGGGTTTAATAACTGCAGTTTTCAAAGCTTTTGGGAACTTGCCTGACTGGAGAGAGTTGTTAACTATCTGCAATATGTCTGCTGCTAGGCAGTCGAAAACATTCTTAAAGAGGTTGGTAGGTATAGTATCAAGGCAACAGGTGGATGGCTTTAGTTGTGTCACAGTTTCCACAAGATTTTGAGAGTCTATAACATCAAAGCATGCCACCCTTGCCACATAATTTTTGCCTGAACAGGGTGGTAGTCCAACATTTTTGTTTGACGTGGAGATATTGATGGCGCGTCTGATACCTTCAATTTTATCAATATAAAAAGCTGCAAACTCATTGCATTTCTGCGTGGAATGGAGATCAGGTGGAATTTCTGTTGGGGGGTTGGTCAGTCTGTCAACAGTTGCAAATAGGGTTTTTGCATTATTAGTGTTGGTTTTAATGATATTGGGGAAAATTTTTTCTCTAGCATTTTTTAAGTCTAAATTGTAGGCACAGAGGCTCTCTTTATAGATATCATGGTGAATATGAAGTTTTGTTTTACGCCAGATGCGTTCAACCTTCCTGCATTCTTTTTTCTGTGCTGTTACAGAAGCAGCTTTTCTCCAGGGTGCCTTTTGCTTTCCAGAAATCGTTTTAGCCTTTTAAGGTGCAATGACATCTATGACTTTCAAAATTTTCTACAAGATCATCAGCAGAACATGGGTTTAGAGGTGGTAGCAAGGAGATGGCCCTTTTAAAAAGTACATTAGAATCTTCATTGATATACCGTTTTTTGACAGTGTTTGATTTTGTCTGTATGTCGGGAATAAAAGATATGTTAAAGAAAACACAAAAGTGGTCAGACAAGGAAGGATCAGTCACAGAGAGATCAGAAACATTGAGGCCCTTTGTGATAACCAGGTCTAGAGTGTGCCCCTTACAATGAGTAGCCTCTTTCACATGTTGAGACAGTTCAAATGTGTCCAAAATGGTAAAAAGTTTTTTTGCACACTTGTCATTCAAATCATCAGTATGAAAATTGAAGTCACCAGTTATAACTAGACAGTCAAATTCTGTGGAGATGCTAGACAATAATTCTGTGAAGTCATCGAAAAAATTACAGAATATGTGGGTGGCCTGTAAATAATTAATAGGAGAACTCTGGGGGAGCATTTCAATACAGCACTAAGGTATTCGAACGATGGAAAATCACCAAATAACATCTGTTTCCCCTGAAATACATTTTTAAATATAGATCATGAATACAATTTGAATTAAGCTCGCATTCACAAACAAATATATTCTAAATGAATACTCTGAGCAAGCATGACAATAATGCAAGCCATTACATCATGTCTTGTACGACACTAATAGTACTCAATACCTTTGCAAATACTTTGCAGGAGGGACAAGCCCAGCACAGTGACCTGACTGCAATCGTGTTTTTGAGGCACTTTTCATCCAACCCTACGAGCAGTACTGTGGATCAAGGCGCGTATATGGAGTCAGGCACCAGTGTTTGAGCCATACCCCCATATCCGGCAAGTCATTATTATTAATATCATGGTGATGGAGGAAAGCACCACCCGGCTCCAATTGATAAATACTGCAACAATCACAAGATGCACGCTACTGTGGAGAAGGCTATTTAAATATATTAAAGATTTGCGTGAGAATCTATATCTCTCCAGCAAAAAGTCATCCGGATATAGCCGTGGTCTTATTAATTGCTCCCGGTGGATTGCACGAATAATTTGCGCTCCGATATCAACAGGGCATGCCATTGTGAACACATTGAATCTGCGGTGAACGCAGCTTTAAATACCCAAAACCGGGTTATGTTCCAAACTTAACCTGTGCAAAACATGGTCCGACCAGGTTTGATTCAGAGCATATGTTGCTATAGTAACTAACATAGTTACATAACGTTTTTTATAAAATGTCATCAACTTATTCATCAACAAGTCATTGGATATATTAATACCAGAAATTAATGAAGAAAAAAATTATATATATATAGACTGGGAATCGAACCCCAGTCCCAACGGCGGCGGCGTGCATATCCTCTCCCCACAGCGGCGGCGTAGCTTCTCCACACGTGCATTTCACACGTTGTTATCCTTCTCCAGGGAATCCTGGCACTATCCACTCGCCATAGTTCTACTGCTCTCACTCACATGTAACGTGAGCGGAGGGTAGCGTCGCGTACACGCTAACCCTACATGGCCCAGTGATTCAGATTCTGACCCTCTGAATGGTTCGACTGTTAACAAAATACAAAAAGCACTTAATTTTTTTTTGCGCAGCTTTTACGATTTGAAAATCGTGTTCTATTAGATTGCGATGTCAGATATAATTCGATTAATCATGCAGCCCTAAATAGAATGCAGAAACAAAGACTGAGGGAGAGAGTAAACAGAGACAGATAGGGTGGATTGAGTATTGCTCTTACAGGGCTTCATTGGGACTGTAGCCTGCGGCCATCAGACACATGTTAAGTAAACATTATCCATGTCCCTGTCCACTCTGCCAACCATCCAAACATAACTTTACAGACAGCCCTACAAGCACGACTTCCATCTTACATGCACTATCAGATGCACCCTTCTGACTGAGTAGTAAACATACATTCCGGGAAACATTATCCAGGGTGCCAAAGATTCACACACACACACACACACACACACACACCCCCCCACCCACCCCCCCCAGGCAGGGCAGTAACTTCCAGATCTGGCCACAGCCTTAAGTTGTTCCAAAAACTCCAATCAGTGTTCCCTTCATGCTCTCTTTCTCTTGCCGAATCTGGTTGGAAGTTGGAACTAAATTAATTTCTTGTAATCTTTTAACAAAGTTATTCACTTTATTGCCAATAAAACTTATATAAAAGCTTAGTTTGCTTCCTTGGTCCCCACCATTATTTTTTTACTTGGGCAGACTGGGTTGTCCTTATTCGTCATGAACTGAAGCTCTTTCCCACCTGAGCGCTGATTGGTCTTAGAATTTTTTTATTTCAAAACTTTGACTGGGATGGAGGCCAGACTGATATTGAGAATTTACATGAGATCAAGACTGTTTCATGACGCTAGCTTATCCGAGGAAGGTAAACAAAACACCCGGTGAGAGACTTGAATCATAACGCTGCACTGCTTGGTAACTGGGGAGTAACCAAATATCAATATGGTGAGTCTCCCATTAAAATCGTGCTAACTATTTACATCCGTTACGAAGCGAATATGCTTCATTTTTCAATAAGAATTGCGGTAATGAAATAGACTGGTTCAACCCTGAACCACATACATCCAGGAAGAGTTAGGGATGGGGATCGAAACCTGGTTCTATCAAGGACCCGGTTCCACTTCTTCAAAACCCGAAAATCATTAACGTTTGGGCTTATCGATACCACTATCGAGTCCCGTCGTTAATTTATTAATATTTTTGCCCCGTAGGTCCTGTAAGGTAATGTTGTGTCCCTCGAGTTGCGTCACAGCATTTAACTGCACTGCAGCGTGTCCACCAATGTTTTAGAATGGAATTGTAAGCAACCAAGTATTACAAGTAAAACAAGTGAAGTCTGGCAGTTAACCTTGCTCGCGAGGATGGCTGAACAGGCGAAAAGGGCGAAAATCATTTATTGTAAAGGGGGGGAACACAACCTCAATGGCCAAACACATTAGCATTGTGCATCAAATAAAGGCCAAATGCAGTACCTTCGACTGTCTCCGAGTTGAAAAGACTCCTCCTTATCCTGTCGCACCACAGACGGGCCTGCCTTAATCATCCACTCAAAGTACGAGCGGTAATCGCACAAAAATAGTAATTTAATTGTGAAATCGGTGTTGTAATCGGCAGCATACAAGCTAGTTATCTTAAAAAGTAAATAAAGTTTCAGATGTGCTGCGTGATGATGTGTTGAGGTTGGCTCGGTAAAACGACTGTTAGGTTATCATGCTGCGTTCAAATGTAACGAAGAAACGGTAAATTGAGTTTTTGGTGAGAAACATGAGTAATACTGTAATACTCGTGTTTCTGAACAACTAATACAGGCGTATACTGCTCTAATCTTTTTAGTATACAGTATATAATTAAAACTACTGATGTCAATATTTATTAAGAATTACATATTTAATTTAAAATACAATTATTTATTTCCTAAAGATTTTCCTCATCGCTAAAAAACACGTCGTCTTTCCACCAATTAATAGAAAAGCATCAATAGTGGTATCGATAAAGACTCAGAACGTTAAAGGTGACATATTATGGTGTTTTCCCAACGAGTAAACAGTGTTTGAGTTCCAGAAAACATGTTTTTTAAGCTGTTTGCTGGAAATAGCTTTTTCGTCTACCGCTATACCCCTCTGTTTCAGTCCCTTCAGAATGCGCCGTTTCTGGTGTCTGTAGCGTTGATTCAAATAAGCTGCTGCCCATTGACCAATGAGCTGTCATACTGAACCACAGCATGGAGGAGAAGGGGTTGTTGCAGTTTGCTGACTCCTGGAGCTCTATATCTATATAATATATATAACCGTTATATTAGATAGATTATATTTTATATAATCTATCTAATATCACGGCCAAAAGCTATGTGCGCCTCGGATGATATTATGAATAATAAAGACTGTCTGACGTCTCTGGTACTTCCACAAGTAAAAACTCGTAGTGGGGGATATCTCGGCCATGGTTGAGAAGAATTGGGGGGAAGGAACTTTGGCATTGACTTTCTGAAGTCCATGAACCGTGACATGGTGAAGAAAAGGATTGTACTCCGGGAGCTGAGCTGCCGGACTGCCTCCGAGCTCCCCGCTCCGGAGCTGCACTCAGGGAGCTGAACTGGCGCCGAAGCTAGGTGGCAGCTCCAGCGGACAAGCAGCTCCGGCGGACGAGCAGCTCCGGCAGCTCAGCTCCGGGAATACAATCCCTTTCTACTCCATATCTCCTCCTCCCGACTTCCCTTCGGCGGCAGCTCCGGCGGGGTGATCTCGGCGCCAGAGAAAGGGATTGTACTCCCGGAGCTTAGCTGCAGGGCTAGCGCCGAGTTCCCCCCGCCGGAGCTGTTCGTCCGCTGGTCCACAAAATCTTAGCGATGCTCTGATTGGAGGGGAATGGGGAAGTGGGAGGTAAAATTCAAATGTGCCCCCTTCCTACGTAGGAGGAAGGAACTGACTCGCTCGTTTGGTAGCTGGAGGCGGTCTGCTTCCAGAAATGCGTATCTCACTCAAAAAATCATGTACAGACTTATTTCAAAGTTTGTATGCGTGTGGGAGCACCATATACCCACAATACCACCCCAAATCTCAGGAAAAGTGCTGTTTTCATAATATGTCCCCTTTAAGGAGTATCGAAAATGGTATCGATAAATAAATATTAATGATCCCCATCCCTAGGAAGAGTACTGGGCCCCGTTTCCCGATAATGATAGACCCACGCTCGTACGATCATTCTCACAAAGGATCTTGCGAACCTTCGTAAATTTCTTGAGCGTTTCCCGAAACTCCTCTTAACATGAACGCGCATGCACTGCTCTAACGATGTTCGTAGGATTGTAACTGTCCACTGACACAGTGCTGAAATGGGCTCTGTAAGAGGGGGAGGCGCAGGAATGTCGCAGGCAAATGGCGTTAAAAAGGGTTAAAATATTTCCCCATCAAGGCCAACTGCAGAGTAGCCTACGAAAAGAATATTCTGCAATAATATGAATGCTAAAGATATTACAACACAATTGATTAGGCCTAGGCCGACATATGCTATATCAGTCCTAATCCTCAAAGCACTGTGCGTACATTATTTCACTGCATTTTCCCCCGACATAATTCCATATTACAAAAATCTAAAATAGCTTGTGTGACAACTACATTTATCTTAATGTGCTGGTTTCTGAAACATACTTTGCGCAGCAAAGAGAGCCGACTATCTGATTCCGCATAAGGTTTCATTGATTGGCGCACTCTCTAGCCTAGAATCTTTGGTGTAAACACTAAAAATGCAACGTTCCATTCATTCTTTATCATTCAAACACAGAGGCTGGGCATTGACACACAGCTATTGCTGACCAATTAGGAGAGCTTGGTCTAGATCCTGCCCATATTGTTGGGCAGCATAATGTATAGGCCTTTTTACACTGCCAAGCCGGTTTGGTCACAGCTTGGCAGCAGGCCCGCGATTTCACTGTCTTATCTCAAGTTTCCTGTGTAAAACCGAGGTAAAATCCCCCGTTTGTCACGGCGCAGGCTTTCTTGGTTCACTGGAGAAGGTGGGGCTGCGCACGGAGTCTAGACTTATTTAGAATAATTTGCATGCTCTCGAATGTTCATTTCTTTTTATGAATGAAGACACCCACGCAATAATGAGTTCACGTCTAAGTGTGGACTACAAACACGATTAACTATGGTCAGGGATGTTTGTTACTGTCTAGACACGGCCCAAAAATAGTGAACTTCATCAAAGCCTCACCGAAGTGCCCCGACACCCACTGGTCTCAGCATGATTCATCTAGTAGGCCTATGTCTTCTGTCATTGATCAATATGAGGACATTGACCACGATGGTTCAAATAAAATCAGAGGGAGCCCGCAAGTGCAGCTCGAAAGCGACCTCCCACACAAGAGCAATGGAATAATTTGACTTTATTATACTGTATGACTTGTGACTTGGCGTTTGATCGGAACACTTCGGCTGCGCATGGTATTTTAAATTGCTGCAATAAATTATGTTGTTGACCAACATGTCTCTGTCTTTGCTGTTTAAATCTAACAGTAGTCTATGAGTTATATATCGGCGGTAACCACTGTTGATGGTTGCAATGCGAAATTGCGCCAGCTGGGCATTCCTTGGTATTGGATGCGTTTTAATAAAACACATCAATACCATGGAATGTCCAGCCGGCGACTCCACTGAGGCTATAGTAACGATGCTCTTAGAACTTTATGAGTACCCCTGGAGCCCTTGTTAGCTACGAGTATTTTCACGACGTTTGTTACCAACGATGCTTTCGGGAAACGGTGTGAAAACTGTACAATGCTCGTACGACGAACTTCAAGAACCACTTGTCTAACAATGCTTTCGGGAAACGGAGCCCTGCTCCTTTCATGAATATATTATTTTATTTAGATAGTTAAATTGTAATGGACTATGCAAATATCAGTATGTGGAATCGGTGAGCATTCTTTAATGCATCCGTGTGTTGGAGAAGTTAGCTTATGAGTTGGTTTCCCTGTTCAATAATGTAGGCTGCCTGTCACTCTTTAGGAGGAAAACGGTATTCAGACTCGAACTTCAGACTGTCATGTTATCGAAAGCCACCTATATTCATGTCTCACAGTGCAATCAAACATCGTCTTGTACCGCTGACTACTATGACGATGAATGATCAATACATATCAGCGATAATTATATGAATTAAGTTTACCACTATGATACCCCTTTTTCAAATAAGTAATTCCTGTAATGTCCGACCCTAAGGTTCCAGGAATCATGATTGTCAGGACATGATGTAAAGCTTATAAGATAGGCCTACTTATACACCTGGGGCCGTATTCACAAAGCATTTTATCTTACCACTAGGAGTGCTCCTAACTCGCGCTAAAACATTTTACGTAGGAGTTTTTTCTTAAAAGTTATTCACAAAGCAGCTGAGACCTACTCTTACTAAGGATAAATTACAAAGTATGTGACGCGCCGTTGCTATGGATTCCAATTCTCGTGCACGAGTTTAGAAGCGGTCAGTTCGGTGATTGGTTGTTCAGACGAGCCCACTGAATCACCGAAAAACAAGGAAATAGCCTAGGCTAGAAATGAATTCCTATCAAGTAGTTATAGTGCAGTTAGCAGAATACACGCATGATGACAATTTTGTGCAGACCACGATAATGACGTTGTAGCCTGCACGTTCAAGAGAGAGAGAAAGCAAACAATAAAAATACGTAGAATTAAAAAAAAAAAAAATGTTATGAACTACCCAAGTGTTGACTGATTTGTGCCAAGGTGTTTACCTAAAATGTGTTTTCTAAGTGATCCCTAAATGCCTGTCCACTCGGTTCCACACGGCCAAATTCTTTGTCATGTTGATCGCCATCATCATCATCATCGTCTGGCTGTGGAATGTTCCTCCGCTTGCAGAGGTTGTGTAGAATGGCACATAGTGATTACTGTGCTTGCCCTCTCTGGGGTGAGGCGTATTTCGCCCTGGAGGACATGAAACCGACGTTTCATCTGCCCAATTCCTCTCTCCACAACATTTCGTGTATGTTTGTGTGCTCTAGCATATATGGAAGAAATCAGTAAACAATAATAAATATGGATTCAACAAATAAAAGGCGTCAAAAAGCCAATACGATGTGTTTTACGCATAGGACTAAGCGTAATCTGCGTAATCACTTACATGTTATACTTTAACTGTGCTCCCGGTTGTGGATTGAGGTAGGGTGTCTAGAGCCACGTCTTGCATGGATAGTCACTGTCACCCAGCAAGTGACACCCAACTGGTACATCTCAAAAAGCTGCCTCAGACCGCTCACCATTAAAATGCGTGAATCATGGGTAGCTGAAGATCCAGGCCACTTTGCAACAACATCCAGTAGGCTATGTTAAAATTTGCATCAAAAACAACCTGCGTGTTGATGGAATGCACTTTCTTCCTATTGACGAACACGTCCTCGTCTTTTGATGGCGCAATTATTTTTATGTGCGTCCCGTCAATAGCACCGAGCATACCTGCAATTGCCTTGAAGTTGGCTTTGATCCTGTGTAATTGTTGAATGTCCAAAGGAAAGTTTATGGCACGGCTGACTGATGGTTGCGATAATTTTAAATCGTCGGCATTGCAAAGTTGCATTTCCCCTGTTGCTAAATAACGTAGTGTGGCCAAACATTTTATTTTGGGACTAATCTGATTATTCCTGTTAGTCGGGGATGTTATTGCATCGCGCATTAACTCCGTTTGTTAATGCGCTAAAGTTGAATACCCTAACATTTCGTCTCGCAGTCATTTTACGATTCTTTGTGAATAGGTATTACTGAGTTAGGAGTCCTCTTGAGGACTTTTAAGCTCTCCTAGACTTAGGTGCTACTTTTAGGCCTAAAATACTTTGTGAATTGCTCTTAGTGAAGTTAGGAGTCCTAAATTTAAGAGTGACACGCCCATTATTTTTAGGAGTTACTCCTAAATTCGCCAGTTAGGACCTACTTTTAGCCCTAAGATCCTTTGTGAATACGGCCCCTGAACATTAGCGAAAGCTGCCAATGCATTTCTCTCTTCCCTGTCCCTTCAACGGGACAAACCCCGTCGGTTCACCATATTAATGGGCCGGTGGACCGTCTAAATATCCATAACATTTCTGTCCGGCCCTTTCATAACCGGCCAGCTCTGGGTACCTTTAATTAGGTGCACGCAGGAGATTGTGCTGTGTGCGTGTCCTGGGACTGGGCTCGCTGGCAAATCAACTAAGTCATTTAATGCGCCTTAACAATCTAGACAACCCAGAAGTAGTGTGCGGCCGTGAGGGCCAACGAAAGCCAAGAAAATGAGACAAGGTGTAGGCCAAGAAGATGTCAAAAAGTAAAGGAGGGGCCAAAGGAAGGAGAGAAAAAGCAGGCATAGGTAGGTGGTATATAAACATGGAAATACACAACCATTTCTATACAATATCACATATCCTATGCTAGTGAAAGTCAATAGAGCACCTTAATTCGGAAGCCTAATGGTGCGGCCACACCAACCGCGTTACTAGCGTTGGATAATGCGAGTAACGCGCCTAACCTGGCGCTTGACCAGTGTGTGGTGGTTCAACGCTTCCAACGCGTCAACGCGCCAACGCAGCTAGATGAGTCCATGTCCATGCAAGTGAACGGAGCGTTCCCTCTTCGTCATAACTATCAAACCAAACATCCTTCACATTCACTGAGCGAACATTATGAAAGTAAAATGCACATTTCTCGCTAAAAATGTTTCCATAAACGCATTTAATGGCGTAACTATGTAACTATTTCCACCCAGAATAAAGAAAGATGTCGGCCATGGCTGCGCTGGAGTCCGAGGTAGGAAACCCAAACGCCGCCGTGTTTGGGTGCATGATAGAGTTTAGATCGGGTTAGATTAAATAATCTCGGCTATAAATAACAATAATCGGGTTAAATAACTTGATGTTAACTTCACATGGTGTGTCTGGTGTGTTTCCAGCATTCGCAGTGTTGATCAGCAGAGATATAGTCCGCCAAGACGTTGAGGTTGCTTAGCAACCAGAGACTCTGTCCATGCAAGTGAACGGAGCGTTCCCTCTTCGTCATAACTATCAAACCAAACATCCTTCACATTCACCGAGCGAACATTATGAAAGTAAAATGCACATTTCTCGCTAGAAATGTTTCCATAAACGCATTTAATGGCGTAGCTATGTTACTATTTCCACCCAGAATAAAGAAAGATGTCGGCCGTATGCTTCTGTGCAAGCTCACTACTCTCTGCCAGTGACGTCGGGTCAAGCTCCACGCTGATTGGCTACCGCGGCTAAGCGTCACGCGTTGGAGCGTTGAAAGTTCAATTTTCTGAACTCCGGGCGTTGGTGCGTTGGGCGCGTTACTGCGTTTACGTGCGTAATTACGTGCAACTGCCGCGCCTAACGCCCCCAACGCAACGCTTCAACGCGTGTACCGCGCCTAGACCAATGGTTCCCTATGCAAAAATGCCGATTTTCAACGCCCCTAACGCGAGCAACGCTGTTGGTGTGGCCGTACCTTAAGGGTGCACTCACACTAGGCCATCTGGCCGTGGCCGTTTTAGCACCTAACCGTGCTCAAATCTGCCAGTGTGAGTGTGGCCAGTCTGGCCAGGCCGGGCCAATTTGGCCACTTGGGAGAGGTGTGCTGCTACGGCACGGGCCGCTACAGTACAGATGCTAATGAGCCGACAAGCGCACACTAGGGCTGGGATAAACGATTATTTTTTAAACGATTAATCTAGCGATTATTTTTTCGATGCATCGATTCATCTAACGATTCATTTTTTCAGTCCGATTCGATTTCAATTCGATTCGATTCTCGATTATCTCCCCATTAATTGACTAATAGCAATTTATACATGTTGATTTACATATCTGAATGAAAAAAATATGAATTCCTTAACATTTCAATACATGTTTATTGCCTTTAAAACTTTTTTTCTTTTTTTAAATCGACGCGCATTTTTCGCGTCGACGTCATCGATTACGTCGACGCGTCGTCCCAGCCCTAGCGCACACGCACGGCTACGCAACCTGAGCTGGATGACGTATAGTCCATGCGACGACCACGGACATAATAAAGGCGACGAGCCTTCTTTCCCATTAAACGGTAAACATATATCCAAATAAGCAACAGACTCAGTAAAGTGCGAACTGTGTTCTGTGTGTTGTTGTCCATTGTTGTTAGAACTCTGACTGGCGGCAGACTTTATTATGGTCCATGCAGCGGACGCTTGGTGATAACGTGTTACTTACGACGTGATGACATATGTACAAGAGCCTACCGTGGCCAGGCCACAGTTGCGACGCCCAACGGCCACGGCCAGATGGCCTAGTGTGAGTGCAGGCCAGAGAACAATTGGGCCATTTGAGCACGGTTAGGTGTGAAAACGGCCAACGGCCACGGCCAGATGGCCTAGTGTGAGTGCACCCTAACTTTCCATGAACAGGGTGCAGTCATAAAAAAAAATGTAGGGGCCTTTATCCAGTGCTTGATTCTGCAACAAAATATGTCCCTGATTGAATACACAGCTACATTTTATATAAATACAAATGAAGCTAATATAACATAACATCCATTTGCTCAGACGACAGTTGGCAGACAATTGCAAGATCTCAAGTCCGAGGTCAAATCACTTGCTCCTAAAGCAATTACCTTATACTAGGGATGGGCGTGAGGAATCGATTACTCGAGTACTCCTCGTTACAAATGAACTCGGTTGGTCGACAGGCAAACTCGAGTTTGCATATACACACAAACAGCAAATGTATAAATTTTCTGTGCGGCGCCACTAACTAGCATGCCGTGGGCACAAAGCAAATGAAATATATCAAATTCTGTGTGGTGCGTTCCGTGCCGTGTGCAGGCACGCCAGAATTCAAAAAGTTAAGAGATGGCGGTTAAAGCAAAGCGCAGCGAAGAATTGAAATACTTTTAAGAAATAGGAGATCATAAAGAAATGCAAAATATGCCAAGCGAAATCGAGCTACCAGAGTACAACAAGTACTATGCGGCAACATATGCTCCTGAAACACAACGGTGAGTTCGGGAAAGCAGACCCGCAGCAACCAAGTGTGTCGGCTATTTTCACGGCCGCAAGACGCAGCTGCAATCCCGGCCGTGTAGAGAAGATCACAACGCTGAGTATTTCCATAGTCCATTTGCTGCCGTTTTATTTACAGCTTTAAATTATTTGCAATGGTTAGGCTACTTGTTTCGTTTTTGTTTTTTTTAAACCGTTACAGGCCTTGGTTCGACGTGATTTAAATTGTGAGACGCATATTTATTTTTGTAAGGAAAATGTGTTTTGAACGTTTGCAAAAATAAATAATGAATACTCTGATAACTGTTTTGATGGAGAATAAGCATTACATGTTTGGTTGGTAATATTGCCGTTCATCATCAGGCCTATTCCTGCTGCAGATGCGTTGCATTCTAAAAATAGATTAGATTAAACGAGTACTCGATTGATCCTCGAGAAATTCCTTCGATCACTCGAGTTTGGAATTTACTACTCGTGCCCATCCCTACCTTATACACAATGCGTCATTGGGCAGGATATGGGAAAAGCATTTTGTGAGTTTTGGGGTTAAATGGTGAGATTTAGAGTTAAATGTTGAGCCTTTTCTCTTTGATAAGCTTGCGTGCCCTCACTGTTAGCAATGACACTCGCATCGTGGACCTTATGGATTTTCGGGTTTTGAGAAATTTGGAAGAACTGGGTTTGGAGAACCGGGTCCCGATCCCCTTCCCTACATAAAATAGCTATCTTTTTGTGGTAGCTAGCAACCGACTGGCGAAAAGTCAGTATAGCTCTGTTGTCGAGCAGCTGATGTCCAGTATGGAGAACGGAAGGAGCGCTCGAGACGGGGAGTTGCTGGCCTTCCTTCGCCGACCGCCTTGTGCCGTTCTGGTTACTAGGGGTGGGAATCTCTTGGCACCTCACGATTCGATTCCAATTATGAGGTCAACGTTTCGATTCTAAAGTGATTGCATACATTTTTTTTATGTACATTTCCATGCATGATTGACAAAAAATATATTATCTACATGATCTGACTTTGCTACTCAGAGGTTGCTAATCATTTCCTACTTTTGTGATGATCATTAAAGACAACAGATGAATTATCTTACCTAATATTTTATTAGAGAGAAAGCTTTTGTCACAAATTTTACTTTCTACGAACAATGCAAAAATCAATGCAGCTTGCATTACAACATATGGAAGTATGTAAAAAATAGGTTTCAGTTTTATTTTATTTCTAATATTTATTTTCTATGTCATTAAAGAAAAAGCTGTTCTTGAATTAGAAGGAGTTCTTGTGTCTGGCTGTGAGTTTACGTGCATGCTAAGAGTGGGCTGAATCGCAATCGTGTCAAGATAAATCAGATTGGCCAATACACACTGAAGATAAATTAAATTACTAAAATTATCCCTCTCTGGCGAACAGAATGTTGCAGCAGGCAAACAAATACATTTTTTTTTATTATTATTATTAATTAATCTGCATCGAGACGGAATCGTTCTAGAGAGAAACGCGATGCATCGAATTATCAATTATTTTTCCAACCCCTACTAGTTACGCGACACTGTTGAGGCGCATGCCATCATTGCCACATATATCATATTAACTCGCCAGTGTGGTGGATATTCTGCCAAGATTTACTCTCCAAGCGGAATATATACCACACCCACACCTTATAATGGATGTTCAAAGAAATGCAAATAAAAAGGCCATCGGACAGATACACATGTTTTGACCATGTTGTCCTTTCTGTCCCTTTACTTGGTCTCAAGTATTTCAGTTTATTGTACAGCATATTGAGAATCCCCTGAAAAAGAAAGATGATCTAAAAATAATATTAAATACTAGGTGAGGGCACAATCAACTTTCCACCCAATGATAATTGGGTGTAATGACATATGGTCTCACAAAATATCTAACTGAATAGGGAACCAACACATTTTCTGCATGAGGTATAAACCTACATTATATAACATGTCTGGCTAGCCAGTGTCAGTTTCAATTTCAGAGTATTTAATAAGTGACTTTATATTAGTATTTTGTCAGTCTTTACCCATAACCCTGGGAAACAAACAAGGGAGAGGAGGTCCGACTGCTAGAAAAGATCATGCTAGGTACAATAAGCTTAGGTCAAACGAGTCATTGGCTCAGGGAAGTGTAGTACATTTGTATCATTCCATACCCCAATATCTGCCCCAGGTTTAGGCCATGTAGGTCTGTGTTAAACATGCCTCTGGCCACCCCCTGAAAAGGCATGTCTCGGGCAAAGTCTTCATTCCACATTCCACTACCTTGTTTATTTTTTTTTACAAATGTAAGCAACTCATTTGGATCTAATCCACTGAAGGTGTGGTCTTCAAAAGGAACATATCGCTGCAGCTGAATACATCATAGTAAAAGTGTGCATAGCCTGATGATTAAGCATTCAGAAAGAACGCCCATAAAATACAACAACTTAAAAAGAGGTGCAACGTTGGATCCGTTTTTGTAAAGAATCTCAGTTCTACAACTCGGGATTTCTACATACTTAAAATAAATACATTAACTTAAGTACAAATTCCATAAAGATGCTGAAAAAACAGCAGCTATTTCCCCATCCCATCGACCCCTCCCAACAAGCAGACATGCCCGCACACCACGGTGTGTCAGTGTGTGAAATTATGACCCGCCGGAACAAGAGACAGCGACCAGCTCAGCATTCCAGCACAAGAAACCGAGTCAGGCGTTTATGTTTTAACAGCGTTTTTCGTTGAAAAATAAACAAATTGATAGTGTGTAATAAGTATTGCCAACTCACCATTTCTTAGTACATTCCACCATGAGCTCCTGATACGATGCCACGAACTGGAATTTGGACGCATGCTTCCCCACACGCTGCAGTCTCTTCCAAACCGAAGCCATGTTTCTTGAAGTCCTCGTTTGTTTACCTATGTCGACCTGGCTTGTTCTTCTTGTTTCACTAATTCACTTTAATGATAATGTTACACGTGTGCCATTCTAAATACTCATGGACACATTTCCCTTAAGCACACTGAATAACACTAACACAAGCACAGGGGTTGGTTTAACCAGTCTGAACATTCCAGATGTGTTTCAACCGAGTCTGTAGCGTTGGTGGAGTTCTTGACGAACTGAACACATCATTTTAATGCGAAAATCCTTCCGTAGGTCCACGGGGCGAGATGGTTAATCCTCTGCACATAGAATCCACCGTTATGCCGATCTCCCTGAAAAAGTCGTGATCGCAATAACATGGTCAATAAAGATCTATGCCATCTTTCCAACGATACATGTCAACCTAAGTACAGCCTGTTATTACTACAGACACAGTAACGCTACATATAAGCAAATCGTAAACATATGGGGAATGAGCCACACTTCAATAGATGGTGGTGCCCACACGGCGGGGGTCTGTACGCCGCAGTGGCCTGTCTGCTAGCTACTAACGTTACTGGACTCCCAGTCCTGGACTATATTCCATCATGATGACAAAAAGAGGAAGCAGAGTTTGCAATACATGCCATGCAGGGTAGTGTACATGCCATTGGGTGAGACATGTTTAAAGTGCTTGGTTAAAGTGAGACCAGAACGTGAATAAGTAATGACGGAACATTCCCAAGATGTTTTTGTTCCAAGGACTAGCCCGAGCCGGAGGATGGGGTAACGCCGTGCTCCGCTAGCCGGGATCAGGCTGCACTCCAGAGGGTCCACATGACATGGTATAGGCACTGCGCATATCGTGATACTTACATTACTTTGGTACCAAACACATTGTCCCACAGCTAACCTTTTCAGCTCGCGTTAATAGGAACAAAGTACCAGAGTGGTGGAAACAACCCAGCAGACAAGCCTCCCTAGCTCGCTTGCTAGCTAATTATCGCCTCCTCTGCAGCAGAGCAGTACCGTTAGCACGTTAGCTAGAAGGGGCTAGCTATCATAACATGGGAAAAGCGGAATTAACCGCTCCCCACTTATATCACATATATAAGCACCGGCCCGGTTAAAGCCATCTCGAAGATTTAAACACGAATGTGAGGCGACATGGATTCAAGCTCGCCTACAGAAAACTAAAGTTTAAGTATTCCGACTGTAGGCGTAAATTCCAACAGCCAACTAGTGCGGTGAACACACCGCTACCTCCATAGTTTACTGCCTCGTAGCCAACTGGAAACCAAAGACACGCCCCCCGGGGCAATCCAATTGGTGTGCTGGCTGTTCCATTTGCGAATTGATTTCTTATTGGCCAGGCCTCTCTCGGTCATTGTCATCCTATTCGTCAAACCGAACATACATCAAAGACATTTAATCCCATGAAGAAAAAAACGGAATTTTACCGTATAATCTCAGTTATGGATACTCGAATCTAGCTGCTGGACTACCGTCCTCATGAACACCTCCCCTAGAAATGTGATTTGTGTTGTGACTCATTTATTTTATGTAACCCATTACCCAATAAGTACTTAATTGAAATCACAAAATATCGAATAAGAAAGCAAAGTCGTCAAAATATATATTGCCTCAATATAAATGATTAATATGCACACATGTTTCCATTTCTTATAACTTAAATTCCGCTCCTTTCCCCAATGCTTAAAGGAAGGCTTCATGCACTCTAGTGATGAAGTCAATGATTATTTTCCTTGATTCAGTTCGCGTCGGTCAGTTCGCCAAGAAGAGTCGCTCAGAATCGTTCGTTCGTTCGTTCGTTCAGTCGAGTTTCTGGTAGCGGTGAATCGAATCATGGAATGCACGGTTCTCAGCTGAGTCAGTCAGCTCCTCCCTCGTTCTCATTCTCAAACGATCGTGGCAGTCGGTCATCAGTCAATATTACAACTTTAACCAAACGCAGCGGGATGGGTGATATGTTTAACATATCAGCAAGATAAAAGACTTGATTTGGCAATTATGGTGGGGGACCCGGTTGGAGAACGAACCATGAAAGAACGAGACAGATTGACAAGACATTCAAATGTTTGATTAATCTGGCATGACATAGAAAGTACAAAGGCCATTTCACTGATATTGAATCATATTATCGTACGCTCGCTAACTAAGCCTCTTCCCCCTTCACCACTCACAGTCAGTGAACGAACAGCGAGTTAGCGACTAGTGGGTCTGGGACAGTGGTTGAAGTGGAAAAAAATAAGTGCCAGTGCTCCCTTATTCACATATAAGCGACGTGTGCAAATCAGTTAAAAATTCATTGTAAAATTCAGAGATAAAAAAAAAAAAAGGGAGGTAATGCTGAGCTTCAAAAACTATTTAATCAAAGGGACAACCATTTCAATTATTGGAGTACACCCGCTTTAGTTCACATATGGCACCATAGGCTCTGTGGTTAAACTTCAGGTTCTGGAGCTGCTGTTTCATCCGCATCTTACCTTGCCTTTGCAGGGAGAGGCTGAAAGGGATCAGAGGTAGACAATAAGTTAGCTTTGAATTTGGTAATGAATTCAGTGAGGTAATCTATAAATGGTAAATGAATAAACCATAACTTGTCAACAATTGTACTTTAGTTTAACACGTCAGCAGAGTTGACAAATACTCACAGCCAAAGACATAAGTAAACAAAAAATGTAGTTCTAACAGAAATATTGAATGTCAATCTTGATTAAAAAAAGAAAAAAGATTGTGCAGAGACTAAATATTAAAATATTTTTTTTTATTTTATTTTTTTAAATGAGATGAGATCACTTTACTAGTTACAGCATTTGAAAAGTAACTTCACTACTTATTACTTTACTTTCCCGGTTCTTAATTTACTGTGTAGATAAATGGACAAACATCATAACTCTATCATCACCTTGCTATGATAGGCTAACGTGCCGAGGCAAGCATCCTATGCCACACGATTATACATTTTAAAAGGTTTGTGTGGCATAGGATAGGATTTCCCCTTGTTAATTTGGTTTGTGTAGAACCAGTTGCTATGGAAACGTGACGTCACACTTTAGTATATTGTCGGAGCTTGGCTGACTCCGACCGCTACGCTAGCTGGCGCTATAGCCCTTTCAACAAGTGGTAGTAGAGCCACCGGCTATTTACCCAACTCTGCAAACGCACTTAAACAGAGTAGAGTACCGGCAGCCTGTGACAAGTGCCGGTACGCAAGAAAAAGTGCCGGTACGCCAAAGGATAAAATGTAGAAGGGCCGGTACTGCGTACCGGTGAGTACCGGCCCACTTTGAGCACTGTTCTGGGAGGAGTCGAGTCTGAGAACGAACAAGAGAGAAGAATCACTTCGGTTCGTCCTTGTTAAAAATGTGTTCATTCAAACTGATTCGGTCGCGAACGATCCATCACTAATGCACTCCCATGGCTGTAAATGCTTACCGACAAGTACTATTGCATTCTTAATTAGATTTGTAAATTGGTTCTAAGTTTGTTTTGTTTCATAGAGTAACGATTCAGAGCTGATTCATCAAAAGAGCATGTAGGGCCTTCTAGTCGACGACGCTGACAGAGCATGTAGAGCCTTCTAGTCGACAACACTAAAAAACCATGTAGAGCCTTCTAGTCTACGACAATAACAGAGCATGTAGAGCCTTCTGGTCTACGACAATAACAGAGCATGTAGAGCCTTCTAGTCGACAACACCAAGCATGTAGAGCCTTCTAGTCTATGACAATAACCAAGCATGTAGAGCCTTCTAGTCTACGACAATAACCGAGCATGTAGAGCCTTCTAGTCGACAACACCAACAGAGCATGTACAGCCTTCTAGTCAACAACATTAACAGACCACATAGAGCCTTCTAGTCTACGACAATAGTAGACCATGTAGAGCCTTCTAGTCTACGACACTAACAGAGCATGTAAAGCCTTCTAGTCTACGACAATATGGGATGTAAAGACTACTTGAAAAGAATTGCAAACAAAGCTCGGCCCCTCAGATGTGAGCTGAGTCACTTCTCTCAACATAGCATGAATGGCCGTACGCATTACCAGAACTGGAAAGGTGTGCAAGAAATTGATTTGCCACTCTCAATGTCGGGATTAGGGTTAGGGCCTTAAAATCGAATATGGGTGCATTTTTGTGTGATCTATTTGCAAAAAGTTATATTCCTTTTGTTTCCTCATGTTCCGGAGACCAAATACTCATAAAGGCACATTTAACTACACAATGAGGCATCATCTGTGGATGAAAAGCAGAAGAATAATGTTTGACGCTGTTGTTTTAACTGCCCAAAATGCTTATTGACAATTATCAACAAAGTGTATTGTGCAATGTCCCTTTAAATCCAGACATAAGCCTTCTTGGCTGATTGCTATCATGTTTTCCTTTTTCTTTGAGCTGTCTTCCTGTGTCTCTCCCCGAGGAAACATGAGCTCCATGCTTCTCCCTGTTAGATAAGCATCTCTTATTGTAAGCTGGGGCGTGCTGATTCATGGCACTGCCGCAGGGAGTGAAATCTTGTAGTAGATTTATTTGATGGACAGCTTCCTATGGTCTCTCCTGCTATTGGTCACTGTTACAGAACCATTTTTTTGATGGGTATATTTCCCATGGATGGATGGATGTATGTAAACATTTATTTTTATTCAGACTACTATCTTTTTTAAGTGGGATGTGGCTGCTTTTTCAAGATATGAATGTCCCATAAAAAATCATTACCAATCAAGGCCATCGTAACTGCAAGTTAGAATGGCAGGCCCTGGTACATGACAAAAATGACTCCAAAATTACTTATTTACCGGTTCTCTAGTTTTACTTAAGATAACTATTTGTCATTCTCAAACGCTGTTTCCTTGGAATTTACGTATATTTAAAGAAGGTCTCCATCCATTAGACTTTAGATATCTATGAACCCCACCTGAGCAACGGTCTGGGTCCTTTGGCTATAAAGAGGCCTGGAAGAGAGAGTTGACAGGGAGAACACCATCCGCACTGAGCTCCTTTACCAAGCTGTAAACTTCCTTCTGCCTTTTTCCATGGCTTGTTCATTTGAGACTGGGTGGCTGGCTGTATGATTAAGCCATTAAAGGTTGGGTATGGAAATACTCTTTTTTGGCCATTTTTGCAAAATTACTTGAAATCCTTGTGCGTCCATGTACTTGGAATGGGTGGAGTCAGAGTCAGTGTTGAAGGAGAGGGGGTAGGACCATTTGAGTTGTGTGTTTTCAAAATCTGCTGGCGTTTCACAAATCCCATACCCAACCTTTAAGGGTTCAATGCTGGCAGTCATTAATCTGTAGAAGCTCAAGAAGCACAGCTCTGGCTAAAGGAAGCGGACACTGGAGTCAATACGCCTTTGATTATCATTGTTAGCCTTTGAATTTAGATCAGGAGTGGTTCTAAAGATGGAGAACCCATGATCTACTGCCTCTGATGTAACTCCAAATGAAGACTCCAGTGTCCCCGTCCATGTCAACTTTGTAAAGACAAGACTTTATATCCCAAATGAAATACAACGTTAAAAGAGCATTCTGATAGGGTCATGCATGTCGCCTCTGACACATTTCTTAGTCAACCAGAATATTACAGTGCATTCAAATTTGTGTATTGACAAAAGTGGGACTAGATGAAAATTATAAGATAAATCCATTCAAATAAGCTCTGAACTTGACATAGTCTGACTGTTATTTTTGTTATTTCATTTTCTATTCGCCACCTGTCCACCAGATGTCCGTAGACTTTTCCCTCACTTCACAGATCCTGCCAGGCCCATCTGCATCCCCTCAGTCCCCTAAACTGAGCTTCCCTGTCAATCTTACCACCTGCACCTTCTGCATCCCCCATTAGTCTATCCCAGTTTATACCAGCATACTTGCTTTGTTCCTTTGTCGTCTCATTATATTTGTCATGTCCCTCTATCATTGTTATTCCCTTGGATTAGGCTTTTTCTTTTTCCTTTGGTTGCATTTCCTGGGTTCTTGTCTGCTTTTGGATCCTCTCCGTGTGGGTCCCTGCTGCCTGCCCGCACTGGTCGGGACTGAAGTTAACACATACTAGCAATATAGAAATGGAATAAGATGAGAAAGATCAAAATTCACCAATTGAATTATAACGTAGAAGAATATACCTAGTAGCTAGCGCTTCATTAGTAGCTATCCTACCTACCTTCATAACCTCTAGCTTTTCACTGAAGCTCGAGGTAATGAATAAGAAACATATTCCTGTAAATTCTGACAGAAAAAAATAAAACTCTAACTAAGGCTAAAACCAAGAGAAACACACATGAAGAACCGTGAATTAATATAAATGAAATAATAATGATGGATTAATCACTAACAATTATATATCTCAACAGATTAAATGAAATACAAAACAGAGAATGTACAAAATAGGCTAAATTATCAAACAATTGTGTTGGTGTATGTATGTGTGTGTGCGTTTGTCAGCACCTTTCCCTCCTGCTCATAGCTTGCAGGTGTAATAACAGACAGGTCCGCCGCCGTCCAGGTGAGAGGGAGGGACTCTCACGCCATGGCAGCTTTGGAACATTCCAGAAACCAGGTAACTTACAAAAATTGTTTGTTCTCTCAACCAGGCAGTACATTACAGCCTCCCACTGAAGTCCAGTAGACCGCTCCTTATGTCAATATAATGAAGGGTGAAGGATAGTGAGTCCAGCCTTTCTGTTGGTTGAGTTATCTTTCTGTTGTTGGCCGACAAACTAATCGCAATGCATTGCGGTCCATCTTTACAGAGAAACAGCCGGAGATGTCATTTTGAGCTCATTCCGTCTCTGTCCTTTTCCTTTGTATGTTGTCTTTAGAGATGATAGACTATGACAGAAACTCAATTTATTTGTTTGTGTGTCTTAGCTTGTATATGTGTGCATGCATGTTATGACACAATGTCTTCTCTCATGTATGTTGTTTTGTCTTTTTGTGTTTGCGTACAAGTGTGTGTGTGTGTGTGTGTGTGTGTGTGTGTGTGTGTGTGTGTGTGTGTGTGTGTGTGTGTGTGTGTGTGTGTTGTGGTAACCCCCTCCCCCAAGGTGCCAGGTTCCACGTATGAATCACACGAAAGCGATGGGTTAAGCCGAACTTGGCATTTATTTAACTCAAGTCACGTTCTCGCTCTAGGGTCTCCGTGAGCCTCTAGTCCTCGGGTGGGTTGCGTAATCCCGACGTGTCCCTGCTCCCGCTCCGTGGTCCCTTTTAAGCCGGTTCCGGGTCTTCCTCCTCCCAGCCGGCAGGTGTGCCCCATCTCGCTGATTGGGGGGAAAGACAGGGTGCTCCCTGTCGCCGGCTGGTGGGTGGCGGCGGTACACCCCGTTCACCACTGTTCCTCGGACCCACCCGGGCCGAGGTTTCAGGGGCGGGATGCCACAGTGTGTGTGTGCAGGCCCGGTTCCAGAACAGAATGCCTTGGGGTGCATCTGAGATTACAGGGGGTGCACCAGTACTATACTAAAACCAGCTCCCCAGCTTCAGTTCAGACTTCGCTTTTTTACACACAGGCCTTTCTACCATAGACAAGCACTTCTGCGTAGTTCTACTGACATGTTGGGACAACAATCATTTGCTGTGCTTAAAAGATGGTATCATATTATGTCTTGTGATGTGGAGAAAATTTCAGCTGCAACATTAGCTTATTGATATCTTAGATAGCTTTGAATATGAGATAGGTTTTTGATTGTGGCTGCGCGCACGGACGCTGCGGCTCGGAGCTCTCTACCCCAGTGCTTTTTTTTTAAATTATTATTATTATTGTTGAATGTGTGGCTTTTGTGTGTGTGAAATAACATGTGTGAGTGGGTTAAGACTTGCATACACCTGTGCAGAGTTGATGAACATTATATTTGCGTCAAATCGACATTACACCGGACTTTTTCTCTATTTACTATTTTGTATCTTTTTAGTATTTTGGTAGTCATGGCGATGGCGGAGCGCACGGACGCTGCGGCTCGGAGCTCTCTACCTCAGTGTTTTACATATACCAGTGCAGATTTGATGAACATCGGATTTGCGTGTCAAATCGACAATAAACCGGATTTTCAGCAGTCTCACCTCATACCGCCAGACATAGCCAGACCACCGTGCTCTGCCTGGACTGTTGTCGGGCCTGGGAGGCGACGCAGACGGCGTAGGGAACGGAAGCAGAAACGGGGATGCAGAGCGGGTCTACTAGTTAGGCTGAGGAAACAGCCCTTGAGACCGGCTCTGCCGAGCATCTTCTTGAGCAACGCCAGATCCATGGTCAACAAAATAGACGAATTGGAGTTATTGATGGCGGAGAATCGGCACACTCGGGACTGTTGCGTGACGATAATCACGGAAACTTGGCTTCACTCTTTCGTTCCGGACGCAGCAGTACAGCTGACTAGTCGCACCATGCACCGCTTTGACAGAACCAGCAGCTCTCTTAAGAAAAAGGGAGGAGGTTTGTGTATTTACATTCATCAAGGCTGGTGTATGGACAGCAGAGTTATAAACACCCACTGCTCTCCTGAACTGGAGACAATGACTGTTCTGTGCAGACCGTTTTATCTTCCAAGAGAACTAACAGTGGTACTAGTTACTGCTGTATATGTCCCCCCGGATGCCAACGTCAGCACGGCTGTCTCCCAGCTCCACGAATTGATAAGCAGACAACAGAAGGCTCATCCTGAGGGAGCTTTTATTGTTGCTGGGGATTTTAATCAGGCCTGTCTAAAGAGTGTGCTTCCCAAGTTTGTGCAGTATGTCCAGGGTCCCACCAGAGGTAAAAACACATTAGATCGGCTTTACTCAAATCTTAAGAAAGCATATAGGACAATACCCCTCCCCCACCTGGGCAGGTCGGATCATATTTCCCTGCTCAGTGTCCCAGCTTACATACCCCTCAGGAGGAGAATAAAACCAGCCAAAAGAATTGTACAAATCTGGCCCGAGGGAGCACTCAGCCAGCTACAGGACTGCTTTTTCCACACCGAATGGGCTGTTTTTGATCAACTGGAGCTAAATGACCGCACTGAGTCTGTTTTGTTTTATATTAAGACCTGCACGGACAATGTTACAGTGAACAAACAAATCACAGTTTTCAATAATCTGAAACCATGGATGACAGCTGAGGTGAGGACACTGCTGAAAGCCCGAGACTTAGCCTTCAAGGCTGGCGACCAGGACCAGTACAGGATGGCAAGAGCAAACCTGAGGAGAGGGATCAAAGCAGCCAAAGTGGACTACAAGAGGAAGGTGGAGAACCATCTGGCTGACAACAACCCGAGGAAAGTGTGGCAGGGTCTACAACACCTGACGAACTACAAGGGCACCCCTTCGGATGCAGTAACTGCCAACACTTCGCTGGTGGAAGAACTGAATAACTTTTTCACCCGTTTTGAAGTTCAAAAACCCCACCTTGCTCCTGCTCCTCCTCCTCCTCTGTCCTCCCAGCCCCTGAGCACCCACCAGCTTGAGCTGCAGGAACATCAGGTGAGAAGAGTCCTGAAGGCCGTAAACCCACACAAGGCAGCAGGACCAGACGGAGTACTGGGAAAAGTACTGAAGGCCTGCGCGGACCAACTGTCAGGGGTCCTAACAAGGATATTCAACTCCTCTCTGGAACAGGCTATGGTCCCACCCTGCCTCAAAGCAGCCACCATTGTCCCAGTTCCAAAGAAATCCACCATAGGCAGCCTAAATGACTATAGACCAGTGGCACTAACATCTGTCGTCATGAAGTGCTTCGAGAAGCTCGTCCTCCCCCACCTTAAGTCCTGCATCCCTCAAAACTTTGACCAGCATCAGTTTGCTTATAAAGCAAACAGGTCGACAGCTGATGCAATCGCCACTGTCCACCACACTGCAGCAAGTCACCTGGAAAAACAGGGGAATTATGTCAGGATGCTTTTTGTTGACTTTAGTTCGGCGTTTAACACAATCTTGCCGAACATTCTCATCAGGAAGCTGACTGACCTGGATTTCCCTGCCCCAACCTGTAATGGATTTACAGCTTCCTGACGGACCGTCCACAGACAGTGAGGATGGGGACACAAACATCTTCCACCCTGACACTCAGCACGGGCTCCCCTCAGGGCTGTGTGCTGAGCCCCTTCCTGTATTCTCTTTACACGCATGACTGCGTCCCCGCCCATCACTCCAATGTCATCGTCAAATTTGCGGATGACACTACAGTGATGGGTCTCATCTCCAACGGTGACGAGACAGCATACAGGGAGGAAGTCCAGAGGCTCACAGCCTGGTGTTCAGCTAATAACCTTTTGCTGAACGCCAGCAAAACCAAGGAGATGATATTTGACTGGAGCGCGACGAGAGGTGACCTCACCCCACTCCAGATAGACGGGGTCTGCGTGGAGAAGGTCTCCTCCTTCAAGTTTCTGGGGATGCAGGTCAGTAAGGACCTAACCTGGCACACCAACACGGTTGCGGTGGTCGGAAAAGCTCAGCAGAGGCTATTTTTTCTAAGACTGCTGAGGAAATGCCAGGTGGGGACAAAGCTGCTGCAGACCTTTTACCACTCTGCTGTTGAAAGTGTACTGGTGTATGGCATTACGGTGTGGTACGCAAACTGCACAGCCAAAGACAGGAAAACCCTGCAGGGGGTTATTAAGACGGCAGGAAAAATCATCGGCTGCCCCCTGCCCTCCCTGGAGAACATTGCCACCTCCCGGGGGCTGAATAGGGCAAAAAGAATTATGAGTGACCCATCACACCCCGGCCATGGCTTCTTCCAACTCCTCCCTTCGGGTAGGAGATACAGGTCCCTTGGGAGCCGGACAAACAGGCTGAGGAATACCTTCTACCCCTGGGCAATTCGTCTACTTAACGCCTGACCCCCCCCCAATGGACATGTGAAATCCTCTACCATATTTATTTATTTTAAAAAAAAGACACTTATATGTTGACTGCATATTTATATTTATTGTGCCTATTGCTGTTGTTTGTGTTTGTATTTTTGCACAGTTTTATTTTGCACTATGGGTAGTGAGCACCACCCCCAATTTCATTGTACAAGTTTGCACAATGACAATAAAGTATGAATCTTGAATCTTGAATCTTGATATGTGTGATGTGTGAGGTGTAAAAAAGAACCGAATTCTCAAAAAAAAACATGTGACTGCAATTCAAATATAACGTTTATTTTTTATAGATTGTGGCAGGATATTTCGAGTGTGTTATTGCTTTATACAACAGTTATACTAGTACTGTTAATAATAATGATTGACAATAGATTGTGATTTGTTTAATTATTTAATCATATAAACGAATGAAATTGCTTCCAGCAACAAAAATAGATCCCCATTCCCCACTGAGCGTACTGTTGCCAAGCAACATATAAACAAAACACCGTACATAAATGCGGAGTGATTTTGTCAGTTTGGTGAACAGTCAGAGTGATGTTGGACGCTCATGTCTCAACGGTATTCAATGGATACTGTCAAAAGTTTAATTACAATTTGTTTTGTGAGCAAGTATTTTATTATTTGTATCATATTTATACTTTTTTTTTTTTTTTTTTTTTTTAATTGAGGGTGCAAACAATTTTTTTGGGGGTGCAATGCATGCTTGTTTGTGCATGGGTGTGTGCGTACGAACTTACGTGTGAGCCTGCCTCCAAAAAACTACAGTCTTGAGGAGGAATGTCACAGTGATGTCTTTACTTTCATGGGATTGACAACCTCTAACCTCCCCTCAGTAGGTATAAGCAAATTGACATAAAATCAGCAGCATAATCTAAATGAAACGTATTCAATTAGAGTTACATGCATTTTGTAAACGGAGGAAATTCTCTGTTTAGAGTACATTTTAAACATTTGGTGTTAGGACTACATAAAGTCAAGAAGAATATCTGAATATTTGACTTTATTTTTTTGTTCATCTTTTGGAAGTAAACGTTCACTGGCAGAACATGACAGTTACTCAGATGCACCTGTAAAAATTTGTTTCTGAACCTTGAAGTCTCATGTTCTTTTCTGGGTCTCATCTTCTTCTCTCTGCATGCCAAGTCACTGGGTTCAAGCACATGGCCTTTCTTATCACAGCCATGCAGATGACACACGGACTAATGCCCCTCCCTTCTGGCTGGTCTGTCTGCCTGCACCATTTAACCTCTGCAGCTCATCCAGAGTGCAGCAGCCCGGCTGGACTTCAACCTGTCCGAGTTCACCCCATCTACACAGCTTCTCAGCATCGTGCACTGGCTACTAGAGGCTGATTGAATCCCTTTCAAGTCACTGGTACCGGCCTCCCATGCTGCCATTGGCCCAGCCTTCATCTAGCACTTGGTCAAATTATTACACTACGCTCAGCGATGGCCAAACGGCCTGCTACTGCCTCACTACAAGGGGACCCACTGACACTGAACAAAATCCTGATTGTTTGCTTTCCTAGCTCAGGTTGAAACCCTAAGCATCTTCTATCACAGACTAAAAACTCATCTGTTCAGAACGCATCTTGGCCCATGTAAAAATCAAAAAAAAAAATTGCATAAAACATGTAGCACTTGAAGCAGTTTGCTTATTTGAACAATTGTATGTACGAATTGTATCTCTTACCACCTTGGATGTGATGTGGTTACTGCACTATTATATGTCAGGTTAGGGCTGGGTGATATTGCAAAAAATATTATCACGTATAATACCATTGTAAACTAAATCTAAACAAGGTCATTGGAAATTGGACAGGAACTAGTTTTACTTTCTACCCAGCCTCATATTTGGTCATTTTAAGGGCAAGGATTCAAATCGTTATTCATTGACATTATAAAAATACAATAAAAGAGTTTTGTTCATTTTTTGAAAATACCAGAGCATTCAAAGACTGTTGTTGAATGTTGGCTCTGCCCTCAGACAGGTCTGCATGCATCTTCTGAGCTCAATACAGTGAGAAAGGCAATTTAGCACCTGACCAGATGAGCTATGAGAGGGAACATTAGGTCATGTGAATAAATAATGTGTTTCCACCACTGCAGACACAGAAAGAAAATAAGAAACTGGAAGAAAAAAAAACCCAGACGAACAGGATTTCATGTTTGATTTTTGATTTTTGCTTCAATCAAATTGGGAAGAGGGGAAACAAAAGGCTTGATTTATAGAACAGCAAAACCATAAAAGAGGAGATGTAAGAGAGAAAAGGAGAGAGGGAGGAGGGAGACGGCGAGAGGAGGAGGAGTAGAGTGAAAGGAAAATGCAAGATGCAACTGTGCGCATCATGCCCTGATGCCTGTTGTGTTCACAGACACGTGGCCTATCACACAGCACTCAGTCCTGCTCAGCTCTGTCTTTGTGTCTCTGTATCTCTCGGTTTCCCAACCACTTTTCAGCGGCACCCTGTGATGATATACATCACAATCACATCAATGTAAATATTAACCAGAGATTGTGGACAAATGATACATGAATAAATTATAATTTTATTTTACAGCTACCTATACATTATTATATATATATTTTTATAGTTAGCTAAAAGTTTATTGTTTTACATTATATTGTATATATATTGTGTTGTGTTTCTGTAAGCTACTGGAAATTCAATCTCCTTGAGGGAGTAATCCCAAAAGGATCAATAAAGCCAAGTCTAAGTCTATATTATGTATATATATATATATTTATATATATATATATATATATATATAGAGAGAGAGAGAGAGAGAGAGAGAGAGAGAGAGAGAGAGAGAGAGAGAGAGAGAGAGCAAGAGGAAAATAAACAGACAAAGAGAGTGAGAACATAGAAGCTTTATTATGATATTTATAATAATGTAATGTGTAATGATTACTAAAAATAAATATTGTCCATTTACAATTAGATATAATATAATGCTGCATTCAGTGCACAATTGCTAATGCTATGTATCAATAATAGATTATATTCACTTTGAAGGTATCAGGCTTTTCATCACAGTCATTAACCTCATTCATAGTATAAGCGTTGTTTCTTATTCCTATTTGGAATAAAACACAGCATTCCCGAGTGTCCGTTTCTACATATCCCAGCACCAGAACTCCAGTACAATTAAGAAGAAGAAAGGATGGAGAGAGAGACAGAGAAAAACACACAATTACATGATTGATTAGGTATCTGACTGAAAGAAAAGGCTAGGTTTTTCAACTAATGTCCCAGCCTGACCTAAAAAAGAATGACTGAGAGCAAGATGAGGGATGCCGGCTTTGGCCACTTGGTCTGGGATGATTCATGAGTCATTTATTGCATTACTCTTTTTCTAGTTCTCTTCCTTCTTTCTTCATTAGGCTGATGTCATGTTCAGGGTTCAGGCTCCCAAAGTGTAATGGACCAAGAACTGGTGGTGCTTGCATTTCTTTCTAAAAATATATATTTTGTTGCCAGTTTAGCAATTGATTCGCTGTGAATCCTAAACTAAATACCGAAAGCAACCTTCTCTAACCTAACACCTAAACTCACCATCTCATAACCTTACTCATCAACGCGTTAAGCCCCCACTAACCTTATATAACCATCTCTAATTTAATACCTTAATGTAACAATCTCTAACCTCACAACTAAATGAACCATCGCTAACCTAATACCAAAACGTCCTCATCTCTAACCTAATACCTAAATGTTACCTATAATCTAAAAACGACGAATCTGCTATCCTAGCAGTGCGGTCCAGCCTCTAGTATCGATACAAAATATTGCCAAGTACAGCGCCGCAATTCACACTCTCTCCAGTAGTCGTCGCAAATGGGCAGGTTAACTAATAATGACATTTATAGCAGAATACACAACTTAATTTTCCGCATTTGCACATTGAGCAAAATAACTGTATTTTGAATTTGGATAGAGAAAGTCATCTTTTGCCTTGTGCAAATGTTTTTTAATGATAACAACATTGGCATATTGCCAATGTTGTTATCAATAAACAAACATTTGCACAAGGCAAGCCGATGCACTTCTCCATGTTGATAAGAGCATTAAAATTAGAACAATTAATGGGACAAAGAAATCAAGGGATATTTAGCATAGAAAAAAGATTTGCGATTAATCGTGAGTAAACTATGACAATGTGATTAATCGCGATTAAATATTTTAATCGCTTGACAGCCCTAATCCTCATCCTCATCATCTCATCGTCATCCGCTTATCCGGCGTCGGGTCGCGGGGGGAGCAGCTCAAGCAGGGGGCCCCAGACTTCCCTTTCCCGGGCCACATAGACCAGCTCTGACGGGGGGATCCCGAGGCGTTCCCAGGCCAGTGTTGAGATATAATCTCTCCACCTAGTCCTGGGTCTTTCCCTGAGGTCTCCTCCCCACTGGACGTGCCTGAAACACCTCCCAAGGGAGGCGCCCAGTGGGCATCCTTGCCAGATGCCCGAACCATCTCAGCTGACTCCTTTCTAAGTAAAGGAGCAGCGGCTCTAATCCGAGTTCCTCACGGATGGCTGAGCTTCTCACCCTATCCCTAAGGGAGACGCCAGCCACCCTTCTGAGAAAACTCATCTCGGCCGCTTGTACTCTTGATCTCGTCCTTTCGGTCATCACCCAACCCTCATGACCATAGGTGAGGATAGGAACGAAGATCGACCAGTAGATCGAGAGCTTTGCCTTGCGGCTCAGCTCTCAACGGTGCGGTAAAGCGAACGCAATACCGCCACCGCTGCTCCGATTCTCCGGCCAATCTCACGCTCCATAGTACCCTCACTCGCGAACAAGACCCCGAGCTACTTGAACTCCTTCACTTGGGCTAAGGACTCATTTCCTACCCGGAGTAAGCAATCCACCGGTTTCCTGCTAAGAGTCATGACCTCAGATTTAGCGGTGCTGATCCTCATCCCAGCCGCTTCACACTCGGCCGCCAGCCGATCCAGTGAATGCTGAAGGTCACATGCCGATGATCCAATGAGGACCACATCATCTGCAAAAAGCAGTGACGAGATCCTCAGACCACCGAACTGCAACCCCTCCCCACCACGACTACGCCTCGATATCCTGTCCATGTATATCACAAACAGGATTGGTGACAAGGCGCAGCCCTGGCGGAGACCAGCACCCACTGAGAACAAAACTGACTGGCTGCCGAGGACGCAAACACAGCTCTCGCTTTGGGAGTACAGAGATTGGATGGCCCTGAGGAGAGACCCCCTTACCCCATACTCCCGCAGCACCTCCCGCAGTTTCTCCCGGGGGACCCGGTCATACGCCTTCTCCAGATCCACAAAACACATGTAGACCGGATGGGCATACTCCCAGGCCCCCTCCAGGATCCTTGCGAGAGTGAAGAGCTGGTCCTTAGTTCCACGTCGGGGGCGAAAACCGCATTGTTCCTCTTCAATCTGAGGTTCGACGATCGGCCGAACCCTCCTTTCCAGCACCTTGGAGTAGACTTTACCAGGGAGGCTGAGAAGTGTGATACCCCGGTAATTGGCACAAACTCTCTGGTCCCCCTTTTTGAACAGGGGAACCACCACCCCGGTTTGCCACTCGTTTGGCACTGTACCCGACTCCCACGCGATGTTGAATAGGCGTGTCAACCATGACAGCCCCTCAACACCCAGAGCCTTTAGCATTTCTGGCTGTATCTCATCAATCCCTGGGGCTTTGCCACTGCGGAGATGTTTGACTACCTCAGTGACCTCCACCAGGGAAATTGACGACGAAACACCATCAACCTCGAGCTCTGCCTCCAACATAGAGGGCGTGTTATTCGGATTCAGGAGTTCCTCAAAGTGTTCCTTCCAACGTCCGAAAACCTCCTCAGTTGAGGTCAACAGAGTCCCATCCTTACTGTACACAGCTTGGATGGTTTCCCGTTTCCCCCTCCTGAGGTGCCGGATAGTCTTCCAGAAACACTTTGGTGCCGACCGAAAGTCCTTCTCCATGGCCTCTCCGAACTTCTCCCACACCCGCTGCTGAGCCTCCGACACGGCAGCAGCTGCAGCCCTTCGAGCCTGTCGGTACCCCTGCAACCGAGTCAGGAGTCCTCCAGGATATCATATCCCGGAAGGCCTCCTTCTTCAATCGGACGGCTTCCCTGACCACCGGTGTCCACCACGGTGTCCGAGGGTTACCGCCCCTTGAGGAGCCTAAGACCCTGAGGCCACAGCTAGCCACTGCAGCTTCAGCAATGGAGGCTTTGAACACCGCCCACTCCGGCTCAATGCCCCCAACCTCCACAGGAATACCAGAAAAACTCCGCCGGAGGTGTGAGTTGAAGATACCTAGGACGGGGGCCTCCTCGAGACGTTCCCAATTCACTCGCACTACTCGTTTGGGCTTACCAGGTCTATCCAGAAATTTCCCCCATTCACTGATCCAACTCACCACCAGATGGTGGTCGGTTGACAGTTCCGCCCCTCTCTTAACCAAAACATGTGTCCAAAACATGCGGCCTCAGATCAGATGACACGATCACGAAATCGATCATCGATCTTCGGCCTAGGGTACTCTGGTACCAGGTACACTTATGAGCACCCTTATGTTCAAACATGGTGTTGGTTATAGATAATCCATGACTAGCACAGAAGTCCAATAACAAACGACCGCTCGGGTTTAGATCAGGGAGGCCGTTCCTCCCCACCACGCCTCTCCAGGTGTCTCCATCGTTGCCCACGTGGGCGTTGAAGTCTCCCAGCAGAACTACGGAGTCCCCTACTGGAGCCCCATACAGGACTCCATTCAGGGTCTCCAAGAAGGCCGAGTACTCTGAACTGCTGTTTGGTGCATACACACAAACAACAGTCAGAGTTTTCCCCCCTGCAACCCTTGGGCGCAGGGAGGCGACCCTCTCGTCTACCGGGGTAAACTCCAACACCGCGGTGCTCAGCCGGGGATTTATGAGTATCCCCACACCCGCCCGGCGCCTCACGCCCTCGGCAACTCCGGAGAAGAATAGAGTCCAACCCTTATCCAGGAGTACGGTACCGGAGCTGAGACCGTGCGTGGAGGTAAGCCCCACCAGTTCTAACTGATAGCGCTCCACCTCCCTCACATGCTCCGATTCCTTTCCCCACAGCGAGGTGACGTTCCACGTCCCCAGAGCCAGCTTCTGCCGCCCGGGTCTGGTCCGTCGAGACCCCTGACCTTCGCTGCCACCCATGTGGCTGCGCACCCGACCCCAACGGGTCTTGCCACAGGTGGTGGGCCCATGGGATGAAGGGAGGGGGGGTGCCACGTAGTGTGTTCGGGCTGTGCCCGACCGGGCTCCGTGGCAAACCCGGCCACCAGGCGCTCGCCATCGAGCCCTCCGTCTGGGCCTGGCTCCAGACGGGGGCCCGGGCTTCCTCCGGGCCGGGTCACATCTCCTCTTTTTTCGATGTTCATTGGAGTTTTTGAACCATTCTTAGTCTGGCCCCTCACCTGAGACCACTCTCCATGAGAGACCCTACCAGGAGCACAAGGCTCCAGACAACACAGCCCTCAGGTTCACAGGGACACGCAAACCTCTCCACCACGATAAGGTGACGGTTCCAGGAGAGGCGACAGCCCTAATATATATATATATATTTTAGGGCTGTCAAGCGATTAAAAAAAAAATCGAATTACAGGCTCTACGATTAATGAATCTAAATAAATCGCATACTTACATTTTTCTAAGAAAGTATTTCAAAATAATTTAATTCAAGTAAATTATGGGTGATTCAAGAATAATAGACAATAATATACTTTAAAGTTCAATGTCTCTTTTATTTAAAACATGTCTTTCATTAACATACGGTGCATTTTAAGATCAAATTAATAACATTTCCATCTCACTCAAGATTCAATGCATCTCAGTCGAGTGTGGCTTGGCGAGGCTGGCTGCTAGCATGGAGGCTGCTAGCGCCAGCTTCAGGGGCTGTGGCAGCTACCTGCGAGCTTGATGTATTGCGTTGAGGTGGTATTTAAGGGTTGATGAACTCAGGTGATACGAAAATTCCTTACTACAGAGATTGCAGATAACGGTGTTCCTATCTACAGAACAATATCCTATTACCTCCCGCAACCTGTAGAGGCCCTCGTTCGTTCGTTTTGGATACGTTCCAATGGATCGTAATCCAACCCAGTCGCCAAAAGCTGTTTCTGTGGTGGGTTTTGAAAGTACCCAAGAAAACCGAGACCTGCGTCTCTGAGGTTTACCCCCGAGACTCCGTTTTCAAAACAGCCCAATTTGGCGAGAAAACCGTGAAGCTTGCAACCCTGCATCACCGTCACCTTCGCCATACTGGCAGCGATGGGAAGTCTCCAAATAATTATAATTTATGTATATTATAACCAGGAAATGTCCTTGTTGGTTGTGCTTTCTTCAGGCGCCTCCACAGCGCTACGCGCGGATGCTGTAGGTATAACACGCTATTTTACGTTGAAATGCGATGCGTTCACGAAGACGTTCACTATCAACGCCGTATGCTTTTGGCTACTGGGTTGCTTGTCCTCACTGTAGCATTTACTTATTATACCTCTTCCTTCGCTGATGCTGTGCTATCACACAATAAGTTTACCTATGGGGGATTGATAAGGTGTTATCTAATTGTATCTAATCAGGCATGTCAAAGTCCTCATATCAAAGCTGGTGGCCGGTGTAAGTACCATATCGGCTCGGCTTCCAGATCGGCTCGGGGTCAATCGTCTGCTGATTACGTTACACAATATCATTGGCTGTACGCTTGAATGGGCGTACATTGTGATTGGCTGTACGTCGGACAGTTGTGATTGGCTGTTTTGTGCTGTAGCTCTGGCTGTAGTCATAGCAACCACGAGGCAACAGCGAGCACATGTGTGAGCGAGAATAGGTCCGTCTAGTTTCGGTTTGCCAGATTGGGCATATATCCAGTTTTTCCAGCCTAACGTGATTCAAAGTAACCAAATCAGGCTGAAAATGTGCCCAATCTGGCAACACGGACGGCTTATCTTAACAGCAAAGATGATTCCCAACCTACAGATAGGTTGGGAATGGTCTATGTTCAAAATGAAAGATCATTACAAGCTCTTTAATTTAAGCCATAAAAAACCTTATTGCTATAGATAGCGTATTGTGTGACGCATCAGCAGACGACGGACCCCGAGCCGATCTGGAAGCCGAGCCGATATGGTACTTACACCGGGTAACCATCTCAGCCACAGACCGGTTTTGCAGTATACAATAGCGAATGTTGGACCTGTGAGGAGTCATCAAGTGCAAATCAGTCTAGAAGTGGTGTTGGGGTTTGGTTCGCCTTAAAACAGTTGATCGAGTCTGATTTATGTTCATCAAATGACACATCTTCGAACTGTGATTAATGGTTCATAGAATACAACATCCTATATTCAATCAATAGGATGAAAAATAATCAGAAGGAAATATTACAAAAAAGGCAAAATACACTTTATTGAAATAATCAAGTTATTCTAGCATGTAAAGCAATAACACGTGACATAGAATATTCATATACCTAACAAACAGTCACACTTTGGTAATCATCGCTCATTAGTGCAGTGGATGTTGAAGTATTACACTAAACAACAGGCTTTAAATACAGAGTTGTGATACAGTTACAGATGCAGAGAGGAACAGGTGTGAACTAAACTATTGGGCGTTCCAAGGAGTCAAGGCCTCTGAATTCATGGCTTCTTCATGTAAAGGTTGTCCGGGAGGAACGGAATGATTCCCAAACATCCAATTTTCCAAGTTAAATTGTATAGACATAGACAATTGGATATCCACAACTTTGACATTTTTTATAAATGTCTGGAAACACAATGGCCCAACATAGCAATCTACACTCACATCAAGTAAACACAAAGGGAACATGAAGAACGGCACGTTCTGACTCAACACATTGGCAGAACATTTGATAGAAATAAAATAAATAAATACTGTAGGTTTTCTGTAACATTCCTTGTCATTTCTGTTCCCCAACTGCTATGGAATCTCTGTACTTGTCTATAAGAACGTGTGTGCGTTTGCCTGTGTGTTTTAGAACGTGTGTGTGTGTGTGTATTCAGAAAGAGGCCATGGATCACCAGTGGTGTCAAAAGGACCCTTAAAATGGCAACGCAAAAGCAGCCATTTAAAACCCGTAAACAATTCAAGCTGCCACCAAATGATGAGATTGCTGGGAAAACGTTGGTTCTACCAAGTGAAGAAGCATCAAGCTATTTAGAAAGACAGAACATACGTTTAAGGTGCTCATTATTTTCAGCTTTTATCACATTTTATACTATAATGTTTAGTATTTGTTCCACTCTCATCTGTACTACATGATTGGGGTTAGGAACGTTAATATAAATTAATGAAGTGTGTGTGTTAATGATTTGAAAGTACTTTGGTGATTTGTCCATCCTTCTACACCATCCAAATACAACTTGACCAATTATATAACCCTGAGTTGGTATTTTGCTCCTGTCGGGGAAAGAACAAGACGATGGATCACTTGGTCTGAAGGCAAAGGCACCAGAGGCATGAAGAAGGCTTCAAGGTGTTAAAAATCAAGCATGCTAAAAGACCAAGTGGTACCAGCATCCCACTAGCAATAAGGCTATGGTGGTGAGACCTGTTCACTGTGGCAGTTCACTAACCTGACCAGCAGGGTGTAGCATAACCGAGATCTATGCAGCTCGTCTTCGCCACCTTTTCATTCCTAGTCAAGTTTGAATTGTACACGTGTCAGTGAGGGGGGAAATACAACTAACAAACTAAACCAAAATGCAGAAAAACGAACCAAAAAAAACCAAAAACAAATTAAAAGACTAAAAGAATGAGGCAAACGAAGACATGGAAAACTTATAACAAAAGGAGTGGCGAAGAGGCAGAATAACAAAAAAAAACATCCATAAGGCCCTTTAATAATATATACAGAAATAAAGCTTTGCATTGATAGTTAAAAAACAACGACTAGAATCAATACGACCATTGATAATGTACAGCAACAGTCACTGGGACCTACAGGAACCTGACGACAGATTGACAGCATTTGGATTTCTTTAGCTTTCCCCAATGTCCAGACCAGCTGGATAGGGCTTCCCTGTTACTCAAACAAACATCTCAACTCAGCCACTAAAGCATACCATCTGAAACCAAGAACGGGAGCAGTGGACTTTTAGACCAGAACAAATCTCTAATTTGGAAGAAAGTGCAATTTGATGTGATGCTATACCTTTTTTGACTTGTATATAATAATCGTACAACTTTATTTTATTGAAATGAAAACATCAAGTAAAAAATATTTTTTTGGGTTAAAAAAATTAAGTATAAATGTTGAAGACGTACTGTTGTACAGTTCCTCAACTACAGCAGGGGTGTGGAGGTCCAGAAGTGAGTCCTACTGGATGTACTTGGGGGGAGGAGTGTGGACGGGAGTGCCTGACTCTACAGGGAACTCTTTACTGAGGGTGACCGGTGGAAAAAGCAGCCAGCATGTCTTGGGCTGTTGACTCACTGCAAAAATATTCATGTTAAAAGTTACTGATTTCTGACTGATATACCAGTAGGTGGGTATTTTTTCACTTCACAAATCAGCGATTTCACCTTAAAAGAAAGGAAATTGTTTTGTTTCAATGATCACTTGCCTCTTTCAGTGGATTTTCATTATTACCAAATAAACAGCAATTTTATTTGAGTTTTGCACATTTTATAGAAAGTGAAATAATATGACCCATTTAGATTTTTTCTCTTTGCAATGTTGGAGTGCATATATGTCATACGTTCATAACTGTGCAACCACTCGATCACCTGACATTATTATATATGCGGTAGCTGAGGAGTACTTCAGGCCAAGGCTGAGGTTTAGAGAAGCAGGTCCTGAAGGAGGGCCCTAGTTGACCAGATAGCTTCAAGCTTAGAACTTCCTATAAAACAGAATTCAGAGACAATTGAGGAGCCAGCACACATGTTAAAGCAACATAAAGGCCATGTTGTGATATAAATATGTGCACACAAAGTACAATAATGTAACTTAGCATGAATCAAGTCAAAATACTATCGTGGCTATTTCTTCAGACGGAAGCCTTTGCTACCGATACACTTCCCCGTTCACTTTGAAGAGCACAATGTATTCATCACCTGGTGACCCCCTAGTGTTCAAGACAGTTATTCTGTGACGACTCAACACTGCCCATCTTCAAGACCTCATCATCAAACAATATTGGCCCAGAACCTTTAAAGAACAGCAAGTTTGCATCGGTGGCTACAGTCTTTCTTTGCAAGTCCAGCAATTGTGAGCAATCGTCCACACAAAGCAAACACAAAGCAGTTTCGACCCCGTTACGTGGAACAAACAAGGCTAATGCCTGGCCTACTGGCAGTTCAGATGAGGGTCACTCAGCCAGGCCCAGATCTTGATCATCTCCTGGGGGGTTCGGGGGTGAACCAGCATCAGGCTCTTGTAGGCACAGGGGTTGGCCCGATACTTCTCCTCGATGTCGAAGGTCCTGAAGCCTTTGTGCTTCTCCGGGGCCAGACCTAGCTTGCGGAGGCACATCCCTGTGTACACGTCGTCGATGGGATAGAGTGCCACGCGCTTCGAGACGTTGTGCAGACGGGCCGCCAGATCCCCCGAGTAGAGGTACCCCCCACCCCCGGCGTACGGCGGGTACACCCCCACATACATGCTTTCTGGGATAAAATATTTGACTTTTTTGTCCCGGTGGGGCCCGGCGTTGGTGATCACATCCCCCACAAACAGATCCTTGGCTTTGGGAGCGGAGAGGCCGCCGAGGAACTGAAGGATGCTGTAGGTGTTCACAAAGACATCGTCATCCCCTTTGAAGATGTACTGTGCTCCGGGGCAGTGGGTCTCTATCCAGCCCAGAAACAGCACCTCTTTAACGGTCAGGTTGAAGAAAGAGTCGCGGTAGTCCCACTGGACGATGTCGTGGTGGCGGGAGCTCTCGTAGCGCAGCATGTCGGAAAGATCCGGATGATGGTCCACCTCCGATGTGTTACCCAGCAGGAAGACCGTCTTCACGGTCCGATTGGCCAGGACTCCTGACCGCCCCCAGGACTCACGGATGGCCTGGCGGCGGTCAAAATGTGGCGCTAGTGATTTGATGGCCAGAAGCAGGAATGGGGGGTCCATGCACAGGTCAGGTTGGTCCACCAGCAGGGGATAGGAGCGGCAGCGCATGTATACAAGGAAGTCCTTGAAGCGGCCAGGTAGGGAGTTGTAGTCTTTCACCTGCGTGGTGACCTTGAAATCGGCATGACACGGGTCAGAGGTCAAGGCCGTGTCATTCAGCCAATGGGGCAGGTCATCAGTGCTATAGTTAGCGGTCAGGATGGGGTTGTTCTGGAGGTCCAGAACCTGCTGCTGGAGGTTCCAGTAAGCCTGGTTCGGGACTACCTTGGACCAGAAGGGTTTTGTTGGTAGGTGGACCTTGTTTGGATCCCCCTTTTCCTGGCCATTGTTTCGGGAGATCAGAATGAAGATAAAGAGGTTCACCATTACCACCGTCACCAGAACCTTCATCCTCCTCCACAACAGTGCCATGGCCACGCCCTGGGAGAGATTCAGAAAAAGAGAGCACGACAGGGGGGGACGGAAAGAAAAGTGAGTGGCAGAACATTATTCCTATCTTCCTCTCCATTATGTCTTCAACTATTAAATTGATGTCTACACCATTACACAAATACATGTGTTCGATGTATGTATATAATGAAGTCCCCTTACATGCCAAGGGTAAACAAGCTGGGGAATCTTTCTTCTGAGAGTTTAATTATTCAAGCTAAAAGCAATGCTTCATCATCTACATCTACTACTTTTAAAATCTCATAGTGTTCAAATTCCCCCTGAAACAGTTGGTTCACTGGCACTTCAAAGTGTTATGGTATTATTAAGTATTCCTATCAGTACTCTGTACCCAAATCCAAATACTTCTGTCTGAAAAAAGTGGAATCAATGCGGTTCTCCGTATCAACAGTAGTGCTAGAACCGAGCGAGAAGACTACAACCACCCCCCTTTCCGTTTCCGGTCACCGTTTCATTTACAAAATGCAGATTTACAAAATGCCAAATAAAACACGACAAACTGTATTTCGCTACGATACTTGATGAGGGACATCAACAAACACCACTAACCACCACTATTCAAAATTTCGGTGTTAACCACTCTATTTCATCCTAGACAAACAGCTCAATGTTCAAAATTCCGGAACTGGCCTTTAAGTATAATGTGTCTCAATTAGCCATAGCTCAGTGGTTTATGGAAGATGACACAACAAGGCCGAAACCAGCCCTATAACAGTTAAATAGTTTTAAGTAGCATCATAGTTCAACACTAGCGAGATACGACTGAAGAAAGCAAAGTTACTTTGTGATAGCCCAATACTAAACCATTCTAGTTCCTTGAAAGGAAGGTAAGAACTCAACATAAAGGAGAAAGAGTGAGAAAAACGGAGGCAGGGAGATATTAAGACAGAAAAATAGGGAGCTAGACAAAGCAGAGAGAACAGAGGACAATCTAGTTCTTCACCAGGTGTCTTTTGTAGTCTTAAGTGCAGGCTGATAACAACCCTCTCATTTAAGGTTTAGTTCCATCCAATTCCTGGTGTACATCTCATTCCATTCTATTCTTTTTTCAATCATTTGTCCTTTCTTTGTCTATAGTTGTCTGTTTTGCTTCCCAAAAGATATATATATATATATATATATTAGTGCTGTCAAGCCATTCAAATATTTAATCGCATTAATGTCATAGTTAACTCACGATTAATCAAAAAAAATAATTGTACGACAGTGGTAGGCCTACCGTAAAACTTCAATAGCCCAGGCTTTAATTTGTTAAATCAAGTTTGAACAAAACTCTTGCTCAGCAAAGATGGGAAATACTATAACATTTATTTTTAAACCAGTATGAATATTCCTACCGTACGTAGGCCCGTAGACAGCAGGTGAAAAAACGTCAACGTTTTGCCAAGCCAAAGAGCGTTAATCGCACGATAAAAAAAATGAACGCAGTTAAAATTGGTTTGCGCTAACGCCGTTAATAACGTGTTAAACTGATAGCGCTAATATATATATATATATATATCAGTGGCGGCTTGTGTTTTTTAAAGTGAGGGAGGAGGGACTGTGTGCTTGGTTGCCATTGACCTGCTTGCACTGTTAGTGGCGTATGGTGACATTAAGTATGTGAGACACAAATTGTTTCAGGGTGTTTTGGGGAACTACAAAATAGCAGGGAGGGATAATTATGTGAATCAAATTGATACAAACGCACCAGTGGCAGCATTGTACTATGAAAGCTGTTAGGCAGCATGTCTTGGACTACAAGGGCAAAAGGAAAGGATGCAAAGCCAATTAGTCAAATCAGGCCTACTCTTGATTTGTATAACTAAATAAAAAAATCTGGGCCTAGCATTGGGCCTATAATTGCCCTAAATGACTGAAGCTATTGGTTTGTTATTTGGCCAGGTTTACTTTCAGCTACAATTGTTTTAAGAAAAATGAAGACACAAGACCAAAAGTGTCTTCATGCTCTGAATCATTCATTAACAATCCTTCCCACAATATCAAACATAACGGTCAGAGTAACAAACAATTAAAAGAACAACAAGAACATTATTTCACAACTATTTGCATGGGCTGTAAGCATAACATTGTTTGACGCAAATGTGGATGTTAATGGATGTTTCAGAATGTTGGTCATGTTAAGCTAATTAAGATTGAAGGACTTCATTTATAGATCAAGTCAATCCTGCTCGCGGGTAGCCCTGCCCAGCCGCGGGCTACGGAAACGCCAATATAACCGAACAGTAGCGCACCGCTCGGTGGAAACGAGGCATACAACTGAGCGGGTTTGTTGGTTCTCGGAGAATAGACTTGAGGGGGTAACCCCTCCCTCCAGGCTGCTCCACAGCCAGCGCTCCTGCTTATTGGTTCATAGCGCAGCCATGCGCTATAGAGTGGCGAAGTCACGCCCCTAGCGGTAGCACCCATGGGACCTATGAGATTGAAAAATATGAATGGGTTTCAATGGAGAGAAAGTAATTATTTTTGGTCCCAGTTTTTATATGCCCTTGATTACACATATGTTGTTTGTGGATTTAAATGATAATTTTTCATGTCAAGAGTTTGACCGTTTATTGTGCAATTGGTCAGTTAAAGGTTGTAGAGAAAACACAATGAGGAAGACTACATGTCTCGTATGGGCCGTCACGCTCCCTGAGACTGGCGTGGACAAGACCGACAATCTCCCCATCAGCATTACTGAAACTCTCCACATGCCCCGATTTATAATGGTTTTCACCTCTTTCGATGCTTTTATCCTCCCCTTTGGAAAAACTAACATAATCAAACTTCTTTACGAAAATGTTTAGTTTTCTTTGCATTAAAAAATTATCATTTAAATCCACAAACAACATATATGTAATCCGGAGCATATAAATACTGGGACCAGAAAATAATTACTTTCCCTCCATTGAAACCCATTCATATTTTTCGAATTCATAGGTCCCATGGGTTCTACCGGAAGGGGCGTGACTTTGCCACTCTATGAACAGACGTAGGCGGGATCAAGATCCCTTAGCTAGTCACACCCACTCAGAGGAGTACTTTCAGGGAAATGAATGGGAGTCAATGGAGGCTGAGGGAGGAACGTCCTCCCTGAAGTAATTGTCAATAGGCGATGCTAATGTCCCTTTACCGAGGAAAACTAACATTACAGATACAAAAGGTGTTAAAGTAGTCATATTTAAGGGCATTAATTCATTAGTAGTCTGGGCAATCTACATTTTTTATTCTCAACAATGTTAAGGAGGATCTTCCTCCCTCTCCTCACTGGAGAAGCCTCCACTGATGGCTCCACCTTCTGGCAAGGTTTCCTCATCTAGCCCGTTCTGACTAATTTCACTCTCACTCCATAGAGTACAAGAGCGCACTTAAATAGATTTCACGTCCTTCGCTTTAATCTTGTTTTCCCAGTTTTACCTGGCCAAACGCACAAGGCACAGGGACATTTAGTTATGATTGGGACCCTCAAACTCTGCACAAATGTAATAGTAGTACTGGGGTACTGGTGGTACCAGTACCCCATACACTTTCATCATCAGGATTGGTTGAAGGATCCGAAACAAGAAGGAACCAGCTGCGTGTGTGTATGTCGAGGAAAGGCATCTAACCAACTAGTGCTTTGAATGACTACAGGTTAAAACGTCGCTGAATAAAGGCAGCCTATTGACCATTTTCAAATATATATATTTTTTATTAAAAACATCTGCATAGTTCTTCTGAAATGTTCTGTGAACTGTATGCGCCGTTTGTTGCAAATTCATAATTAAAATTCATACAAATAAAGATTTCTCTCAGAACAAAGCTATAGAAAACCTGGTTCTAATAATGATGGCCTGAGGACTGTGAATGAGAGCTTAGGACAGGCCATGGGGCTATTGTGCTTTGTGTCCCTGCATACACATTCTCTCGTGACCGCACTCCACTCGGCCTTACTCCATTGTCCAAACATCAATCCACGGTTTGTCTTGAACTTCCTGTCCGTGATCGACTTAACCCATGAACCTCCTAAACACGCTCAAATATCCCCCTCCTGGACCCTTATCCCCGCCCATGGCCACTCTCCCCCATCCCCCTACCTCACACCAAACAATTATTAACCAACAGGTCACCGCCAGTCCAAAGACAAATGAGAGAGAAACACTTCTATCGCCATTGAGCACAACATTATTTCCTACATATTGTAGGACATAAAAAGTTTAACCAGAATGTCCCATTCAAACCTGATACATGCCTACAGCAAGCATTGCTATATCAATTGAGTTAAAAATTGACACATTTTAAAGAAAATATTGATTAACGAATATATGAAAATAAGCAAAGCATGTCATTCAATACATATTCTGTAGTGCTATCTAGTATTCCATTATTGTGACCACGTATGTCTTTGTAAAACTGTTGATTCAGTGTTGAGTGGATACTGAAACATCCTCTCATCTTTTCTTCTCCCCCCTTTTTCCTGTTTCTCCCTCTAGGAATCAGGTTACCGTTGTGTTGCCTCTTAGCCGCGCCCAACCCTGCCCACACAGCCTCCAGTGCACTCCATCTCTCTGCCACTCGCTTTCTGCTCATTTAATAATGCTCTCCCACGCCCTCTCTCATCACAATCATACTATATCTCAATCCAGATCCAACATGATTAAAATCCTGATTAACCAGATTATTTCAACAGCGTCATTCTAAACATATCATTCTGCACGGTTGGGATGAGCACATGAACATACAATTAAACCTTCCGCTCTTCTCTAAGCAAACACAGAGGATTCTGGGAGATGTTGGGAGTAGTGGGGGAACCAGGGGAAAGAAGCAGAACCACATTTCAACAAGCCCGCTGCTCTTAAACTACTAATTAGCAAGGGGTTGACGATAAAAAACGTGGCTAGATAGGCATACCGAGTTGCATGGAAGAGTGCTGTGGAAGAAACTAAAAATTGTAAGCCACGCTATTACCTTCTATCTTTTGGTCAGATTGTACAACTCACAGTCGCAAGGAGCTTTTTACAAGAGCTCTCGCTGCACAAGGGCTCTGTTAGAGGTGCAGGCCCACGACATGCATCAAGTGGGGTTCATATGTAAAGCCTGATTATCAATGCCCCTCACCGGGCTCCACAAGCGCAACTCCTACAACGCCCCATAAACGTCCCGAAAGGGCAATGAAAAACATTGCCCTTTCGGGCAAAACTTTAAAAAGAAAGAAGCCTTATGATAGGAACCAGGACATAGGCCATTAATGTTAATAATTATCTAATGGCAAAATAACTTCCTGTACAAATATCCGGCTAATTGACATACATCTCTTTTCCCCACCATAGCCTCCTGACAGGCGTGGTAAAGTTGATTATAACAAGTATCCACAACTCTTCCTGTCTTGCAATATGCACTGGATTGTCCCTGCAGTAGAATTATGCCGCTTTTCCACCGCACATGTAGCTCGACTCGACACGACACGACTCGACACGACTCGACACGGTAGCAGCGCGGGTCCTTTTACACCGCAAATAGTACCTCCGGGACGTGGGCGGGGTCGGCTACGCGAAGGGCCGTGACGTATTTTGTACGCGACGCAAACAACACCTACGTAACCCACACATGGACAGAACCCACATAACAACAATGGAGAACATCGATGCGATGGTATTCGTGTTCGTATTATTAGCTGGCATGTTGAAGAAGTGGAAAATGTTGGCTGCGGCGCTGCTATGGCTGTTACCAGCATGGTTTCCATGTCGCTCTCGTGACTTCGTCACACTCTCTGGCCAATCAGTGGCCGGCCGTCTGCCGACGTCACCTTTTAGCATCGGCTCAGCCGCTTGGAACCTAGAGCGAGGCGGTACTAGAAAAAGCAGCCACTTCAGGTACCAGATACCATGTTTTCGCGGTGGAAACGCAAAAAAGGCGAGCTGAGTCGAGTCGTGTCGAGCTGGTACCATGCAGTGGAAAAGCGGCATTAGAGGATCAGAGGTAAAGCCTCAATTTCTCAAACAAATGTCCTTGACTTCTGCCTTATAATCTGGTAATAGCACCAGGCCTCAGCAGTGGATGCATTGTATCATACACAGAAAACAAAAAATTTCATGCAATATTTGCTGAATCAAATCACAGGTTATGTGTCATCCTGAATGTCCAGAGGGATTCAACAGTAGTTTCAACAATGCCCTTAAGCTACCAATGAAGTTACCATAGAATGGCAGCACTACCTATATTGAGTGGTAGGGACGTTTATCTAGTAAAATACTAAGTCAACACAAGCTAATCAGCAATAGCAATTCCAGTAACTGGTTCTTTATCAAACGTGGCTTTGTCCCCAAGTTTTCACTGTTTCAGTCACTCAGTATATGTTGTGATGGTTGCGGTGAAGTCTGAAAATGAATATGTCAGAGGAAGTCAGCCTGGTCATATAAACATTTGATACAAAAAAATATAAATAAATATGTAAGGGCTGAGGACAAAATTAGACATTGGAAATAAGTAAATAGTGTCAATGTCTATTTGATCTGAGTGTTTTGTTCCTGATAGAAGGTCACTTCAGGGGAAGTAGCGACTCTTTAACAGGGTTTTTATACTTGTAGCTATTGCTGCAATACAAGTTAAAGGATTTAACAAATACCCGTGACGGCCTACTTTATTCACATCTACAGCTCCATTGTGCCTCGATGTGTGTTATTGCGTCGGCATGTGCGATATACTAGGATAATGGGGCAATGTTGAGCATGTGTGTTGAAAGAGGGTCTTTATGCTAGATGTGTGTGCGTGTAGATTTTTATGTGTGTGAGAGATCTTACCTCTGATTGAGAGACCGGGTCTCCTGAGCTTGTCTTGTTGAGGTGTGCAGTTTGCACCTCTCTTACCCCATGCTGAGCTCCACCCCCATTGGGGAAAGCAGCCAATGAGAATCAAAGAAGGGCATCAGGGCTGGGGAATGACAGAATAGATCCTAGAGGGAGGGAAGGAGGGAGGGAGAGAAGGAGAGAGGTAAAAGGGAGAGAGGACATAGGGGAAAGAGGCATGAGCAAATGAGTAAATGAGGTTAACGGACGCTAGCCAATAACTCCAATTACGAAGTATAATATATTAAAACATGAAATATTCTTATTATTATTAACAGCATTATAAAAACGTTAACTAATTTTTTTATCGCACAATTAACGCAATTATTATTTTATTTTTTCTTTGGCTCAAAACAAAGAAGCAGTAGCCTGACTGCTATGTTCATGGCAGTATGTTTGTATGTTCATCATTTAATTACATTATAGGCTTCTTTTTTTGTATCGTCCTGTTTTGATCAGTTTATGCCAATGTTGTTATCAATAAAAAAACATTTGCTCAAGGCAAACCGATGCACTTCTCCATGTTGATAAGAGCATTAAAATGAGAAAAATGAATGGGACAAAGAAATCAAGGGATATTTAGAATAGAAAAAAAATTGAAGTTAACTATGACATTAATGTGATTAATCGCGATTAAATATTTGAATCGCTTGACAGCACTTGTTTTAACATTTCAGTCAAAGACCTTCTTCAGACTTATCCGACTGAAAAGATCCATCTGATTTAGCTCTTACAATATCATATTCAGACAGTTACTCACACAGATGTGGGAATCCTCAATTTTATATTCTTCCATACATTATAACATTTTAATATTCAAACCTCCCTGCCAAACCCCATCCAGCCCCCTCATCTAGCTTTAGGTTTTTGTCAATGCCTCTCTTTTGTAGGCATTCAGGAGCCATGGGCCACAACCACCGCCAACCCAGGCAGGTGCCAGCAACACGGTTTGAAGATAGTAGCAGTACAATGCTGGATTTGCATGTGCCGAACAATCACAGGACAAGCAGAAGGTGAAAGAATATGGGTGATGATAGTGTAGTGGCTAGGGTGTCTTACGAACCGAAGTATAGTACAACATCCGCAGCCTCCACTCCATGCTTCACACCTCCACCTTTAAGACATGTGTCTGTATTCAGCCAGTCCAAGCCTATTTTGAGATTTACATTTAGTTTGCTAAAACACAGTCCCCTCTGTATTCCTTGTATGCAATTTCGTTCTGCAAGTTCTGCATTTTTTGGTTTGAAGATTTATTTTGAGTCAAGAAAGGTGATTCATACATTGCACCATTAAGCCCTCATCGTTTCAGGGAAACAAAGATGATGTAATTTTTTAAACGATCAAAACCACTGATCGTTTAAAAGTCCATAGATAATTTGTATGAAAACAGTTTGAAGCTATGAAGAAGAAATATTTAGAAGGTTTTCCAACATTGTCACCATTCATCTAAATCTATCCTGACGGACATTAAGGGTCCAAGAGGCAAACATTTTCAGCATGCAAAATAAGGCATGTCCACCAGTTTTCCAGATGATGAAGTTTACACACATGTAAAAAACTATTTACACCATTGGCGATGCAAATATGTGGCACATTCTTTATAATAATGGTGCCGGTGAAAAGATGGATGGAATACTCAACCTACAGCCTAGTGAAGACGAACTAATGCTCTGACCTTTCTGCCTATTATTTATTTGGCAAAAAAGAAATGTTTATTGGTTGAATTACCTCTAGCGGGCAGAATGTTTAATAAAGGCATGGCAATGCATAAGCCTGTGTAGTGTAATGGTAAATAGTAAATATTAATAATAGGCTACATTTTAGCATGAAAAAAATGCATTTAAAAATAAGGATTGAAATTCAAATGGGATTTTAGAAGAAGATTGACAGTTGCTTTCACAGTACTGCTGTGACTGACAGCAAAGTTGGATTCCACTATCCCAGAAAACTGTCCTGATCAGAGAAAAAAGCCAGGAGAGGTCCAAGGTCATATGGTCACAAAGACAGGTGAACCAGTTGACTGAGACCATTCCTCTCAGGAATGGTCGTAGGCTGTGGCATTTTAATCAAAAAGATAGGACTTGCTTTAGTGCTAGGGTTCTAGCGAGAATTGAAGTGTTATCCTTGTCAACCATAACGCAGTTTACGGTCCCTATGAGTTCTGCACTCAGATGAACAGTCCCCGGAGCGAGCAGAAAAGGTACAGGAGAAGAATAACAACGAGAAGGAGAATACGTACAGAGCAATGTCCAAAACATGGAACAGAGGCAGACTTCCCTCAATCTAAAATCTAGTTTTTTCTAGTTCTCTCTCTCTTGTCTCTAAACCATGGAACTGAAAGTTCCACACTATCTCACGCAAATATCGTCATTTGGAGCACAACTTTCCTAGCGTTCCGTCTCGGGATGAGGAACAAGGTTCGTAGGACTCAAAGCATGAGTGGCTCTGAAAGCTGATGTCCACCAAGCAATCCTACTGGATATTATAGTTTAGCTTTTAGAATTATGAAAATAACAGACATTTATATAACAAAAATAATCACTTTATATGAAAAAAAAAAAAAAAAGGTTTATTAATAAAATCGTGTTTTAAACAATTCACCACTGGCTGATTGATGCATGTAGATGTTTCTAAATAAACTATCTGAATAATCGCACAGAAAACCTAACGATTATCCCAGTTTGAAATTATGTAGAGACAATTTAACATACAAATTACAACTCTTAAAATCATACCTATAGCACATTTTATTCCCCCACAACCCTAAATACATCTAATCTGGAGACCCCGATATGAAAGGCTACTAATTTCCCTGCTCTGAGCTCCACATGCGCAGTAATTTTTTTTAATGAATGATCATATTGGCCATGACAATTTCATGGTATATTTATTGGTACTGTAAAATTGTATACATTTCTCAATGCAGCAGCACTGCTAATGAATCTTTAATGGGCAATGGAACACAAACATCATTACAACTGATGTTTGTGAGCATTAAATGAATGCCTGCTGCTCAGAATTATCAAGTCAATTTTAACAAGGGACATCCCTTTGCACCAATTTGATATGAAATTACATTTTGTTTGATTTGCATTAGTAATGTAAAAAGTGATTGTTGAATAACATTAAATTATCTATTAGATGGAAATTCCTCCCAGGGATTCAAACTAGCCAGAGGTACGCTAAATGACAGACAAATCTGATGTTTGTGAATCAGAATGAAGGAGGACTGCCTAGTACTGCTTGTAATCCAGTAAAAAAACACGTCGCTCTCTGACGTGAAGAGGTGATTTGTCTCAGAGAAAGAGAACATGAAATTTCATTCTGTTGTAAATTATTAGGGCTGTCCCCGACTCGGAATTTCGCCGAATCAGATCTGCCTTTTCAGTCCAGAGATTCGACTATTCAGCGGCCATGCGGCGCAGGTACAGTGGCGGCTGGCGATAATTATTATTATTTTTTTTTAAATGACATTTAATAAATTTGATTTCCTGTATTCTGGTGCATTTTGGGGATGGCCTATACCTATTAACCTACTATTCATTCAGATTCATAGCCTACATCCTGACTTGCAGGGCTTGGACAAGCTCACACATATACAGACCTACTTTATGGCCATTCAACCAGCCATTGCTATTTTACCCATTGTTGTTATTCTGATATTGAGACAAATCATGATCACTGTCCTATAGTGTCCATTATTTGTGATTCTCAATGTCTACTTCAAATGCAGTTAGAAATTTGCGACAGTTGCTTCATTTTGTTTATATGATACAGGCCGAAAGACTAAATTAATATGAAACTTACTTGCTCCTTTTAAGTATAACATTGCCTTGGGAGTCCAATTCCACCACTGAAAAGGGTGGAAAGTGCTTACAACTCTCTGCTAGTTAGCGATCTATCTCTTCTCTACATGTAGTGGTGTTACGCGAATGCTGTTGAGGGAGGTAGCCTATTTGATTGATTCGCTGAATTGTCCTATCATGTGGTGTTCACAAAAAAGAAAAGCGATACCATTGGCCTGGGGCGCACACTGGTGCGACCCGAGGGTGAATTTTCTTGCGCCAATGAAAAGCCGTCTCTGCTTGATAGACAGCAAAAAGTTAGAGAGCTTGCATTGACTTCAACGTGGCCGGCGCCCCTGACTTGGAGGAGGGCTTTATTTCGAAATGACCAATAACTAGCCTAGCCCCAATCATTGACGTTCAGACGCATTTAAATGGTTGCTGACAGTGACAAGTATAACACACAATTAAACAAGGATAAACGCTATGCATCTTTGTTGATTTATTTCGTATTGATAAAAGTTGAATAGTTGGCAGATATATTCAAGTGAATATTTCACGGAGGGGTGGCACCCTAGCACCCTCTATTGACCCACCGCCACTGGGCTATAGGCATTTTATATATGCTTGCGCATTGCGCTCATTACGTTTTCACCAGTTTTCTGTCAATCAAACTCGTCGGAATTGCAGCCAACTTATTCCTGTCGGGTTTTAATTAGGCTCCTGTCCATAATGCGTCAGATAATGAACACGGGGCTCATGTATAGGCTAGTGGATAGTCCACTATATGAGCCCCGTGTTCACGATCTGATTGCATTTATTGAGCCCGAAAGAATACACAGTGCTGTGTCGCCACCACACTGACTGCGCTCCTAGAGAAAATGTAGCAATAATGTAAGGGGAGACAGCCGCTTCCCTCTGCGATATTCTGTATAGCAAACAAATTTACAATGAATCAATCGCCACAGTGACATGGACTCACCACTGGGATGCTGACGGCGTTTCCCGCCTAATTTTCTTTCCTTTGGCGGCCCACAGTCAAATTCTGGGTTCCTAAATTGGCCCTCAGCTGTCAAATCTTTGAGAAACCCTGGTCTAAATAAACCGTCCATGCACCAACCGTTGTGGTTTCAATTTGTATCCATTTCAGCACACGTCGTGCCGCATCAGCCCTTCTAAAATATATAATTATTACTGCATTATTCTTGAAGAAAGTGGTCCAATCCTTGGACGCTTTTAACTCACTTTATTTGTTAAAGTAGGCATGTTTCGGTATGGTAACTATGAAGCTTAAGGGAGGGAATTGTATCCAACGCGTGGAGAGGAAAATACCGTGATCTACCTCAAGCCCCCGGGCTTAGGCCCGGTGGCTCTCCGCCGTCTACCTAGTGATCTCTGTCCTCTCCACTTCGAATCACCCGCTACTGCCCGTCAAGTGGGCGTGGCCTATGTGAAGTGGGCCTGGCCAGGGTGACGTAATGGCTTCGGCTTCCTCACTTGTCTGAGGTGCTGCCTTCGGTGGATGGAGCAGCTATTGCAGCCTTCAGTAAGGTCCTGCTCCCCCTGTGGCTATGTATAGTATTTACGGCTTATATGTTTGGTCCTGCTCCCTAGTGGTTATGTGTGGGTAATACAGCTTGTGTGTTTGAATCTGCTTCCGATGTGGAGGCAGCTTATGTTCTTAAAATACGTAACATTATAATCCATATAAATATTATTCCTGTGCATTTCAATGTTTTCGATTTTTAGTTTTATTAATGCACACCACTCACTGACGACTAAAATAAAGGAAGTCGGGGGAAACCCCCGCAGTCTACTCAGATTCTCTGAGTCGACTGCGGGGTTTCCCGACTGATGATTCGAATCATCGACTTTCAGGGGACAGCCCTATAAATTATACAACAGTTAGTTCCGAACAAGTAATTTGATTAGACAAGAGGCATTCCATGAGTACTGATAGAGTTTAACAGCACTGAGACATTTACCTATACATGCATCACTCCGCTTTACAGGTGTTCTAATAACCGTTAATGTCATTAACGGTCCTTATGTAGCTTTGATTGCAACAAACTTTGCATCGCAAAGATGGACATGTTTCCAGACATAACCTATGAGTCGATATCACTTAAACATATGAATGGTATGAAAAGTAGCAAGCTAGTGTGTTAATGTGTTGCTTGGAAACAGTTCAGATCAAGTCCAGTTTGAGGATCTATTTTTGTTGGCCAAGCCAAATAAATCATGAAATAAACAAACCAATCATAATCTTTTGTTGCTTAAAAGTTAACTAATAATTGGCGCTTGTAGAACTGTTGTATAAAAGCAATATAACACTTGTGCTGTTGTATATCAACACGGCTGTGATTATATTCGGCACTCGGCCTACTGGATCACAGCCGTGCTCATATTCAATACAACAGCACTCCCTCTCGTGTGATATTGCTGGACATTAACTGAACTGATTGTTCAGGGAGGGGGTTTACCTCAAATCAGTGGGAGAGGTTAATCATTCATGTGCCGGGGACGCTGTGTGACACCTCCGGTAAACAGATAGGTAATCTTGTACGTTTACCCTCTACCTAAACACACAAACACGCACACACACACACACACTTTCAGTTCTGTTTAACAGTAACATGAGAAACAAAAGGGGAAGCCTCTACTGTGCTACAGAGCACATCATTTAGGAAATGATGAGCACCACATTAAGGAAGCACAGCCCTTTCTATAGATAGACTCATTTTACCTGCCAAGAAGTGTTTATAATGCAACAGGACCGTGTAAACCAGGCTTATGTGGCTCATTAGTCATGGGCAGTGGGCCTAGCTCTGCAGTTCATCTGTTCTGTGTGTCTTGTAACACAGACATGTATCATTTCCACTTCGCTCAATGAACCCAGAACAAATCTGAATACCAAATATGAAGACATATGAATGTTATTATGCATCAGTGCGATGCAGGTGTTACAATTCAAAGTGTGAATAACACCCATGGGGACAGGATAGGGCAACAATTTGAACGCTTTTTCTTCTGATGAGGCCTCTATTATCAGTCAGCTAGTCAATCTTGACCCCAAAATGAACCCAGATACACCAAGGACAGAAATAGATAGGGAGCCATAGTTTACCTACAGGACAAAGACAGGTTAAGAGGGGTGCATTTCATATAGTGTCTGGAACACTTTTGTTAAAAATGATAATGGCAAGCACTGTTTAAACAACAAGGTTGAGTCAACTCTTTCTCTGGAAGGGATGACTTATGTTGCACAAGTTTAGACAGAGGTTGTGACATAATGGACCAAAAAGGTTTGGAAATAAGTTTGAAGCCGTGCCACCATTTGAACGGCATGCATTTGCCAACCAAGGCAACAGTACCATGCGAGATTTCCCCACTGATCAGACCATTTTTGGAACACATTGGGGATTAAAATCCACCTTGTTAAAAATCGAACGAACAGCAAGTTAATGCAGAATGATAATCGACAGTAATAACCTTTCAATTAAAGCCTTAGTGAAAAAGGAAAGAGTGAGTCAATTCAAACACACAATTTGGATGCTTCTTTGCGTTCAGATGCAACCTGGTATGTTACATTTAAAGACAGCCTGATTGAGGGACTGAAATAGAGGCTAAAGTGCATGGTGTGTGATACAGGAAAGCACTTGAGGTGATTTGGTACCTGGATACCAAATATCTAAAGTACACACCACTATTCACACCAAGCCACTGAGATAATTGCACATATACAATCATGCCCGTGTGTGCAATAGCATATGCCCATAATAACCATTTAAGAGTTTAATATCCCCTTAACATATCCCAAATGGGTAAAAGCTGTGGCCATTGACCCAAAACAACTGCTAAACTGGAAACATAGATCACTGATATACAGTGTTAAATACAGTATTCAAACATGTACATCACTTGTAAATTTCCAGAGAGATATGCCACTCAAATGAATAGAATAGCACGCCCAGGGCATTATCAACATTGTTGTTAGTATTAAAATGGTGATGGTTGGGAAGTGTGGTAAGCTCAATGTGCGACAGGTTCGGAGTGGCTGTAACTCTGCACCACGGCTGAATTTCGGGGACGTCTTTGAATACTGTGTTTGTGGCCCACTAATACCTATATTAAAGCATCATAAAATAGAATGGCATGGGATCTTTAATATATTAATTCTGGACACAGAATATAAAGGTAAACTGAACTTTAATGTTACACAAAGAGGGGAAACAGTGGTGCACAAAAAATAACAAACCCCTTCCCTAAAAGAATTTCCCTTTGTGATAAAAAATCGTCCTGCATCGTCCTGTATCGTGCTCAGCCTTTGTCCAACAGCATGCAGGGGAGAGAGAGAAGCGGAACCAGTACATCAGTCCCCCCCTGGAATTTCATTTACCTTCCCCCCCCCCCCAAAACCAACCCTCCTTTCTTATTAGTTTGCTAGTGTATTTAGTTGGTGTAACATTTGCAACTGCAAAGGCCTGTGCAATTCCACTGTGCTTTTTTGCATGAGCACCTTGCCGTACAGTCCTTTATACAACTGCATTTGATTAGTTCACTGCAGGCTTTTGAAGCGATTGGCAAGTTGCTCCACACAGGAAGCCAGGCCTGGCTGTCTACATCCAGTGTCCATCCCCATCCTTCAGGGCTGGTTATTGGCTGCTGGGTTTTTTCGGATGTTGACCAGATCCCAGACTGGTAAGTGACTCTTTTCACGTGTTGGATCAGTGCTCCTTGGGTTGGTGGAATATGTTCCATTGCCTTGGTCTTCTGGCAGAACAACTCTCTTCTTGCACCATTCACTGATTCCAATTCACTCTCTTTTGTCGCCCTTGTACTGTCTTGTCATAAAGAACAACAGTGAAGCGCTCCAGACATCGGAAGTGTTGGGCATCTATGGTCACAGCAGTGTGCGGATTTGCTGCTATGTAGTTGAAGGCCTGTGTGACCTCTGGGTAGGAGTTCCAAGCAATCCATGCTGACTTCTTCCCCTTCCCACAGAATGCTGAGGTTGTGTCACAGCCTGTGTAGCAGTGGAAGACTGGAAGAGCGGTTGACTTGTCCTTTCCCAGAGCGTGGCTGATGGTATTTACATGCAGATAGGTGTAGTTCTTGCCAGTGCCAAAAGCAATCCAGATGTTTGCAGCTGGATACTGGGTGAGCAGGGCATGGAACTTGCCAATGAGGATCACAACAACATCTGTATCCACAGTGCGCACCAAGCAGGTAGAAGAGCCATGCTCCAGGGCATCAAGCAGGTGGATCAGTATCCTAGTATCGGCCTCTTCATGGTTGCATGGCAGCATGGAGTGGCTGGTGTCTGTGCCGACCACTCTGGTTCCAGAGGTAATGAAGACCAGCTTCCCCCCTGGCCACACAGTGGACTCAATCTTCCCTGAGTTAAAGGTGAAGAGTTCCTCCTTGTTCTTAGGGTCACGCAGGAAATCTGGCCAATTCCCCGGCAGGTTGTTCTGACCAGACACCTTCCGTCGTATCCCTTTGCCTCGCTTCTCCCTGGTTGACTCTTTTAGACTGCTGGGGAAGTAAGTATCCCAGACGACGTCAACTCTTTTAGAGGTCCACAAGTGTTTTATGATGTGGGGAATAAAGACACAGCTGGCATATTCTTCAAACGTGGTGATGTTGGTAGGGGACAGGAAGTGGACCACAGCAGCTCCGTCAAGTACTTTGACATCAAAAGTAGCAGGAGGTTCCGGTTGTGTCTTCTGTACAAGGACGTTTAGCAGATCTGACTTCTTTCCCAGCCGTAGTTTCCCTCTATCAGATAGAGAAGGAGGGTATGGATGGTTTTCGTGCTCAAAGAAGGTGCTCAGGTCCCCCTCTCTGTGTTGAGTGGCTATGTACAATCGTGAGAAGAGTGCCACATCATCCTTCAACATTGAGATCTGCCCTGCCTGCTTGCTCTTGGTCTTGGGTGTTGGGCATCTGAAGAGCGGCAGCGAGTTATGTTTGATGGGCTCATGGATGGAGTGTGTGCGGTCCACTATCACTGTCTTATTGTAGTTGTTGTACTGATCCCTGCCCACTGATTCCACATGGCGGACAGTGTTGACCACAGACCCGTCAATCACATTCCGTGTGTCCAGCGTAAGTAGCTCTGGGGTGTTGTCTAGGAATGGATTGCTCATCCCACTGATGGTGGTCACCAGAGTGAGGGCTTGGCCTTTGAATATCTTCTGTGTGGGCAGTCCTTCTTCGTGATGTTGTTGTTTCTAATTGTAACTAAGATAATTGTCAACTAATTTCACTAATTGTGTAAATAGCATGCAAAAAAAATGATCTACTGTTGGTAAAACATCACTTACTGATATTCCTAACATCTTTACTGCATTCATTGACCCAGCAAATGTACATTTTGACACCAAGATTGACCTTCTAAGTGACTTGGAAGCTGATATATTGACATTTATAGGTTTTACATGCGAAAATCTTGGAAATCCAAGATGGCCGCCTTCCACCATCTTGATTAAGTGGAACCCCCTCTAAATTGAAAGGTATGGTGATGGAGAACCTGTGGAAAAAATTTGGTGCTTTTGTCCGCCGTGTCCCCATTTTTCTCAAATCTGGTCCTAAGCCGCCTGACTATGGAGGAGACAGCAGTGTTGTTTTCGTCAGGCAAGACGAAAACGAAAATGACGTCGTCAGACCCCTTTTTTCCATGACGAAAACGAGACTAAGACGAACGTCACCAAAGCCATATAAAGACTAAAATGTGACGAAATATTTAGACATTTTCGTCAGACGAGAACTAGACGAGACTAAATTGTTAGTGAGAGCATGTGAGCGGAGCGGAGCGTGGAGCGGGTGGTGGAGCGGAGCGGAAGAAATACGTTGGAGCGGGTTGGAGCGCAGAGCGGTTTTAAATTCAAAGGCCGGAGCGGGGATTTGACTCCGCTCCAGTCCGCTCTAGTCCGCTCCAATTTTAACTGCTTCTAGCGGCTTACATGTAGGTGGTTCACGTAGAATAGAATGGGTTTCAATGGGAGCATCCAAGCAACCTGATTGGATAAAACGCGTCACGTTTGACCCTTCCACCCCCCCCCCCCCCCCCGCCCGCAACACTGGCTCGTGTGCTCGCGCGCAGCTGCGCCTGCACGCACACGGCACACACACACTACAGAGAGAGGCTGGTGGACGAGTTTTCGTCGGACTAAAACTAGACTAAAACCTTTTGAGTTTTCGTCAGACTAAAACTAGACTAAAACTTTCAAAGATAGAAATGACTAAAATGGGACTAAAACTAAGAAGCATTTCGTCAAAAAGACTAAGACTAAAACTAAATCTAAAATGCCTGCCAAAAACAACACTGGGAGACAGTTGGTTTGAACACTGGCATTCTCTTTTGGAATGAAACTCAGGTTCTTTTAAAAATGTTTGTGCTGATCTCTGGCTGACTATTCCGGTCCACCATGTCAATAATGGAATGGAAATAATGGTAATGGACAAGAACACGTCACTTTGAACTACTCAAGATCTCACACACACACACACACACACACACACACACACTCTTGAATGTGCTTTTATAGTCCGATTCCATGAAAGTGAGAAAACAGAGGAACCTGACTATGTTTGAGGAATAATGAAAGTAAAGTACATGGAAATGAATCACTCAAGAGTGTTGTTTCCGGTGGCTCTTGAATAGGGCATTATTTCTAAAAGCAAGATATTAACTGGCATGTTGGCCTTTATCTCTCCAAAAAGCATTGTGGTCTGTTTGATGGAAGTTACTTGAGTGCTGATGAATCATCATCATTGAGTGATGGTGAATCATCATCATCATCCTACCAATTCATAAAAGCTAGCATGTATAGTTTCAAAAGTGATCATACTACATTGAGAACAAACATCAGAATTGTAACTGGTAATTGGTTTTTCCAATTACCAATCACCTATTGAGTACAGTACATCATATCCTAATGAGTGATTTACTGCGTGAGTGTGCATTACGTTTTGTTTTATAGATCCAAAAAGGAACTATAAAAAACTAACTAAATTAATTACCTAAAAACGAACTGAATTAAACCTTCAAAATATGGTAATAATTCAGGGCTGCATAGTACCGTTGTGTGTTATTTAAAATGAACAATGAATCAAGACACACGCAATGTTGGCTGATTCTCTCCTCCTGAATAGTGCCTTACAGGAGCGGATTAGACCCTGCCCAGTCTTTTTGATACAAGGCCACAGCTCAGCCCAAAGACATGTTATGGCAGGCTTGACATGGCAGCTCAGGTTATTGTGAGGGTGGAATTAGCCAACCGTTTTGATGGAGAACACAGGGCCTCCATGGCATGACAAAACACAAGAGACATCTGCTCGAAAACAGGGGTCAACCGCAGTCAGACTTTAGTCTACAAGATGAAGGGACGGAAACAGGATGTTACTGTCTGTTCCTGCGGTATAATAATAGAGTAAGGAGACACAGGCATAATGTGTGTTCACTGTTTAGGCACTAGGCAGCAGATTCACAGACCCGCATGAAAGACTCAAAATGAATAACACACACACACACACACACACACACACACACACACACACACACACACACACACACACACACACACACACACACACACACACACACACACACACACACACACACACACACACACACACACACACTTCATGTCATGTGTTTGCAAAATGCAGACATACACATGCTTGTAGCAACTACGAAAGCAGCAATTACCTTGTTTCACTATTAACTGCACTACTAAACCATCACGGTTTGGTACCAATTGTAACCAAACCGATTGTACAACATCCTTTCACCAAAATATCCCATTCAGAGTATTTAATTATACTGAAGTTATACTTTTTAATCCTAGTGTAAAATAGAATAGCAAATTGTTGTTCACGGCTGAGGGGGATTAGGGGGGGACGTTAATCACTCTTTTATAGAAAGTTGGTAGCTAAAACAAAACTTTGGCAATACAACTGCACACCATCCTGTTGTAAAAAGCAACCTATGAATCACATCCTGCAGTGCAAGTACTAGGGATGGGCAAAATGATTCTTTTCCGGGAACTAGTTCTTTCAGTTCAGTTCACTATAACGATTCGTTTATTTGATTCGTTCGTTTTGATTCGTTCGTTACGTCAGATTACATCTTAAAAAAAATTAAAAATAAAAAAACTTTTTTTTATAATTTTTTTTTTTTTTAATATGTCGTGGGTCCGGATAGGACCGTCAAATCCGCAGTCCGCCGTTTGGAGATGCCTGCTATTTAGTATGTCGAACGTCCCACCAATATTTATACCACTTGCTTACTCTCTATATTTCATTCATGGTTTTACATTTATAATTTTATTTTACTTTACATTTAATTCTTCATTGTTCAGGCATTACAGAACTTGCATGGTCATAAATAAAAAATACGAACTGCAGTTTAATTTCTTTGTTTGTTCTTAAATTGACGTAGAATGGAGCAAAGACTCCTGGGATTGGGAAATGTGTTTATCCAATAAACAGATGGAGGTCAAGTCTATTTTCGAAAAAATGTAGGGGGATATATGAGTCGAATGGTATGACCCAAGATACGTCAGAGAGAGAAAGCGCGCATATTCGACGGTACCGCCTTGTCATTGGTTTACCCAGGTGCCATTCCAACACCATTGTTACCTCTCATTGGCTGAATCTTTGAGGAAGTTGTAGACTCAATCAATATGAGTCGCGGGGAGACGGAGCTCTGTTCGTTTGTATATTTTATTTACGTGACCATATGTTTGGTTGATGTTAAAAAAAAAGAATCAAAGAACCAGTTCTTCTTGTTTTGGGGAACCAGTTCTTGTCGTTCACGTTCGGGATTCGTTCTTTGTAACGAATCAGTCGCGACCGACACATCCCTAGCAAGTACACATTTGCTTGTAACGCCAAGGTAGACTTCCAGCACCATACCATGATGGGACCTTATCCTTAATCATTGTATCCCTCGTGGTAAACAATTCTGCTTTAACAAGATTAAAATGAAACAAGTAAGCAAGGGTAAGTTGTTATAATATATTCGGGGAAAGCCAATCAAAACAGTGACAAAATGTGCAATGCAAAACCAATTAAATCGTTGATACAGCCAAACATATGCAGTTCTGTCATGGTAGTGAAGAATGGAGAGTGACAAGTTGTTAGGGTAAGCTAAACAATAGGAACCATGGCTCCAAGTCTTGGCAAGGGGGGAGACGTTTGGCTGCATGTTCTCCTTGTGAACGATGTCCCTTTCTTAACACTATGAATTTTGTCTCATTTTTTGCACTTATAAGGATAAGTACAAACTCTTCCAAATGTTTTTTTTATACTGGTTACAGGTTACTTTGATCCAAGTATTACTGCTAGATACATTTTATGACAATAATGTAATTATGTAATTAGATGTAACTATGCAGCTAAGCATATATTATGCCCTTGCAATAAGTTTGAACACACCTCCAAGATGCTTTAAAGAGTTGTGCTTTGTCAGGTAGTGGGTCCTGCAAAAATATGGATTTCATCGCCAGTCATATCATCGATCTATTTGTGTGTAATTTCTTGAGTTTTTATTTTCTTTGCAATAGCTTAGCTGGCTTTAGGTAGTTAAATGAATCCTGAGGCTGCGTAACAACAAACAGTGAATACAATTTACTGACCATAACCCTAACTGTACGTCCACACCAGGAGCGACCAAAGCGTCAAGGACGCTCTGGTCGCTCACAAAGTTTCGCTGCGAATTTTTCTGTTCGCTTTGGTCGCTCAAGGCGCTCATGACGTACAATTCAATTATGCAGACGCATTTAAAGGAGCCGTATGCGTTTAGTAGGCCCTACAGACAGCCATATATCAAATAGTGAACTCTCCCATACACCTTGGCCATATTGCCGAGACGGTTTTGCTTGTTCGATAAAGTGCTTCGACAACAAGTAGGACAGTGATTCCCCCCAATATAAAAAAAATCCTAAAATGTTAGTTTAATTAAAAATGATTCACCTCAGGCTCCGTGAATAGTGGGGAATAGAGGGATAAAAGACAAGAGATATATCCCTTGTCATTTATCCCTCGTCTTGTCGATTAGTTTGTTTATGTGACGATTTCAAATACTTTTTTGGTTTTGTTTAAAGCATGCTACACGCGATTGTTTGGTTAGATTGGTGGCATGTAGAGCAAATTATAATGATTCCCGCTTAAATACAAACGTTCTAGATGTAGCCTATAAATAATCCCGCTTATCATCACTTGATATCCAAACCACTATGGCGTTTCGATCTCTGAACTGAAAAAGGGTGGGTTCGTACAACACCGGGTGCCCAGTTACAGCCGCGATTAATACTTCAGCCGACATTTTGTTCAGTGAGTGAATAAAGGTAGGTAGGAACCAAAGTGCCTGCCGATGTTCCCTGGGATCCACGCAAGAGAAGAGCGTCTACATTCCGATTGGCTGTCAGTGTTTGGTCGCTGAAGCGAATAATAGTCATTTGCATAAAGTTAAAAAGTTTTCAACTTCTTTTTGACGCTCTGGTCGCTCAACTTTGGCCGCTGGTAGCGTTGGTCGCTTTGGTCGCTCTGGTCGCTCTTGCCCATAGAAAGTGAATGACTTCCGGCGATTTGGTCGCTCAATTCGCTTCTGGTGTGGACGGACAGTAAACTGTGGTACAAATTATTATTATTATTTTTTTTTTTCCTTTTGTTATAGGCCTATTTATACAAATCCAATCCACATGGGTTCTTGGAGTTGAATCCATTTTTGTATACGACAGACTACTAATGTTTCCGGCACTGACACACAGTCCTGATTCTAAATATAGGAGAACGTTTTATCTTTTCCAGTTTTGTGCTATTGTTGTTTCTCCACGTACAACCTGGCAAATATCAGAGCTTCACATACAAACTGGCCGTTGTTGTAAATTCACATACAAACAGACCAAACAGCAATGAAAATATCTCCAGGAGAAACTCCATTCATCGAACTTACACTAGTATGCATCAATTCCTAAACAGATACTCACACACTCTTTTGCAAAGACTGCAGAACTTGACATTATAGTTGCAATACAAAAGGATACAATCTGCCAGTAATGTCAAACCAACACTGCGGTCGGTGGATTCAAGGTCTTCCCATGAACTTCCCACTTCTGTTCGTTTCATAATTTCAAGTGGACATCACAGGAGGTTGTATTAACAGCATGATGATGGGCAACATAGCCTCATTTCTTTTGTATCACTATAAAAAGAAAAATAATTTCGAAGATGTCCTAAATAGGCCTAATATGTTATTTTTCACATTCTCCACACCTGAGGTTACCGGTTTAAACTCCGGCTCTGCCCGCTTTGTACTCACTGGAGAAAGTTTGGTCTTATCACCAAAAGGCCTTATCAAAATAGTCACTCCGATGTCTTACTTCAACCCACTGACTACAGCCACAACCGCCCTACTCAGTGGATAGGCTTTGAGAACCAGGTTTTGAGAACCAGGCTATTAGAACCAGGCTACGAGAACCAGGCAGTGACCGCGAAATATTCTATAACACTAGATCTAATTGCATTCATTCAATTAAATGTCAATTCATTTTTTAAAAAGTTTATTCCGAGTTCCGAGTGTTCTTGAACGCAGCATCGCTGTATCGTTCAGTCCATAACTTCAGTAACACCGACCATAACTTAATGTTATAGGTCTGTGTCGGAGAACACAGACCATTATCGTACGTGCTCACCAAGATATAACATGAAGTTATGGTAACCATAACTTTGTTATATCTAGTTGAACACAGACAATAACTTTGTTATATCTCGTTGAATACAGACCATGACTTCATGATACATCTCGGTGAACACAGACCATATCTTCATGGAGCCAGGCGGTGAACACAGACCATAACTTCATGTTATATCTCGGTGAACACAGACCATAACTTCATTTATATCTCGGTGAACACAGGCCATAACTTCATTTATACCTCGGTGAACACAGGCCATAACTTCATGTTATATCTCGGTGGACACAGGGTCGGTTTCCTAGTAAGAACTTAATGGTTTACTTTTTCCTTCTCAGCTCATTCTAATAATAATTTACAAAAATTAACCATTGAATGTCTACGCACAAATGTGAAACTTTATAAAAGTGATTTTACTACTTGAAGAAAAATCTAGCGTACTTCGATGTTGCCAGCAATACATACGGTTTAGTCATGAAGAACATACCTTTTGTGTCTTTTGTGAGCAGGTAGCCTGGATGCAACAAGCAGATATATTCCTGGATCTCATGCGTCTCAAGAAAACCCCGATATCGACGTAGGACTCGGACTCGATCGCCACACTTAGTTTTCTTTTAGTCTTGTAAGGAGAACAGAGGAAAGCCTTTCGGTCTCGACCTGGTGAATTAAGACATCATACAAAATGTGAAACTGGCGAGGTAAATGTAATGTTCATTATGTTGCCCAGCCATGATTCTCGTGTGTGAGCCTGGCTATGATTGAACAGTTGCTCCTCCTGAACGGTGACGCAGCTTTGTTATTCAGAGACAGAAAACAGGGCGGGGCACTGGCGCTCCGTCTTTACACTGCTCTCTCTCTCTCTCTCTCTCTCTCTCTCCAAAGCGAACAGGTGGGAGCCTGTTCGTACCTCGAAACCTAACTGAGACTGCGAACACACACACACACACACACACACACACACACACACACACACACACACACACACACACACACACACACACACACACACACACACACACACACACACACACACACACACACACACACAATTTATGGTGTTTATAATGTTAGTGTAAATACAAAGATTCAGAATCTCTTGTGAAATTATTAATTTTTCATGCAAAGAAAGTGCCACCCAATTTAGAGAGGTGTCACTGCATATGAGCAATTAATGGCTTGACATGCATCCGATACAGCTGGCCATGAACGCTGGGATCAGAATCAGTGTAGCGGTTGAGCGCTCCTCCCTGCCCACGGGCCAGGGTGACAGCAGTACTCCAGGCATGAACAGAGGATCGGTTTGCATGTGACTCTGCTGTTCCGCCTGTTGGGGCCTCGCTAGCGCCACCAGGCTTCGTCAGGCTGTGTGCGTGTGACAAAATGTAGAACACACAACTTGGCTCAGAAACCGCCTGCTATGCCACCTCTCTGATCGGGTCGGGGTGTCAGGTTCATTCACATCACGTGACTTATGGGTCAAAAAAAGGCTGGTTTGGAAAATAATACTGGGAACTGCTGCGCAAACATACGAAACGTATCTGGTATGCACCGAAAAGATCCACACATAATATCACCTGATAGGCCTGGCATTTAAAATGAGTAATGGAATTCAATCTACTATGGGTCTGCAAAGCAGGAGTGTGTAGGGTTTCTAGGTATGATTGAGGGCTTAATATCATCCCATTTAATTTGAACCTTTGAAGCTCTTTGAGGGGTTTTGTTCATACAAAACGTTTGCCAACTGGAAGTTGACCAGACCAGTGCAAAGTGCAGGACTAAAGTTATGACATGGCAGATAACATGAATCTCTTACGGCCCTGGCCTTGTCACGCTTTGCTAATGACCCAAGTCTTTGGAGGTCAAACCTTGCGACTGAAGCATTTCAGATCAACAATGTAGAGAAATCATTTATCTTGGGACTGCATTTTTAGAAGAACTGGAACCATATAAATCCTTTATTAAACAGGGCTGGTGCGTAGAACCAAGGAGGCTGTGGCCACCCAAAGATTGTATTACTGGCATCCTTGAGAGAGAGAGAGAGAGAGAGAGAGAGAGAGAGAGAGAGAGAGAGAGAGAGAGAGAGAGAGAGAGAGAGAGAGAGAGAGAGAGAGAGAGAGAGAGAGAGAGAGAGAGAGAGAGAGAGAGAGAGAGAGAGAGAGAGAGAGAGAGAGAGAGAGAGAGAGAGAGAGAGAGAGAGAGAGAGAGAACTGTTAGTCAAGATGTTTTGGACCCCTGTCTTGTTGTATGTCCATTTGCAGCCTTGTGTGTGCATGTTGCCTATTCTATGGTTGTGTTTGCAGAACTGTTTGTGTACAAAACAAACCTGTTGTTGAGTAAACATGTGCTAACAAAGGAAAATGTTAAAACCTGTTTTGCACTGAACATGCTCACCGAGATTATTTCCACCGCTACGATGACAGAGTAGACCTGCTAATTTCCTACCATGTGGTTCGTCAAGGAAAATGTGAAGAACCCACGGCCACACTTGCAGACATTTAGGGGTGTGATCAGTGAGGTAGTATCCACCCCTCTGGAATCTTACTGGTCCATGTCTTCCCCTTACTGTTTCCGTTTGCTGGTACTGAAGGTAAACATACTTAAAGACATATCCGTGTTTCTGTTCAGCAAAACCGAAAACCCTTACATCCAAACATAAATAGAAGCTGTTCTCTGCCTTCCTCAAAAACGTCACAAGACTTTCTGTGAAACAAGAATTAAGAGTAAAACCAAGGGCATGGTTTGCAGCTAAACCACATACTGCAAAGTTCTTTGTAATTCTGTATGCACACGCATGAGCGCCACATGCATAAACACAATTTAAACTTTGAGCATATGCTGTACATTAAGTATAAATATTGTTATTTTTATTCTCGTGTCCTCGTTTCCTCTGTGTTGGACTTCTAATGAGATGACACTCAAAAAGTTCACAGTCATCCTATTATTATCCTTAACTTAGTAGGTTTATTTTGGTTTCCTCTCGGATAACAATGCTGGCTTTGTTGCTCCTTGAGCCAATGTTGGCGTCTGTGTCATCAGATCATGTGGTCTGTACTTCCATCTGTATACTGTACAGTACACTATGTGCTGCTGAACCCTCCTTATAGCAACACATTTAGATCACAAGATTAATATAATTAATATAGTGAGATATTCAATTAACCATGTCATTTATGTATTTTAAGACAGATTAATATAGCATACAATAACAACCAAACCGATGTGGGTGATTAAGTCCATGGCGTCAGATCCCGTGGAAGACGGGGAGGTTGGAGAAGTTCAAGGAGACTCGTCTCCTCCAACTTCTGAAAAACATCAAGTTGTCCCCCCAATAAAAATCATTTTCAATTCATTTCATTTCATTTCAGTGGTCTGAAGTGTTGGACTAGTGGGAATTGATGCCCCCTCCATAAAATTTCCTTAAAAATCCATCCTCCATGTGGATTTCTCCATGTGCTATCACAGTATCAACAGCATCGCACACTGCATTATGTCAACACACTTTTGATCCAAAGCCAATATATATCTCCACGTTGGTCATTTCGGGTGGGTTCCAATATTTCTGAAATTATCTTACCCATGACCTCTACACCATTCATGTGCCCTGGAAATAAGCAAAATCGAAATGAAATGAGAAAGAGAGGGAATCATGTCTGAAGCGTTCTGTTCATTGTGTGGAATCAGAATCTTCAATGAAAGGCCCATCACCAATGACCCCCACTTTTTTGCTAGCAATGATCCACTCAAAGTGGAAGAGCATCTGATGCTTGTATGTATGAGGCTATCTCACAAAGCCTTCGGATAGAATAGTTGATCATGTGCCACCCACGAAAAAAGGATTTATCCATCACTATATCTTGGTGATGATGAAAAATCTGAAGACACCAGGTTGTGAGAAACCCTAAGGGAGATGATGTACTTTCATGGAGTTGTCGATTCCATGCCACAAAACGAGACAATGGGTGAAAGACTTCACTTGTTTTACTTGTAATAACTGCTTGCTTACAATTACGTTCAAAAACATTGGTGGACAAGACATGCTGCAGTGATTGGATTGATTTCATTTAAACGCTGTGATGCGACTCGAGGGACACAACATTGCGTTACAGGACCATCCTTAGGCATGAGCAACAATGTTTCCACTTGATTTGGTTTTAAGCCAGTGGAAGTGAAAACAAGAAGTAAGATCTGACATGTCACAAGATTGAGGATGTGGGTAGGAAGCCACACTACGTGAAGGTTTGGTTTCCGCCAAAATATTGTCTGGTGTAGCTGTTGTAGATTTGCTTAGTTTGTGTCTTCAGCGTTTACTCTCGATTAGCCTGTAGCAATTACTTTTTTTTTACAGATTTTGACAAGGCTGAAGTTAAAGGACCACTATGCAACATTTCTTGCCCAAATTACGTTAATTATGCAGGTTGAGTTATTCTGATGGTTCTACAACCATTTCTGGGTCGTTTTGTGGGTGTTTCATTGCCCCTTGTAAATTCTCCAAGGAAAAAGGGAATATGCAACTTGCTCTGTTCGGACCGACACAATCCGTATGTGATGCAGCGGAAGTATCCAATCACGCCTCGAAAATGTAGTCAGATTGTAGTTTCGAAAATGCTTTACGGCACAGACACACACCCAAACACGGCACCGGCTAGATATAAACAGCCAGTTGCGAGGCAATTGTTGCATTCCTCATGGATCAATCGACTGATATGGGACCCAAGAGGCGACTGTCGGTGCTATCGTTATGTATTATGTTGGCCAACACTCTTACACTGATTGTTCTGTTCAACCAAAGATAAAACAATTATAATCTAGGATATAAATTCTCCCCGTCAACTATAAAAAAGGATGGATTTATGCTTATTGCAATACAAATACAACATTAAAAAAATGTATAACCTTGTCTACACTTTATTAACATCTACTTCGGACATAGCTCCACGCATTCGCCGGCTTCTTTGAAAACAAATGCACATGGCTAGCGTAGAAGTGCATGGGGAAGGGTCGTCAACGAGTTGTCACGGCAGTGTTATCTACTACGAAGCTGTAGGGGGCGCTGTGTAGAGAAAAGTGCGTGCGCAAACCAAGAAAACAGCGAAGAAATGGCCGATCCTGCATAGTGGGCCTTTAAAGCAATCTATTTTCTGAGGTCTCCTATCCCTTCCTAAATTAAACTGTACCCCATTCTAGTGCATCTCAGGACATACTAATTAGAATAATGCAAACACATAACCATTTTAACTTATTTGACCAATTTCAATTGTATGCAAAGCTATCAAATACAGTTTGAAACTAGCATAGCACATTTAACCTGAACTTTTGAAAATAAACTATAAAGGACTATAATGATTATAGATATACATAAGCTTCAACATGTATGTTAGCAATCTTCTGAATCAATTTAAAGAGTATTTCAGAGAGCTTTAGCGAGGGTGTTTCATAAAAAATAATTTCATAAACTGTTCATGCTTGTTTGCAGAGGAGTAAGTATTTTGAGGTAGGAGCAATTATTCTTGGTTTACTACTTTTCTAAAACATACCCGGATAGATTAAGACCACCTGTAATGACTTTTACAGGAAAATAAGTGTGTGTGTGTGTGTCTGTGTGTGTGTGTGTGTGTGTCTCTCTCAAGCCATCTCTCTGACATTTCTAGAACACTGTCTTTTGGAAGAAATAAGTACTCTTTGCTTATGAGCATATGAGGGCTGCATGTTTTTAACAGAATATAACATGAAACAATACGACAATATTATAAGAAAAATCATATTTAATGAATCACACAAAATATTCAACAAATTGGATGATTCCAATCTTGTGAATTAGAAGTCAAAAGGTGATGCATATATTGCATATTGGGAATTATCTGTGCACTATACTACTGCTGTTCTATTGTGTTGAGATTGTCTTAGGTCATCGATATTTTCTTGATGAGAAATATATGCAATCAAGAGTCATCACTATATCATTGTTTGACAGTTAGGAGGTCATAGTTAAACTTATGTCATGTCATCATTCAAATGTTAGATAAGATAGCACTTTACGACTGCTACTTTCAGTGTCAGAAACAGCTTTTTTAAGGGCTAAGTGAGGCTAACTAAGGCTATTGTGAGATGATGAGGTCAGAGGGCATTCAAGAGTTGTTCTCTCTTACAACGCCCCTCAACCTCCCGCGTTGTGACTCACTAAAGTGACCCAATTAGTTCCCCTTTACTTTCAACAACTAACAAAAACGAGCTTAGGGGTTCAACTTTGTGATTGAGTCATCCATTTCACGCAGACAGTCTACCACTACTTCCTGAATTCCTTAATAAACAAAGTAACATCTTAACTTAAAGTCACAGTTGGTTATCTGTTATTGCAAACGACCGATCAATTCAATGATCAATCCTGCTGTGATCCTTTCTACCAGTCACGCCAAAGGAAGCAAGTATTGCATTCTGTTTTTGGTTGCTCCCTCCACCATCGCTTTTGGCCTCTATCTATCTTATTAATAAATCATGCACATTATACTGAAATATGTCTGTCTCCATTAACCAATGTAGCAACAAATGAATGAGGAGCGATGGTGATAAGTCAACAGCCTATTGCTGAAAGAGATATGACCCATAAAACCAGTGGATCTACAAAACAGCTAGAGTGCATATTACATTAGCCTGTATGTATTTGGCCTCCTTTTGCTACATATTGAGGACATTCATAAGACAAGAGCATCCAATTGCCGAACCTCTTTTTCCATTTTGCAATGCTTATGGTCACCTCTTCCAGCCAATCTTGGCATTGCTGAAGCTTGTGTCTCATCGAAGCCTTGCTTGGAAAGTGTCACGCTGGGGTCTGGAGGAGGGCTGAAGCGGGCTTTCACAAACAGGGTTCAGCTTGGAGACATGAAATGTGGGGTGAATCTTCATGGATCGTGGTAGGCGTAGACGGACGGCCACAGGATTTATTATTCTGGAGACGGGAAACGGACCCACAAACCTTGGTGCCAACTTCCTGGACTCCACACGGAGCGGGAGATCACGAGTGGACAGCCAGACACGTTGTCCTGGGGTATAACAGGGGGCCGGAGTGCGACGTCGGTTGGCGGACCGCCGGTAGCGGTCGGAGGTGCGGAGAAGAACCGAGCGAGCCTGCCTCCAGGTGTGTCGGCATCTCCGAATAAACGCCTGGACTGAGGGAACCCTGGCCTCACGTTCTTGCTCGGGAAAGAGGGGTGGTTGGAACCCCTGGGAGCACTGGAAGGGAGAGAGGCCAGTGGCCGAACTGGGAAGGGTGTTGTGGGCATACTCCACCCACAGGAGATGTTTGGACCAGGAGGATGGGTTGCGGGAGGCGAGACAGCGCAGAGCAGTCTCCATCTCCTGGTTCATGCGTTCAGCTTGACCATTGGTTTGTGGGTGGAATCCAGATGACAGACTGACCTTGGCTCCTAGGAGGGTACAAAACTCAGACCAAAAACGAGAGGTAAATTGTGGCCCTCGGTCTGAGACCACGTCACAAGGTAGTCCATGCAGGCGGAAAACATGTTTTAACATAATTTCTGCAGTATCTCTGGCGGTGGGTAATTTGGGTAAAGGGATTAAATGCGCCGTCTTAGATACTCGGTCCACAACAGTGAGGATGACAGTGTTACCATGAGAGGCAGGCAGTCCAGTGACGAAGTCCAAAGAGATATGAGACCAGGGGCGATGCGGAATCGGCAGGGGTTGGAGGAGACCGGGCGGGGCTTGATGTGAGCCCTTGTACTGGGAACACGTTGGACAGGCAGCGACGAACTCCCGGGTATCCCCTTGCATAGACGGCCACCAAAACCCCTGCGCAGCAGAGCCAGGGTGCGCCTCACCCCAGGATGACAAGCAAGGCGGGAGGAATGACCCCACTGAAGAACCTGTGAGCGGAGACTAGCAGAGACAAACAAACGACCACTGGGACAAGAGCTTGGAGCAGGATGCTCCGACAGGGAGCGCTTGACCTTTTCCTCCACCTCCCAGGTGACTGTCCCGATGACACAGGTGGAAGGAAGAGTATTCTCCGGCTGGGAGGACAATGCGTTGGGTTGGTACTGCCGGGAAAGGGCGTCTGGCTTAGCATTCTTGGAACCTGGGCGGTATGAAAGAGAAAAGTCGAATCGGTTAAAGAAAAGAGCCCACCTGGCTTGCCTGGAACTCAGACGCTTGGCTGAACGGATGTATTCCAGGTTCTTGTGATCTGTCCAGACCACAAACGGTAGCTCTGCCCCTTCCAACCAGTTTCTCCACTCCTCAAGGGCCAGTTTCACCGCCAGTAATTCCCGATTCCCAATGTCATAATTTCTCTCCGCCGGAGACTGTTTGCGGGAGAAGAAAGCGCATGGATGAACCTTCTGGTCCTTGACCGAACGTTGCGAGAAGACAGCTCCCACCCCCGTGTCAGAGGCATCCACCTCCACGATGAATTTACGGCCTGGGTCTGGGAAGACGAGAATGGGAGCAGAAGTGAAGCGTTCCCATAACTCACCGAACGCCCTCTCGGCCACCGATGACCACCGGAAGGGGACGCTTAGGGAGGTGAGAGCCGTGAGGGGAGCTGCCACCGAGCTGTAGTTCCTGATAAATCGCCGGTAGAAATTAGCAAACCCAAGGAACCGCTGAAGTTCCTTGCGGTTTGAGGGAGTGGACCAACCCGTTACGGCTCTCTTCTTGGCCGGATCCATCTGAACATTCCCTGTACCGACGACGAACCCCAGGAACGATACCTCTGAGACATGGAACTCACACTTCTCGGCCTTGACGAATAGCTGGTTCTCCAGGAGTCTCTGCAGCACCCGACGCACGTGCTGCACATGACCCTGTTTGGTCTTAGAAAAAATTAGAATATCCTCCAGATAAACGAACACACAGATGTTGAGCATATCCCGAAGCACATCGTTTACCAGACCTTGAAACACCGCGGGAGCATTGGTGAGTCCAAACGGCATGACCAAGTATTCACAGTGCCCACTAGGTGTATTAAAAGCCGTCTTCCACTCGTCCCCCTCTCTGATGCGTACGAGGTGGTAGGCGTTTCGGAGATCGAGCTTAGAGAAGATGGTGGCCCCTTGCAAAAGTTCAAAGGCTGATGAGATGAGTGGAAGGGGGTACCTGTTCTTGACGGTTATGTTGTTGAGCCCCCTGTAGTCGATACACGGCCTCAGGGACTTGTCTTTTTTCGCAACAAAGAAAAACCCCGCTCCAGCAGGAGACGAGGAAGGCCGGATGATCCCTGCTGCCAGTGACCCCTGGATGTACTGCTCCATGGCTCTGCTTTCCGGAGCAGACAAGGAGTAGAGCCCCCCTCTAGGGGGCGCCATGCCGGGAAGCAAGTCAATGGCACAGTCGTACGGTCGATGAGGTGGCAAGGAGGTGGCCCGGGTCTTATTGAAGACCTCTTTTAGATCCAGGTATTCCCCAGGAACGCAGGAAGACAGGTCTGGGAAGTCAGAAAGGGCAGGCGGACTAGGAGCAGACGAAAATGCAGCTTTAAGACAGACAGCTGTGAACTCCACTGAAGGATGGTTCCTGTAGACCAGTCTATGTGTGGATTGCGTCTTCTTAACCAAGGATACCCCAGAATGACTGGCTGTTGTAGAGAGTGAATGAGGTGAAAGGCAAGTGTCTCGGTGTGATTACCTGACATGCTCATTTGGAGGGGGATTGATCGATGGGTAACCCGGCAAAGAAGACGGCCGTCGAGGGCCGTGGCGTGGATGGGTTTCTCCAGGAGCTCGCGACCAATCTCCAGTTGGGTGGCCAGCGACATGTCCATGAGATTGGCGTCGGCACCGGAGTCAATGAGGACACTGAATGTGTGGTCCTGCCCGGAGTAGTGGAAACTAGCCTGGAGCAGAGGTCGAGAGGGCATTTCAAAGTTCACGGTCCGACTCACCAGCGCCCTCTGGATGACTGGTGAGCCCTGCCTTTTACTGGACAAGTCGAAACAAAATGGCCATCCTGACCGCAGTACATGCATTGGTCCGCACGTAGATGGCGCTGCCTCTCCTCCATGGATAGCTGGGACCGACCCAGCTGCATAGGCTCAGGTGAGCCACTAGGGGCGTGCTGAGAAGTTGGAGGCGGTTGGGGATCTCGCGGAGAATGGAGCGGCGCTGGAGAGACTGAAAACTGGGCTCTCTCCCTCCACCGTTCCCTGAGACGTCCGTCGATGCGAACGGCAAGGGCTACCAGGTGGTCCAGGTCAGTAGGGAGATCCCGGGCTGCCAGCTCATCCTTGATGCGGCCGGAGAGCCCATGGTAGAAAGCGTCAAGGAGGGAGGGGGCGTTCCAGCTACTATCCGCCGCGATAGTGCGGAACTCAATAGCGTAGTCTGCGACGGTTCTCCCACCTTGGGTTAGATTCAGCAACCCCCGAGCTGCCTCCCTACCCGGAGTCTCATGATCAAAAACTTTACGGAACTCCGTAGAGAAAGCACTAACCGAAGCGCAGACAGGCGAGTCCCTCTCCCATTCAGCGGTTCCCCAGTCCCTGGCTCTTCCGGTGAGCAGAGAGATAAAGTAAGCCACCCGGAACCGCTCAGTGGGAAAGGCTGAGGGTTGGAGTTCGAAGGAGGGGGAGCACTGCACCAGGAAGGGGCGGCAAGAACCAGGAGCCCCGGAGCAGCGTTCCGGAGGGGGCACACGAGCCTCAGACGTCGAAGAGGAACCGGGATGAGGAGCGGCGACGGGTAACCTCCGCAAGTGATCCCGGACCGATTCCATGCTGCTCTCGTGGCGAGCGACCAGCGTCTGCAGACCCTCCGCCATGGTGGTAAGTTGTTGGTCATGGCGTTGCAGGACGCTGCCTTGTGCCTGTAGTTCGTTCTGGAAAGACTCTGAGTCGGCTGGGTTCATGTTGTGGCCAGATTGTCATGTCACGCTCTACTGATGAGACAGGCAGATTTGAACCCAAAAGCACTACTCAGAGACAAGCAAATACAATGATATTCCAATCTTTACTTCGTCAGGCAAATCAACGGGGACGGGGCCGAGAACGTAGTCGGGGACAGGCAGGATCGGGAAACCGGGTCAGGAGACAGGCGAACGAGGATCCAGAGGGATGAGACGGGGAACGTAGTCGGGAACAGGCAGGATCGGGAAACCGGGAACAGGAGACAGGCGAATTGCTGGAGAGACTTGCATGAACCTAACAGCGAAGACAATCTGGCAACAGGTGAACAGTGTTCAGCCAACTTAAAGGCTCCACTAATCACCTGACGCAGCCCAGCTGCGAGGGTGAAAGGGGCGTGACGGACAGACCGTGACAGGAAAGATTCAGATTTCAAGGAAGGAGTGGCGAAGTCACGCCCCTTCCGGTAGAGCTCATGGGACCTATGAGATCGAAAAATATGAATGGGTGTCAATGGAGAGAAAATAATTATTTTCTGGTCCCAGTCTTTATATGCCCTGGATTACACATATGTTGTTTGTGGATTTAAATGATAATTTAGACTGGGACCAGAAAATAATTATTTTCTCTCTCTTTTTAAGATACATTCTCTTGAGTCTCTTTGAAAGCCTTGCTTGGAAAGATTCAGATTTCAAGGAAAGTAAGAGGAATTAAGATACATTCTCCCAGATCTTTATATAATAAAATAATATTGGTTAAAAATAAAGTTTAATTAAAAAGGATAATAGCAAGGGTGTCAGTTTGTTTTTAGAAGTGGTGGGGACAATAACCATAAGCTTGAGTGTGGTCTGAAAAGTGCTGGGTACCCTTATGTAAGCTATTCATCCATTCAACGCTGCATTACAATATGCTCTACAGTGTATTGTCAGGTGTTGAAATTATTAGAATATTCGAATACTGGTTCGGAAAATTAGTATTTGAAGCTTAAATCAGTATTCGGAGCTTCGTTATTTTTTTTTTCCACGTAGGTGACTTTACCAGAGCGAGGGAGGCAAACTATAAGCGTCAGCGACACCAAGCAGAGAAGCGAGAGAGGTGGAGGAAGAATAGATATCTTGTTTCCCTTTACTTTATAACACAACATTAGCGGGATCTCTGGAGGAAAAGTTATACTTAAAACCTTAGCTTAGTTGTTTACGTTCGCTGTACAGCGCCGCGCCAATCAACTGTGACTGGCTTGCTGCAGAGCGTGAGCGTCTTGGGAATACCCGGTCAATATAATGGATATAATATGGACACAATCAATATTCGGTATTTGTTATGGATTTATTGCACAAATTCCCTGAAAAGATGCACGTTCCAGGATGAATTGAAAAGCTCCCGTAAGGGCTGAGATGACAGAGAACAGCTGATTTGGAACGGAGCAACAGCTGTTCGCTTTCACGGGGAAAAACTAAGGAACTTCAACCTACTTAGGCCTACTAATTAACGTTCAAAAAGCTATTAAAAAAAATATGCAGATACTGTCAAAATCGGTTCCAGGGAGTATATAAGGATTATTAATGTTGTTTTTGATGGTGTTTTTTTCTGGAACGAGTATTCGAATATTCGCTCGGAAAAACCAACGAGTATTCGAAGCCTGAAAAATGGCATTCGGGCCAGCCCTATGAAGATCCTATTCGAACAATAAAAGTTGAAAACCACAGTTTGCGTTTTGGCTTGTTTTGTGAACGTACACTGGAAAAAGGGTTTTAAGCCGTACTTCATCTGATTATTATTTTGTAATTCAATTCAAATAAACATTTTTTGTTTTATTTTTAAAATAACTTTTTTTTATTTCAAAATACTGTGAAATATAGATATTTTTAATTAGGAGCTCAATTAAGAAATATCCATTTTGACAAATGTAAAATTTTAAGGTTGTGTCAACTTAGCGATTTTGTTGCTATATTTAGCTACTTTTCAGACCCCTTTGGCGACTTGACTCAAAACAGCGACAAGCGACAAATCTAGCTTCTTTTTCAGCTGCTATTGGTGACTTTTGGCGACTTTTTGAGGTGAAAGCACTATCGCTATTACCTCTTCACAACGAGCACCGGGTGCCTGCGCGGCCCCTCCCCCGTCTCAACGCACTTACAGGCAGCTCAGTCCTCGTGGTAAAAAGCAAACTCAGGAACCGGATGTCCTTGCAGACCTTAAACTCCATCCTATACATCCGATATGGATTAAAGCAGAGTGGATTAAGGCTGTCAGGTGATGCTTGCTTTGAGCACCAGCTGCCTGATCATGTTTTGAAGCTTTTTGGAACATCAGCTGCTTATTCATTCAAGGTAGCACCTACAGCTGAACCTGCAGTAGAGAGCCTTGACCAGAGTGACGATGACTCACTGGTTCTGTGAGCTAGGACAGTCTGTCTGTGTCTGGAGGGAGGTCTGGAGTAGGCCTAACTCTGCAATTTATATTGTTAATATATATTGTATATTGTGTGGCGGCAGTAGCTCAGGTGGTAGAGCGGGTTGGCTGGTAAACTGAAGGTTGTTGGTTTGATCCCCGGCTTCACCAAGCAGAGTATCGAGGTGTCTTTGACAAAGCACCTAACCCTGACTGATGTCGCGATGTCATGTCGAATCCAGACATCCTGCTGATGCTGGAACAGAGACTTCCAACTCTCCAGCAGAAGTGCCCCAAGGCCATGAAGCGGCGAGAGCCGAGCGGGAAAAAATGATGATAATGTATACAATAATATGTTATGTTTAAAAATGTTCATGTTTAAATGAGAAACAATTGTTTGATAAAATTTTAATCTTTTTGATTGGATAAAACAAATTATTTCTGATAGATATTTCTTCAATGAGAAACAATTGTTGGAGTGAATCAATATTTTTTTGTTTAGGATTTAACATACGATTTAAATGTATTAACTTCATTCAAAGAATAGAATTATACTTGGTGCCAAGTTGTATTATTTAGTTTTTATGAACATAGGAAATATTGTTTGAGGCAAGCTATATATTTGTCATTGGCTCAAGTTACGTAATATAGATGTGAACCATTACCCTTGTTTTTTTTAATTGGTTCAACAGAAGGCTTTTTCCAGTGTATAGACGCGTATCGGGCGAATATTTTTGATTTGTCGCGCCACACTTTCGCCGTGCACAGGCAAGCGCGTTCACGAGGATTTGTGGCGCGAAAAATTTCAACTTTGACACGAATTTCGTGTGATGACAGCCAATCAGCGTTCAACAGCGTGGCCACTGAGTGACATGTGTAACGTAACAGCCAATCAGCGTTCAACCGTCAAACTCAGCGCAGTGCAGTCCGGGGTGTACTGCAGCATGGAGGAGAAAGTGATTGTTGCTGTTTGCGACTCTCGGAGCTCTATATATAATAGTATATAATATAATATAATTGTATATATAATATCAATCACGGCCAAAAGCTCTGTGTGCCTCCGGATGGCCGTAGCGCAGGGAGCTCATAGGGATTGGGCTTCTCTGGAGTCAGGGTTTGTTTACCGGCGTTGCCATGGGTTCCGGTCTTCTGTGTTCCAACGGTTTATTAGGTAGGCCTATCTAATAAATGATGTCTTCGAGCGCGCCTATCACATGATTTTAGACTCGACGATTTCGGTTGAGTATGTGGGGATTTTAATTATTATTTTTTTTCCCCTTTTTAAAAAGTGGTGGGGACAAAATTCGTTTTTCAAATAGTGGGGGGGACATGTCCCCCCCGTCCCCCCCGTAATCGACGCCTATGGATAATAGACAGTAATGGATGGGATAGAACAAACCTTATTAATCTAAATTCACATGTGGCGTTGGAGATCTGCTTGCGGACGGAGAAAAATACATATATCAGTGGGCTTTCACTGCAGCATTAGTGCTGTTGTGGGAACCAACAACATCCAATAAAAGCTTTCAACCTTTAAAATCCTTTCAAGAACAATGTTGTGTGATACGGTTAAAGGAGGCATTCTAGCAAATGAGACACAGACCAAAGGATGCAGTCGGAAGCATGCTATGATAACACTTTAACAGAGTAAGAAGAACATTGACCCACATAGGACAATTGAACCACATCCGTCTGCACAAACAGACGCACAAGCACACAGACACACATGCAAACACACCCACACACACACACACACACACACACCCACACCCACACCCACACCCACACACACACACACACACACACACACACACACACACACACACACACAAACAAAAATCATACAATTGTGCATATGTTCGTACATGCCTTCATGCAGTGTGTTGTGTTTCAATGCCCTAAAATAGCCTGCCAATGAATAAAGGTTTTTCCATTTGTTAAGTATACTTTTTATAAGAAGCTTGTGTGTTTGTTTGTGTGTGTGCAATATTATTTGGAGGTTTCTTATGTAAGGACATTTGGGATGGTAAACCAATAGTTTGGCTTCAGCCCAGATCGGTTGTAGAACAAGTTGCTGTCCCCAATGCATGTTGTGTCAGGTGTGGATCTGAAGACTACCGACAGTCTAAACTGGTTTTGCATGTTTTGCATTCAATGTTAATTAGGATAACATATGGCCCTCTAATGGTTTTGACATCTTACATCCGTAAAACATCTTTCCAATTTAGATTGTTAGTGCCCACAGATCTACTCCCTAACCAAATAACCGCCAGCAACACATGCAAGTAATGGTTTACTCCAACCTTATTTTACGTTGCAAATGTAATAAAATTACCATTTGATACATGACCTTACCCATGAGGCTAATGCATCAAGCTGGATAACAAAGATGGCTCTCATTCTCGCTTCTTCTTTATTTTGTAGTTGCCTATGGTTTTGAGTATAAAAGGTTAACCATGTGTATTTAAAATCAGTCACACAGAAACAGAAGGTATTTTCTTGGGTGTCTCATACTGAACATCAGGATTTTTAATAAAACTGGATACGAGGGCGTGACTCTTGGTCTAGCACCTTTCATGTATGGGCTGAGCTTACTCCTAATCACCATATCATACCATAATAATATCATATAATATTATATCATATAAAGATAGCATGGCGACATGACTGAATACTGTACATAGAATAACAAAATTGCTTGGTTGCAAGAATGAAATGATGTACTCTGTATGACAGGCTAATCAGAAATAGTGCAGGGCACCGAGGTTGTGGAATACAAATTAGAGGAAGCGATGTGCTTGGAAAGAGGGCTCTGTGGCAACAGACTAGGAGGAATCCTCAGGGCCCTTTGTTGAGCACAGCAACGCACTGCACCAGTGAAGGCCCAGGAGGTAAACAAAACTGCAAGCTCACACTAACACACGCACACACACACACACGCACATGCAAACACACATACACACACAAACCCATGCGCACACATATCAATTTGATATTAAACCCAAAGTTAATGGGCCATCACTCCTGCTTCCTTCAGTCTCATAACCGATATGTGCTGTTTATAATTAGATACTAACACTCTGTTGTACTAACAGTTACAAATTGTACTATAGCACATTCATTAATCACCAACAGTGAATGCAGACAATTATAATAATAACGACTTTGAGTCCCAGAATCCCATTTAATATTATGATTATTATTATTATGATTTAAACAGAGTTTGGGTATTGTGTGTCCTTTGCATCCTTAATTATGCACTACATGTGAGGTCTTTGCTATACTTATGATCCGCAAATGTTTGCCTAAGCAATGGAACAGGCATTTTTGTACATATATGGAACCTGGCTAATGTAATGCTTATTGAAACCATTTCTCATTGAAACCAAATACTCTTCACAGTTGCACTTCGCTGAGATTCACATTCTTAAGCATTCTTATTCCAGGACCAAGATAAGGGATGATTCAACACAGCAATATTTTTGTTGTTGTTTACCTTTGCCTTAACAACATATAATAAAAGGCCTCCTTAATGCTCTAGGCTGCTGGACTTGAGATATGTGAACAGGTTGCTCTGCACACCATTTGAGGAAGGTTGGCGTAAGAGAGGAAGGGGGAGAGCAAGATAGTAGAATATAAACACTACAATGGTACAAATCTTTATTTTTTATTTCGTATGTGTATTTGCAGAATGAACAAGGATGACCAATTGCTATTCCCTATTAGCTGTGACAGGCCACTCATTCAACGGACAGGTGATTTATATAGGGCTCTGTTTGTCTTTGTGGGGGTATGCTCCAGGCTATTATTGAATCTGATATTTTGTATTACAGTTTTTCTTAATTGTATACACACAAAAAATTGAACTAGTATATGCACACAATTCTGAAAACTTGAAGCTCATGTATAAACTACAAGACTCCAGACTGCTAAAATCTAAGTACAATTCCACTGTTTTCACACATCTAGAAATTCAAAATCACATTTTTCAAAACTCTAAGCACAAATCTCATCATTTAGCACACTTTGTTCACCTGGAAACACTGGCCTTCAGAACGCAACAACTAATTACCAATAAGTCTAACTCACTTCTCACCTCATGCTTCCTACAGCATAATGAAAGTTAAATTTAAGACTTTTTAAACCTGCGTGAAGTTGGCACCCCATGTGTAAAAAAAACATGTACAACTATTTCAGATCGTTTGTGCTTCGTTTGTGCACGTTTGTGCACGACAAATGAAAATTTGTGCTCATTCCGTTTATCAAACATTACATTTTGTAAACATATGACGTCACTCAGCACCCCAATATTGTCCGAATCGGTTCAAATGTGTCTCAATCATTTGTGCATCGTTTGTGCACGTTTGTGCACGACAAATAAACATTTGTGCTCTTTTAATTTTTAAGTTATTAAGGTTTCATTTTTTTCACTCAGCACCCCAATAATGTCAGAATTGGTTCGAATTGGTCTCATTCGTTTGTGCATCGTTTGTGCACGTTTGTGCACGACAAATAAACATTTGTGCTCTTTTAATTTTTAAGTTATTAAGGTTTCATTTTTTTCACTCAGCACCCCAATAATGTCAGAATTGGTTCAAATTGGTCTCATTCGTTTGTGCATCGTTTGTGCACGTTTGTGCACGACAAATGAACATTTGTGCTCATACCGTTTTTGAGATATCAAACATTACATTTTGTAAACATATGACGTCACTCAGCACCCCAATAATGTCAGAATTGGTTCAAATTGGTCTCATTCGTTTGTGCATCGTTTGTGCACGACAAATGAACATTTGTGCTCTTTCAAATTTTAAGTTATTAAGGTTTCATTTTTTTTCACTCAGCACCCCAATAATGTCTGAATCGGTCCAAATCGGTCTCAATCCTTTGTGCTTCGTTTGTGCACGACAAATAAACATTTGTGCTCTTTTAATTTTTAAGTTATTAAGGTTTCATTTTTTTCACTCAGCACCCCAATAATGTCAGAATTGGTTCAAATTGGTCTCATTCGTTTGTGCATCGTTTGTGCACGTTTGTGCACGACAAATGAACATTTGTGCTCATACCGTTTTTGAGATATCAAACATTACATTTTGTAAACATATGACGTCACTCAGCACCCCAATAATGTCAGAATTGGTACAAATTGGTCTCATTCGTTTGTGCATCGTTTGTGCACGTTTGTGCACGACAAATAAACATTTGTGCTCTTTTAATTTTTAAGTTATTAAGGTTTCATTTTTTTCACTCAGCACCCCAATAATGTCAGAATTGGTTCAAATTGGTCTCATTCGTTTGTGCATCGTTTGTGCACGACAAATGAACATTTGTGCTCTTTCAAATTTTAAGTTATTAAGGTTTCATTTTTTTTCACTCAGCACCCCAATAATGTCTGAATCGGTCCAAATCGGTCTCAATCCTTTGTGCTTCGTTTGTGCACGTTTGTGCACGACAAATGAACATTTGTGCTCATACCACCTTTGAGATATTAAACATAACATTTTGTAAACAAATCACGTCACTCAACTTCCGAAGCTGGCGCCCCAAAGGTGAAAAACATATATAAAACTTCTTCTGATCGTTTGTGCTCGATGCATGAATATTCCTGCTTTTATTGTTTAACAAGTGACGCAGTTGGTCACGTGGCGTAGTTGTGCTGCAGAAGACAACCGCGGGAAGATCTGAAGGCTTCGACTCAAACGTCTCCTGTGCTAACACCGGTTTTTGTCTTCTGAGAGGTGAGTAAAGTCATAGCGTACATGTATCAAAGATGTGTCAGTTTGTTATTCCAGTGCCCTATACCACGAAGCTCGCTGAACATACCCAGGCTTTCTTGGGAACACCTGGCTCGACAGAGCCGCAACTCGCAATCAGAGTTAAATGGTACCACGAAGCTCACTTTAGATTCAATTAGTTGAACCAGGTTTTCCGCTTTAGGTTCAGTGCGCGTTCACGTGAAAGGGGCGTTTTTTGCGTCATTTTTCTCACCTTTACGATCGATCAAGCAGTCTATATGAGTATAAGTGAAAAGATTCTGCATATTGTCTGTAAAATAACTATGCCAAATGCAGAATTGTTCGCCATTAATCCAAATAGAATGATGATGATTTAAAAATGCATAAGCAACGTCCATCCTGCCTTATTCTATCAGTTAGGGAATTCTCTTTAAATACACCCTATTTAAGAAATGTATTGCATGTTTTCGACCGCCGAAAGGTAGCGGCTGTAGCGTAGTGGATTAGTATAAGACCCGAACGCCAGTGACCGGGGTTCAAATTCGCCGGTCTATCATCATGCATTTTACCCCCATAGATGTGGTGCCAGCACGGCCTTGAAAATATGGGTTCAAGTTCGAAATAAGCACAAAAATATAATTCCATAAGCTTTAGTGAATAAGTACTCCATATGCATGAGAATTAGGACTTTTTAAGCTTCACATAAATTTGCGTCACTTGGGAGTCGAACCCCCCGCGCAGATATTCAAGACTGACGCGCTACCTCCACTCTAGCACTCTGTCACTGAGACGCAATGCGCAACAGTAATCATTGTCTACATAAGGTCCAAAAGGACGATCAAATAACGAACACCCTCTGATGAGAATCTGTATCTCTCATGAAGAACCCCAATTTCGTTGTTTGCACAATGACAATAAAGTCTGAAATCTGAGTATCGTCAGACAATGCCAAGGGATCGGTTCTGTCCCGTAAAACCCTTGTATGAGAAGTGCGCCGGGGTCCACGGGAACACCCACAAATGGTGACGCCATTGTCAGAGGAGGGGCTAGGAAGCTGCGCACGCCGATTTAAGTAGCCGATCTCCGGCTAGACTAAGCCGAAAAACTGCTCCCGACCAGGTTTGGTTGCGAGCATAAGTCACCATGGTGATACAGCGACGCTAAAAGAGATCGACTTTCATGGTACAACTAACCCAGGCTTGGAGCTCAACATACCTCGCTAACCCTCTAAGCGAGCTTCGTGGTACAGGGCCCAGAGACTTATATCGCCTACGTTGTTGAAAGCAGTTGTCATGAGGCGCACACACACACACACACACACACACACACACACACACACACACACACACACACACACACACACACACACACACACACACACACACACACACACACGTGCACACACACTAATAGGAAGAGTGGTCTCCTTTTTCATGAATATGCTTACAAGTTGGGCAATAAGAAGTTGAGTCCATTCCCTCTGTTTTTTGATAGATGCCAAGACCGTCAGCTTGGGACAAGGAGGAAGTAACAAATGTACTCAAGGCTGCTAAACACAGTGTGGTAACTGAGCATGGCATTGCAGGTCCTACAAATACAGTGTGGAAACAGCTTAGTGACTTACTCAGAGGGGAAATGTCACCCAAAAACATGTACACATTTGTGAAGTTAAATAGGCACAACTGTTGGGAAACCCTAGAGATAAAAAATGAAGAGAGTGAAGAACCTGATTGCACTGATACTGAGCCAGAATACATCAGTGATGACCCTGATGAAAACCCACATAACACAGATTTTCAAATGACCATATCCTATGACGAGTGGGCTACTGTATGGAAAGAGGAAGTTGAATACAGTAATACAAGTGGACAAACTAGACAGTACACAATATTAAAGCGTGGAACATGGACTCATTTATTGAATCAAAAGATATGGGAGAGCACTAAATCCCCATGCACTATAACATTCAAAAGAGCCAAAGTGTACCCAAATAGTCTGTCAAAGCCCATCGATATTACTGGGTACTGCACTGAATGCAAGATTATCCATTGTGAGTGAGAGCATGCCAGAAGAGGGCAAACCAGTGCTGCTACAATGTCAAATTCAGAATGTCGATGACAATCTACACACTGGGAAAAGGAAGAGGAGATTAACTGGGGCACGGCGAAAAATTGTGTCAGAGGAGCTGTGTAAGGGCAAACAACTTCCACATGTATGGCGAGTGACAGAGGCTCACAACATTATGAATTTAGGTGATCCAGAGCCTAGCCACCTGCCAAATCTAGCTACCCTTAGAAAAGCAAAACAAGAAAAAAAGAGCAAGGAGCTAGGTAACCAAGACCCCATTTGGTCGCTGCAGGTGATAAAACACAGTGTGCCTCACAGTGGAAGCATCCATGATATTGGCCTTGACACATTTTTCTGTCACTACTGGACCCCCTCTCAAATGCATGTATAGAAGGCAATGTCAAAGATACCAGGCTCCACTGTTAGTTTTGATGCCACAGGCACAGTGGTGAAAAAACTAAAACGACCCACTGGAACATCAGGACATATCTTCCTTTATCAAGGGGTTTTGTCCTCACCTGGAGTTCACATTCCAGTGGTTCAGATGCTCTCTGAACGTCATGACATCCAAGCGATACAAAACTGGTTGTCTGAATGGCGACGAGCAGGTGCCGCTGTCCCAAAATAAGTTGTGTGCGACTTCTCCCTCGCACTCCTGGGAGGAGTTGTTAAGGCCTTCACTCTTCAACCAGACCTCAAAACTTACATTGATCAGTGTTTCGGGGTACTGATGGGCAAAGAGTACTCCACATTACCTCCATGCTTTGTCAGGGTGGATGTCGCTCATTTCATAAAAATAATCAGTCGATGGGACTGTCTCAGGAAGAAAGGGAACAGGGTAAGGGAGTTCTACCTGAGAGCCATGGCACAGCTCTTGCAGTCTGTCACAATGGACCAGGAAAAAGAGTTGATTTGCTCCATTGTTGTTGTGGCCCTCAACGAATCAGAAGGGAGTGATGCAAAGGGAACACCGGTCTTCTCCGAAATATGCAAGACTAACCTGAAGAAAGCCATCGCAGAACAGTGGGAACCTCTCACAGAAGATGTGCCACAGAGGGCTGATGTGCCACAGAGGACTGATGACACACTACAAGCCTGCAGAAGCGATGTCCAAAGGTGGGTTAGTGACATATGTGAGGAGAGCAGGTCTCTTGCTGCCGATGATGGTGACAGGGACAATTTGCATTTTTTACCCAAGCTCGTCCCACATCTCATTCGACTGTCCTCCTACCTTCCTCTATGGACTGGGATTATGGTAACAGCCTTCAAAAGCCAAAACATTACTGCCAGTTCTGCTCACGTTGAGGCAGAGTTTAAAAATTTGAAGAAGGGCCTCTTCAAACATGACAATTTGCCCATACGGGTGGATTGCTTTGTAGCACAACATCTTGCTATGACCGAGGGAAGTATGAAGCTGTCCGCTGCTACCATAAAGAACCACAACAAAATGGAAGACAACACAATGGAAGACAATGGCGATAGAGGACAACAAAATGGACGAAAAGACAATGAAACACTGTTGGACACAGACAAAAATGAGCCGATTGAAAACTGGCGAGGCCTTGGTGTGCCCCCCAAAAAGAGGAAGTCATATTTGACACCATGTCCAGAGTGGCTTCACAAAGATTCTGCCCCACAACAAAAAATATCCATTGGATTAATGAAAAATGGCAACCACCTTGCCAGTCACCCTATAAAACTGGGGAAAATGCATGTAGCCGTAAAAAATACATGTGCATTTGACTCTTTCCTCCAGTGCCTGTGCACTGCCTTCTGCGGCAGCAACAGCTTCAGCAGGTACATCCAACAGAGCAAGAGTTCATTATTCAATTTGGTCCACTTCATCGTAACAAAAGGGGTAAACAAAGATGCGTACAAGCAAAGGGCAAAAATCCTGGTTGAAGTTTTAGCTGTGAACCGTTGGTGTCAGGCGTAAATGAAGTCAATGCTGCATGCAATGTTGCAAACATAATAACGTCAACAATGAAGGAGGCCCCATCTGTTGTGCTCCAAGCCTTGTGCTCCTCTCCTTACTGCAGCTACAGCCTGAAACAGACAAGAGATGTTCCTCTAGTTCAAGTTCATGTGCACACACTGCATACAGAGGGAATGCGAGCACTTCAAGCGTCAGTTGAGGGGGGATTAAATCTACCCCCTTCAAAATGTTTTCAACCACTTCAGTCCCCCGGAAATTGTCCTAGCCCCCTAAAAACAGAGGACCCTTCAACTGGCATTGTTAGGTGCACAGGTGTGGTTACACACACATATAACACTGGAGCGGCACTGTACATCGAAACAGGCACAGAGAGGTTCTTTGCACTGGAGGAATTCCCCGCCAACATCACCTTACACAACGAGCCATTTACACTTCGAGGCATTGTGGCATATCTTCCAGGGCCGACCAGGAACTCTCTTGGACACTACGTGGCCTTCTGCTGGAGATCGTCTGTTCTCTGGGAGCGATGTGATGACCTCGCCAACAAAGTCACAACTTCACCAGCCAAAACAAAAATACAACCACATGTCATAATTTATACAAAGGAGTGAAAAAAGAGCCAGTTTTTTCAGCCATCCATCCTCTCCAATCAATCTTAATTTACTTTTGTGTTCCTGCCTCTTGGCCACCTTTCCGCCAACAACCATCACATCACATCACATCACATCATATAGGCTGCCCTGGGCCCTGTCCTTCTGTCAGCAGAGGCTTTTTTGAGACCGTTTTTTGTTGCACTGACAGACTTCAACTTACTGCAATTAATTTCCCACCATCAGTTTATTTTAGGGCTTACAAGCACACAGTAACATTTCTTTTTTTTTTCTTCAGTATGACACATTTTCTACATGACCAGCAACTGAATAACAATGATTACATGATACTGTGTGCAGAACCTAAACTTGTGTTTCCTTCAGAAAACCTAATATGTAGTTCAGTTCTCTTCCATACATGTGTTCATTGTTCAGTAAATACAATTTTCTCTGTAGTTCAGGTTTTCATTTCTTTCATCTCTGTTTTGCCATCACACATCTTACAACTAAACATTCTTCATTGATTCTTCTCTTAAATCTAACATAATCAGAACCACACTCTGCATCTGCTTTAATTGACCAAGTTTGTTACTAAATACAATGAATTTGGTTAGTTTTTTAACTTAAACTTTCTTAACATATGACAATCACAAACTAAGACATGCCATCTTCCTCCGTTGGCCATGTTGCCATCTGCACTTGACCTTCAACTCACTTCATCCTAACGTTTGAAAAGCGTGATTTAGCGTGTCTTACCTGAATAATGACAACTGCTTTCAACAACGTAGGCGATATAAGTCTCTGGAATAACAAACTGACACATCTTTGATACATGTGTGGCGGGGCTACGACTGAGTAATGCTGACAACGCCACCCCTAGGACAAGAGCAGGGGAACTCTATTTTACTCAAGAAACGCACGCACAGGCTTGACTTACAGGTATAAAAATATATTCTTTATTCTCATTTAATTCAAAGTTAGTCGCTGTAGGTCGTCAATAAAATAGGACGCCCATTAGTACATAAAACAAAAACAAGGGGGGGGGGGGCCGCTAGCCGGTGGTCACAATTAGTCTACCAGCACAAATCTCAAAGTCCACCAACTGGGCCCTAGGGGGAAAGAAAGAAACAAAAAAGAACACATGAAGCAAACAACCAAACGAACAGAAATACAAAACGCGTCCTAAAAGCAGCACCTGCACACGTATCTCATTCACCCCAATCACAAGAACAGCAGCCGACACTCGGATTGCCGTTAGCGTCTTGTTCCTTCTCCCATCGGGATCGCTGAACGCAGACCCAGGCTCGTCACTCGCACAGACAGTGTCACCGTCGGCGAGCACTCAACGACCACTTGCGCTGCGACCCACACCTCTAGACACTGCTGCTACCGTAGACATCTTATAGATAGACGGAGCATTGGCTGCTGGGACGCGAGAAATACGGCCGCCATCTTGGAGTGGTAAACCGGGAGCAGCAACAGCAGCAGAAACAGGATGCCGGGCTGTTGTTCAGCGTATTCCTGCTCAAATTGGCGGACAATCCATAATAGTAATCGGGGGATTACTTTTCACAAGCAAGATTTAACATTACCGTACTATTGGTATAATTAGTATTGAATAATAAAACACGCCAAACCATGTGGCCTTTATCATAGCTACACGTATGACAAAAAACCGCATGAAAATCAGTGGTATTCAGTGAGGTATGATTAATTAAATGCGCTGACAGTTCATTGCTCCAGCCAAACGGATTACACTGAGTGGAGCGGATGACCACTCCAAGATGGCGGCCCCGCGTCTCGTCAGCGCCAGTAGGCGGTAGCATTCGATGCTCCGTCTACCTATAAGATGTCTATGGCTGCTACCGGCATGAGGACCCCGTGTGCCTTACCGGCATGAGGACCCCGGGTGCCTTTACACCTGCCTGATCGCAACCGCCCACCTGTCCCACCCCTATTAGGTGACGTCAGCGGTACGGGGAAAGAGAACGTGTAGCAGGGAACATCAGCACGAGACAGAGAGAGAAGACCTAATCCCACAGGCCACACATGTACGCTACGACTTTACTCACCTCTCAGAAGACAAAAACCGGTGTTAGCACAGGAGAAGTTTGAGTCGAAGCCTTCAGATCTTCCCGCGGTTGTCTTCTGCAGCACAACTACGCCGCGTGACCAACTGCGTCACTTGTTAAACAATAAAAGCAGGAATATTCATGCGTCGAGCACAAACGATCAGATGAAGTTTTATATGTTTTTCACCTTTGGGGCGCCAGCTTCGGAAGTTGAGTGACGTGATTTGTTTACAAAATATTATGTTTAATATCTCAAAGGTGGTATGAGCACAAATGTTAATTTGTCGTGCACAAACGTGCACAAACGATGCACAAACGAATGAGACCAATTTGAACCAATTCTGACATTATTGGGGTGCTGAGTGAAAAAAATGAAACCTTAATAACTTAAAAATGAAAAGGGCACAAATGTTTATTTGTCGTGCACAAACGTGCACAAACGATGCACAAACGAATGAGACCAATTTGAACCAATTCTGACATTATTGGGGTGCTGAGTGAAAAAAATGAAACCTTAATAACTTAAAAATTAAAAGAGCACAAATGTTTATTTGTCGTGCACAAACGTGCACAAACGATGCACAAATGATTGAGACACATTTGAACCGATTCGGACAATATTGGGGTGCTGAGTGACGTCATATGTTTACAAAATGTAATGTTTGATATCTCAAAAACGGAATGAGCACAAATTTTCATTTGTCGTGCACAAACGTGCACAAACGAAGCACAAACAATCTGAAATAGTTTTACATGTTTTTTTTACACATGGGGTGCCAACTTCACGCAGGTACTTTTTAAGACTTTTTAATGCCACTTGAAGGGACATTTTAGACCAACGACACAATCAACACTAATGGAAAAATTTATTTGAACATATTTCCACTATCAGTATAGCCTAGAAATCTAGACGCCCTAGCGGCAGCTTATTTAATTCGCAGCCAGGGAGGTCTAGCCTTCTGTCGTCGTTTTTCGCTGCTGGAAACAGAAAATGGGACAGGCCAATCAGATCGTGAGGGGCGGTATCGAGCCGAATGACGACAGAGTTGCGACGGTTCCGTGTTAAAGGTAAACAATAATGGCTGCTGCTGCTGGCGAACAGCTGTCTTTCGACTCGGCTTTGGCCGCGACTCTTCAAGACTTGAAATCATCATTTTCTTTGAGAAATGAACAAAGAACTGCACTGAAGTCTTTCCTGGAAAAGACAGATTTATTCGGAGTTTTGCCGACCGGATACGGTAAAAGTTTCGTAGTTTGTCTCCATTCCCTCAATCCACCATTCCCAACCCTTCCCCATGGAAATTTCCGTCGCTCTGACTACGTCACCTTCTTCGTTGCGCTGATTGGTTGTAGCGCTATCCTATTGCGTGCAGAGGGAACTTGAAAGACAACCGTTTATCCCGCCCAAACTGCCACCGTACGAGACCAGACCCAATATCTTTCCGATATGGGTCTGGCTTGCCAGGCTACTATCAGTAGGCTTTTTGGACAGAAACAAAAATGACCTCTTGCGCACATTGTGCAGTTGAGTACAGGGATGAAACCGATAAAACTCAACTAAGACCTTTCATCTGAACACTATATCCTATATAGTCTGAACACTATAAGGAGAGTAAATGCAAGAAAGCATTAACATTAAAACTTATCGGGACCGCATGCAAAGGAGTGGGCAATATCAGAGTCTGGGAACATCGCACAGAATAAGTCTCCAATTCCCTTATTTGACTTGTATAATAATAATAATAATAATACATTTAATTTAGAGGCGCCTTTCAAGACACCCAAGGTCACCTTACAGAGCATATAGTCATCCTAAATCGTTTAAAAAAACAAGACATTGTGGAAAAAATAAATAAAACAAAAACAAGACAAAACAAACAAACAATCAAAACAGTGATCAGTTAGACGTTGTGTGCGAGTTTGAACAGGTGAGTTTTGAGTTGTGACTTGAAGGTTGTAATGGTGTCTGACTGTTTTATGTGTGGGGGGAGGGAGTTCCAGAGCCTGGGTGCTGAACAGCTGAATGACCGGGCACCCATTGTAGTGAGTCGTGATGTGGGGATACATAGTAGTCCAGCAGAGGTTGAGCGGAGGGAGCGGGAGGGAGTGTATTCTTGGAGGAGGTCGCAGAGGTAACTGGGGGCTAGGTTGTGGAGAGCTTTGTAGGTGAGGAGTAGGGTTTTGTATTGGATGCGGTAGTGTACTGGGAGCCAGTGAAGTTGGATGAGGACAGGGGTGATGTGGTCAGATGATTTGGTGCGGGTGATGATCCGGGCGGCTGAGTTGTATGATTGGTGTCTTGTCACAGTGTTCAGACACCACAGTAACTCTGCTTTCATCGTTGGCGTGCAACCTAACATTGTCCGGAGAATTGTTGCTGCTGTCCCGGTTGATGATTTCGGAGATGGGGTTGGAGGCACGGTAGAAACGAGAGCAGAACAGGGGGATATACCACGAACCTCGCTGAACATACCCAGGCTTTCTTGGGAAAACCTGGCTCGACAGAGACGCAACTCGCAATCAGAGTTAATGGTACCACAACGCTCAACTTAGATTTTGACACTCACCCTTATGCAAAATGAATCGAGCGAGAGCGGTGTATTTCACCCAAGACGAGCAGTGTATTATTATGAATTCCTACGAGGAATTCAAAGTCCAAATCACAGCCAAGGGGAACACGGTTGCCCATAATATGGCTAGGGTGGCGTGCTGGCAAAAAATAACCGACCGTGTTAATTCGTAAGTGAAAAGATTCTGCATATTGTCTAAAAAATATCATGCATCATCATGCCATAGATGTGGTGCCAGCACGCTCCTACAAACATGGGGCCAAGTCAAAAATAAATATAAAAATATTATTCAATGTGGTAAGTTGTAAGCAGCCATTTGAATAATTTCAGGTGAATCTAGCCTATGATTTGCAATGGCCTAGGCACCAACCTTTAATCTCATGTTGATTACCTGTAGCAAATAAAAATAAAACCCAAATTAATACGACTGGGAGGTGGACCGCTCCACCGCCCTTCACCACTTCGGAGGAGCTGGCTCTCGACCAATAACGCAGGTCGGCCGATGATGGTAGGAGTGGAAGGGGGGATGTCCTCTGACCCCACTGCCTCGACATCCAAAGCATTTGTAATGAGTATGTGTTCATGTATTGGCAATGGAAATAAATAATTGTTTAATTGTTTTAAATTAATTGTGTCATTTTTAGTTCTTCTTTCTTCTCTTTTTATTTATTATACAGGAAAGTATTAGAAGTAACAAAGTTACAATATAAAACCGGCCTGTCTCAGTAAAATAACTGATTTCCAGCAGGTTCCTGTTCTGCAGCACATATGACATACAGGGACAAGGCACATCGCACGTCACATTTACATACAACACATAACAGGGACATAGCACGTAGTCAGTGTTTAGTAGTCAGTGCAAATGGGTCCTCAACCCATTTGCAAGTGTATGTGTTGAGGAGTAACAATTTATATGCTTTTTTGAACTGTGTGATGGATTGTAATGCTCTAATGTGATGGGGAATGCCATTCCAGACTTTGGTGAAAGTGTGGATGAAGGACCTCTGCCCATAGCCGTTATTGAAAGCAGGCACTGGGTGGAGGGCCATGGAGACAGATCTAGTGACTCGCACTTGGGGCATGTTATGTGTTGGAAAGAGGGAGATGAGTGTTTGTGAGGTGCTGTGTTGGAGTTGAAAATAAAATGTGATAGCATGACTGTAAATACAATTTTGAAAGGACAGAGCGTGTGATTGAGTGAGTGCAGTGCAGTGGTGTGTCCATTTTGGGAGATTGCTGTGGATCTTTAAAGCTCGGTTGTATAGTCGTGCGATGGATTCAGTAACTTCCTTGGTGGTGAGAGACCATATTGGTATACAGTAGGAGATGGTTGAGAATACAATCGCATGCAGGTAGGTTTTGGAGACAGTTGAGGATAGGTATGGTCTAATCTTGTTATATACATATAGTTTCTGATTTAACTTTTTAGTTAACTTGGAGGTGTGTTCGCGGTAAGTGAGGTGTGAGTCAAGTAACACACCCAGATACTTATATGTATTGGTGATGACAAGATTTTGATTTGAGAAGATGATGGGACTGGTAAAGGACAGATGCTTTCTGGATGAGTGGAAATACATGCATTTAGTTTTTGTAACATTAATGGTTAAGTGATTGTTATTTAACCATTTATGCAAAGATTGAAGATCAGATGACAGTTTGGAGTTTATGGTATCAGGGTTAGAGTCGGACAGAAAGAGCACGGTGTCATCAGCATACATTAGGCATTTAGAGTAGTTACACACTTGGGAGATCGTTAATGTATAAAAGAAAAAGCAAAGGCCCAAGGATACTTCCTTGTGGAACACCAATGTCACATCCTAAGGGCTGAGATGTTGCATGGTCAATTTTGACAACTTGGGATCTGTCTGTTAAATAAGAGGAAATCATATCTAGAACAGAGGGTGATAGGTTAAAAGAGTGAAGTTTGGATAATAAAATCAGGTGGTCTACTGTGTCAAACGCTTTACGAAAATCAATAAAAATTGCTCCAGTGGTGTGTCTTCTATTTAAAGAGTTTCGAATTTCCTCAGTGAAGAGTAGTAGAGCTGACGTAGTGGACCGCTTTGCACGGAAACCATGTTGGCAGTCACTTAGCCTGTTGTTGCTTTCAAGATAGAAGCTTAAAGGTTGCGTAGGTGATTCGCTTTTTTGGCCATTTTTGCAAAATTACTTGAAATCCTTATCATAACCCGCTTACAGCCACTGAGTTAGAAGTACTGACATGAAAATTAAACTTGTCAATCATCTGTGGAACGGGCAGGGCTCGAAAAACTCCAGCCAATCATTTCCATTGCCACCGAGTTTCATTGGACAGTAAGTACGTCAATCAAACGGTCGTACTGCACTCCCCCTCCCCCGCGCCCCGCGCGCGACCCCTTCGTGCAGTACTCGTGACCCAGAGCTCGTGACCCAGAGCAAGCTCCTGTTTGTTGTTATCCTGCGGTATCTACTGGAACTAGTTAATCCACATTTGGACCTAGCAGTAGAAGACAATTTCCATGGCAGACAAGACGCCACCATCCCCACCACCACCACCACCACCACCACCACCACCAGCAAAGAGAAGGAAAACTCTTTTTCAGAGAGTAATTGATAATAAAAACGCTGAAAGAGAAAAACTGAAATCAAGAATAATCCTAGGCGCTGCTTTTGAACGTTGGCGGCAACTGAAGGACGAGAAGGGTCTAAAAACCGATGCTTGTGTGGCGGTTGACCTAGTTTCAAAGTTTATACCGTTTATACTCGGTAATACCGGTGTTGAGACGAGTGTATTACTCGGTGTGAAAATGTCCACACCGCGGCAACCCTAGTGAAAACCAGGACTTCCAATACAATTATATGAAACAAACATACATTTTCTAAAAAAAGTAATGATTTATGTGACCGTTTAATGTTTATAACATCTGGTGCAACCATAGCCGCGAGAACGTATTCTCAGCAGGGGGTGCTGGGAAAAAAAACCCCGGCCTGCACTAGACTCGCAACTCGTCACATTGATAAAAAAGATATATAGCAGCGCAGCTCAATTACACCAGTGCATGCGCGCACAGTTGAAAATCGATCGTTGTGTTCACTTCCTTCACACCATGGTTCACATCCAGCTGCTCACAGAACAAGTTTAGCGCACCACCGCTACCCTCACACTTTTTCATATAACCTTTTTTCAGCACTAGGACATATGAGCATTAAATAAATGCTGCGTCTCAACATGCCTTGGACAGCAGCGAGGATGACTCGCTTTGCCACGGGCCGAAACAGTTCGGAGCGACCACAGCCAGAGCGAACACAGCGGGGCAGAGGAGTGTCAGGAAGTCTTTGGTGTACACATCAGTACGGCCTATTTGCACTACTGTTTAGTGGCAATGCAGTGTTTTATTCTATGCCTTTTTATTTTCGTATATTATTTCAATTAATACAATTTATTTATTCATGAAATCAAGATCTGGTCTTCAAATCTTTTTTCCAAATATAGGTCGTATTACAATGGGGTTTGTGTTTATATTCGGACCAATACGGTACAGCGGACGCTCACATGACGTTAAGCATTTCCTGGTGCATAATGTGACGCTTCAGAACCTAAAATCCCGTTTCTCCCCGTTGATACGACAACACATAACCGGCGTTTTCAGAAATCTCCACTTTGGCCGGAGTTTTTAGAAAAGATAGTTTTCTGTGATAAGACAGGGCCTCGGACAGGGGGTGTTGCAGCACCCCCAAAACCCCTACTTCCCACGGTACTGGGTGCAATTTACAGCTGAATGTAGTGCCATGTTGTTAAACGAAAACCTATGCTAGCCTGGCTCGCTCTCGCGCATCTCTGTTCGCGCTCGTGCATGATTGCACGTCCAGGTACTTGGAATGGGTGGAGTCAGAGTCAGCGTTGAAGGAGAGGGGGTAGGACCATTTGAGTTGTGTATTTTCAAAATCTGCTGGCGTTTCGCAAATCGCGTACCCAACCTTTAATTGATTGTGTATGGTTTTTTCAAGCAGCTTAGATAATGTTGGGAGTATGGCTATAGGTCTATAGTTAGAAACCAGACAAGGGTTGTCAGCTTTGAAAATTGGTGAGATTTTGTTTTCCAGCTGGAGGGGAAAATGGACAGCCTAATACAAAGGTTAATTAAGTGGTGGAGAAGAGGTATAAGGCTGTTAGCAAGAGTCTTCAAAAACATAGTGTTTAAGCCATAACTATCACGACTGTGGGAGTTTTTTAGAGCGTTTACATTCTTTATCAGATCGTCTTGTGTGATATCAAAGAAAGAAAACATATCAGTTGGTGAGGATGGGGGAGATATGGAATGAGAGGTAGTGGAAAAGACAGATTCTAATTCTTGAACTGATAATATGAAGTATTCGTTGAAGGCATTTGCAATCTTTTCAGAGTCTGAAATGAGACTGCCATGTAGAGAAATTTCCAAAGTTGGCCTTTTATATTTTTCATTTTCTCCAGTGATGACTTTAAGAGTCTGCCATAGAGACTTTGGGTTTGAAGCGGATTGGGTGATTTGCTGTTGGAAGTATGTTGTCTTTGCCTTGTGTAGTTCAGTAGTGCATTGATTTCTTATTTTTATGAAGTAATTTTTGCTCTCAGGTGTTCGATGTAATCTAAATTGTACCTTACCAATAGAAGTATATTTGTTTTGTATTATGTTAAATTTAGTGTGAAATTGAGCCAGAATAACATCTGGATTTCCTAGTGATAGCTGGTCACTCCAGTCAATTGCTCTGAATTCAGCATTTAACTGCGGTAGTTTTGACAATGGTATTTTAGGTTCAGAAAGATGGGCATGATTGGTTGGTGGTTGAATTTTTTTTCTGATTGCATAGACAAGCAGATGATCAGATACATCTGCGTCAATCACACCGGAAAGTGCATATTTAGCCAGATGATTAGTGAAAATAAGATCCAGAATCGAGCTGCGTGTCTGGCCTATTCTGGTCGAATCTTTAATTAGTTGATATAGACCAAGTTTTATTGCAATGGTTTTCAAAGGCTTGGATACAGCCTCATTCCAGTCGAGGTTAATGTCGCCCATTAATTACAAGCTCCTTAGTTGTGACTGATTTAATTAAGTCAGAGAGCTGAGATAGATAACGGCTTGCACTGACATTAGGAGGCTTGTAGGTGACAATTACAGTTATCGCGTGTTGCGGCGTGAAGTTAATTGACAGTTGAAGTGTCTCCGTCTCAGTGTCGAGTTTGCTTAGTGAGTGCGTATATTTCTGACTCACGTATAAAGCAACTCCGCCACCGAATTTGCCGGTGCGGTCTTTGCGATACAGCTGATAATTTTCTATCGAGAGGTAAGAATCAGGGATTGTGGAGTTTAGCCATGATTCTGAGATCGCCAGTACATCAGATTTTGACTGTGCAAGTAATAATTTCACGTAGTCAAGTTTAGGGACAAGACTTAAAACCTCTGACCCTGCCGGGTTCACTTAAAGTGAACTCGAGAAGCCAGCAGGAGCGCATCTCAGCAGGTACGTTTGAATCCGAAGCAGTTCTCTTTGAGGGAGTAGGCCATCGACAATCCGCGAGGACCAGCTGAAGCTCCGGTGGGGCAGTGTCCCTGAGTCGCGTGACTGGGGAAGAGGCATGATTGCCTGCCCCGGAGTAGGCCTGGCTCCAGCTCAGTTGGTGGTTTCTCAGAATAATCTCCCACCCAGCCGAGGGGAAGACAGCATGGCGGACGGCACATTGAGAAGCTCCGATTTATCAGTTTGTTTGTTGTCCGTGCGAAGCAGTGTTCGCATGAGGCAGCATAAGACAAGTACGGCCGATAGAATAGCAGTATTGCAGCAAAATTGACAATTAATAAGCCTGCAGACGCCTGTATTATCATAGATGTAGCGAAAGTTTGCTGCCGAAAGTCACCTGTACCTGCGACGCCACCCGAAGTTTCATCTGACATCCTGTGTGTGTGTGTGTGTAGTGTGAGAGAGAGACCTTCAATAGTTGAAGGTACAAACATTATTTTGGAGGAGCCGCCGACAGTCAATCTCCAATCAGAGGTATATAACTATTGTGGAAGAAATTAGTGATTATATTTTATGGTAAACCATGATTATTATTAGGCCTATATATCTAATGGTAGAAAACATTTAAAGCGTCTCTGGATTCTGATCCAGGGCTTGACACGGTGCCAGGGAGTTTGGGGTCAGAGCGTAAGTTGGAAC